>NC_050600.1:27260073-27580803 GCF_013368585.1 Megalops cyprinoides
CAGATCACAAGCTACTGCCAGGGATCACAGACAGACGTCCCCATTCGAGCAGAGACTGCAAATTCACAATTCACTACCCAATCTGGTAACACCTGTGCAGAAAGCACAGATGGCAAACACTAAACAGAAAATACAGAACCCATTAAAGGGAAGGACGCATCACCCATTCCCTATTAAAGGAAAGGGTCCATAACCTATTCCCACATTAAAGGAAAGGGTGAATGTTAAAGACCACAACAAGTATTATAGGCAAACTTGCGAATGAAAGAGAAAGAAATATCCATTCAGATTGGGGCTTGCATCTTCTATATGCCCATACCACTGCTCTGAGCCGGCAGGTTCGTGTGGCACAGAGTTCCTACAGCTGCCCTACAGCTACCATTTTACAGGGATAGCTAAAAGGAGCTTTAAATTATAAATGCACATTTTTAGGGAAAAGTCAAATGTTTTCCTGTTCATTTTTAAATTAACTGTATGTAAGGTGTTTTGCAGGACATACCAAGACCCATCATAGGGCCTCCACAATTTATACACACCTCCTTTGGGTGTGCCTGTGTGCTTTTCAAGCATCATCTTATTTGGGACATCATCCCTCTGATCTCCTTGTGACTATCTGTCTTGCATCTCCAGGCTGGAGCTCCCTGTGGCTTCGTCCCCAGAGGGCGTGTCCAGGACGGGGTTGACAAATCCGTCATATTCGGAGTCACCTCCGCTGTCGTGGACGTGAGCGCTGATGAAGTCATTCTCCCACTCCAGGGCAGTGGAGTCCTCGGAAGTGGATGTGGGCCCGCTGCCCGCTGGCCTCCGGGCCAGACGGAGTACTGCCTGCAGGATGTCCTCCTCCGTCCTGGACCGCTCCCGCACCGGCACTATCCGGGTCATCCCTGCACACGGCACATGGACACTCTACATTCACCAGACATGAAACCATGCAAGCTGGGGCACAGTGTGGGTAAACTTTGGTTACTCTTAACAATATGTTCAACTTTGTTGATAGTTTTCAAAACAGCCACCCAATTTCCTTTCTATGTTGTAAGCAATCAAAGAATATATACTATGATATTCACTGAGCTGCAGCTCTACAACCTTGGCTTTATCACAAACCAGACTAGAATGAGCATGTAGCAGAACAAAGAGAGCATGTGAGCATCCTTTGGGCTGAGTTGGGTCTGCTCTTCAACCACTATGTCACATAGCCACCTAATGTAAAAGTCTGAATTTGGGCCAATGAGTGAGATCAGTACACAGGTCTAGATCTCAACCAAAATGTCAATGTGGAAAAGAGTATAACATAGCCAAGTGTGTGAAGATGTCAAAGAGTAGTGTGAAAGAGTCAGAGAGGAGTGTGAATGGGTCAGTGTGTGAAGGAGTCAGAAAGCAGTTTGAGGGAGTCAGAGAGTCGCATTAAGGGGTCAGCATGTGGACATCCAGTTCTTACCCTCCTCATCGTCCCACTCCAGATCCAGTGAAGTGGCATCATCGTTGCTGGACCGTGTCTTGCTGGTGAAGTCACAGCTGCTCTCTGTGTTTGGTGTGGCCCCATTGTTCTCTGAGGACAGCCCTGGAATGAAACAGGACTGCAACATTAACAGAACCAACCTGGCTTTTTATGTAGTAAATCGTGCAAGATGTGGCCAAGACCACTGCACATATGAAAGCTTAGTGTGGCGTTGTGACAGAATGAGTGGTTTGTAAAGGGGTACACATACTGTATTTATACTGTACTAGAGAATGGCTGTCAGGATTGGAAAATAAACGGAGATGTCTCCTGGATGTTTGTATTTAATTAATTCTGATGTCGCATGGATGTTTGTATGCAGTGAATGGTGATGTTTCCTGGATGTTTGTATGCAGTGAATGGTAATGCCTCCTGGATGTTTGTATGCAGTGAATGGTAATGTCTCCTGGATGTTCGTATGCACGAGACGCCTGACTCACTGCTGCTCCTGAATGCCTCTGACCGGGCCTTCACATTCTGCAGGTAGGGCTCAAAGGCCGCCCTCGCGGTCAGCCTACAATAGATTCACAGCGCCCTCTCAGTCCATTGCCCCCTAATCCCCAACCCTGTCAGTCCACTGTCCCCTAATCTCTCACCCTCTCAGTCTACTGTTCCCTAATCCCAAACCCTCTCAGACAACTGTCCCCTAATCCCTAACCTTCTCTGTTCACTGCCCTCTAATCCTTAAACCTGTCAGTCGACTGCCCCCTAATCCCTAACCCTCTCTGTTCACTGTCACCTAATGATGGGCTCCAACTAAGAATTCAATAAAAATGATCCACATTTCACCATCTTGCAAGGCCTTTGAGTCCTGTCAAGGTTATATGATCTTTCATTAATGTTATACACACAGCTGCTTGTACTCACGTTTTCTGGCCACCTCCGATGCCTTCAGCCACAGGTCTTACTCTCACCCTCTGTGCCAATTGCTGCTGTCGATAACACAAAACATTTAGCACACTGCCGAAGTCCACCACCACTCTACTGCAACAAATGAAGACTCAACCCTGCCAAAACTGGCTTAGATTCAAGTAGTTAAACACTGGATTAACCTACTTGCTGCCTCAACTGAACTAGTGTAAAGACTCAGATTGCAGACTGTGTCTCGAACTGAAGGACACACAGGCTCCCTGTATGCAGTCTTTCAGACAGGGTATCTCTATTTAAAGCAACAATCTGCATCTAGTGTGGATTTCCCTTACGATTCCTGAGGCCAGATCAGAATCTCTGCTGACTGGCTGTCACTGATGGTCAAACATAAAAGTTTCTGTATAATGAGGGGCTGATGAAGTACAAGAGCTGGTCATAGAATATAAAGCCAAGCCAGACTTTTTAGGAAAAAATAAAGGGCATTTGAATGATGGAATAATGTAGATTGCAGAAGAAAGCATGACTGGCAAAGGAAGAGCAGTAGAGGACATTGAAGGACGCTTGTATTTAGGGAAGAATCTGAATCTAATGACCTCCCAGAGCAGGGAGTTTCAGCAGGAAGGGGATACTGAGGCTCAGGTTTACAAATAGTTTTCCACTGCATCTGCTGCCAACTCTCACAGCAAGCTCTGTTTAGGGTACCCAGAGTAGTTCTATGAGAGTCTAACACACAGGAAAAGCTGCTGGACACACTAATAAATCAGTTGAAAAGGTAGTCTTGAGCAGTGGCGGTTCTAGCTTGTACAGCGCCCTGGGTGAACCCCCCTTCAGTGCCCCTTTATGATGTCACCTCAATGACAGTTAACTAAATCAATAATGTGCTAGTTGTAATCGTTTTGCTGCAGGCCACACACATTATCATGATGAAACTGTGTGAAATTATATCCAATGTTATGTAAGACAGGTGGACAGAAAACGGAATATTGTCACCCTCTGTGTAATAGCATAGCAAGTGTAACAGGTGTAGACTGTGTTTTGTGTATATTAACTAGATGTTACGTGGGTCAGGGAACGAGCGAGTTTCGAACCTAGGTTCTCACTGCTTACTGCCAACCCCTTACAACCAGCACCATTACCAGTTGAGCTAAAGGCAAATTGCCCCCATCCGCAACAACGCTAGTTAACCAGGTCTCAGGGAGTGACGTACCGCTGCAACTGCTCGGCTACTTGCTACCCCAAAGGCTTTACGTAGGACTCACACGAGATACTCATTTCAGCTCTGCCACACTAGCAACACAAACATAGGCTTACAAACATAAGTGTTATAATAGCCTATTTCATTACATGTATAATATTATACTCATAAAGAGATGACAGCTGAATACCTTTATCTTTTGCGTGTTTCTCCTCTTCTTCTTTCCTCTTTTTCCTAAACTGGGCGCCTGATGGCTTAGACCTTTTCTTATTCATTTGTGTTGATTTGGCACTCGAGCATTAATACATTAGCCATTCCCCAACACTGTCAGCCAAGAGTCAAGGCTAAACCCATTCACCTTGGTGGTGTGCAGACTGGTTTTATATTACTCTTAACAATTTCGTACAAACCAGAAAAAAATGCAACAATATGTCTGTGAAACTATATATTCACGGTATTATGAATGAATTGTGGTTTATTTTGTAGCATTTGGTAGTATGACTGATTTTACTAATTGCATTAGTGCTGTACAAAGTTAGAGGTGCGATATTTGATAGATTCCCCCGCTCCCCCTACCTCGGGCTTCCAGTGGGGAGACCTGAAATCAATGTACCCCTGCCCCCCTCCCCATCTCGTACTTCTGAGTGGGAGACCTTCCCAGGCAGTAGCCTGCTTAGCTCACAAACTAGAATCAGGGCGCTCACTCAGACAAGGTTAACTGACCCACACAGTGACATGATATCATTGAAAAATGAGCGATAGAAAACCGATCGCGCAAATGTCACCACTCTGAATTTTTTTGTGCAGGCGCCCCGTGCTGCCCCCAGCAAGATGCCACCCTGGGCAGCTGCCCATGTCGCCCATACCTAAATCTGCCACTGGTCTTGAGAGCCGTTTTTTGGTATGTCCAGTTTAACACTTTTCCAAGGCTTCACTTCTGGATGCTGATAATTTACCATGATGTTTACATAACTTATTGCCTTGTTACTTTGTTCAAGCATAAAAGAGCTGTCGCCCCTAGTAATTAAACTTAGCTCCAATTCCCTAGCCACACCTCTGCACCACTATCAGACACACCTGTTCCAAGATCAATTCTCATCACAACTGTCAACCTATCAGATATACTTGTTTGATGGCAGTAGTGCAGTAGCACACTGATGATACTCTGAAAACTCCCTAACATGCTCTTTTAGGATGCTGCTTTGACATGATGAAAAACACTTGATAAACACTATGCAGAGATAGGCAGTTTCAGAACAGCAGAGATAGATTCCAGTCTTAAGGCACTAGGCCTAGGGCTCCATCCAACTGAAATTTCCAGGTAACATCAAATAAGCCTTTAATGTTCACAGTCTACAGATCAGGGGACGAAACTCACTATGTAATGAGTACTTTTCAGGCAGACATTTCCTTGTGAGCACTGATCTAGGATCAGGTGGCCCTAGATCTGACCACTCAAAATGCTAAAACTCATCTGGGCTGAGTACATGTTTGCTGGAGGGGGAGGCATGGCCTCAGCAGAAGTTTCAAGTGCCATGGCAAGAGGGAGGGCTGATCACTGAGATACTGGGGGCAGAGAAATGAGAGGCTGGGGGAGAACCAGAGGCAGAGAGCGTGCTCAGTGCCTCCTCACCTCCTTCAGTCTGCACTCACGCGCTGCCCTGGCAGCCAGGCGCTGGGCAGTGCAACGCGCCTCCTCTTCCTGTCTGAGCTGCTCCTCCTGAGCTGCTAACTGCGCAAAGATGACAGGAAGGGGACGTTAGCCCATCTGCACAAAACAGCGCAAACCAAGCCAAAAGAAATGCATAAATGAATAACAAAGAAAGCTTCATGAGGGGAAAAAAAAAACTGAACAAAAACATGGTACAGTAGCCATGGTATGGAGATTGTGATTGACTGACTGACATCACTGATTCTAAAATAGATTTAAAGCTCCAATGTGGATGCAGCTGCCACTGGTTAGTCTCATCTAATTGCTAACAGCGTCAGCTGCCTCAGATCACCCCAAGGACATACAACACTGTAAAGCAATCTAAAAGCAACTCTTCCAACGAAAGCAGTGCAGTTTATATACAGAGACAATCGGAGCCAGGGCTGCTTCTGCAGCTGACCAGTTGGAGCTCAGTGGGTCATTGGAAACTGAATGACCAAAATCCATCAAAGCAGTCTGCACAGCTTGAAATTATCTATTAAAAGTGCAACACCTGAGTTTAATGAATTCAGAATCCCAACAAAGTCCTTCCTGATGGTAATTATTGTCTTATAATATCATTCGGCTAAGCTGCAAATAAATGAAGGGGTGCTGAATAGATAACAGGCATTGGCAAAACAAACTGGATGTGTCTGTAGATGTAGCAGCAACAGTGAATCCTGCTGTCCACGTGGCCAGGGCAGTGGGCATATCTGCCAGGTGTTGTCAGCGCAGTGCTTGTGGTGTTGCCCTCAGTTACCTCTGCCCGTAGCTTCTCGTCCAGCGCGGCCTGCTTGTCAGAGATGGCGGCATAACGGAGTGCCTTCAGGTGGCCCATCTCCTCCTCGCTGATCGCTCTGTGGCACCCAACAAAGCCACAGCACTCTATCACGGTATGGTCCCCAACAGCTGACTCGGGATCAGATATTAGCTCTCCGCTCTAACTACAACCTCTCATCTTTAAAGCTAAACCCTAATCCAAAATCAGTAGCTTTGTACGTGCAGAATCCATCTACATTGTGCTGAAATCCCCTTTCACTCTAGACACACTGACAAGAACACTTAAAACTCGGTATCCCCTGAAGAGGCTCTGTGCTTGCTAAATTGCACCTGCATTAAAAGCTAACTGTTCACACAGGCACAGAGCAAAGTGAGGATGATAACATCACACCAGGATGGAAATGACCTAACTTGTTGCTTTGATAGATTGCTGTTTTTCTTTCTCAATTTATTTATTGTTGTTCTGGTTGCTATTGTGCCATGTATTTAATGTATCTTGCCATAATAGCCTTCTAAGTCACTTTGGATAAGAGCATCAGGGTTGTTTTTGTCAAGTTCATATTATGAAGGAGAATTTTACTTTTTGTGTCTATAAATTTGAGAAAGAGAAAGCCGAACAGAGAACATACCGTGCACAGCTTTGCGGGCTCTGCTCCTGGAAATGGCAAGAGTCATTGAATAAAATGAGCAACATCTGCAGTATTCCTTCAAAAGGACAGTGACATGGGAAATTAGATCAATAAAGGACACCACATTACTAACACTCACCTCATCGCTGTCCACAAGGTTCTCAAACTGGAGGAAAAAAACAAAACAAAAAGCCCTCTAAGCTCTCACCACAATTTACCACATTCATGTCTTACAGTGAGGTATCTGGGCATACGCCACTTTTACAATGAACAATGAGTTCATTTGCCACAAAATACACTGTGTACAATGAGTTATCACAAGATGGAGAAATATAGTGTATAGTTTGTCAGACTTTAGTTCCCTTACATGTACAAAGTGAATCACTGTACCTCTATGGTGTAATGCTCTCCGGGGGTACTACTTCTGAAGTACTTAGACCTGTGTAAATGCATAAGTGAAAAATACAGACAGTGAAGTTACACTAAATTCTTTTCCTTACCCACCTCTGTTCTTGCCATCTCCCCTGCTCATGTTGTTATATGAGCTCACTACATAGAGGGCTGGAGGTTCGTTTGTTTCTTTTTAGTTCACAACAATACACCAAGTCAAACTCAAACGCACACACACAGTTAAGTGCCCACTTGTGCAGTTTTCCCGGCATGTGGCTTTGGCACACAACTCAAATGAGCGCACACTCGTTTGAGCAAGTCAGTCATATGAAAATGTGAAAAATACTGCTGTTTGTTTGTCTTGTTTGTTTGTTTCTACCGTTTATTGCACTAAAGTGTTTATTTTGAGCTCAAAGAAGAGTTCCACAAAAAAATAACCTGTCATGTATGAAATTGCAGAAAATGCGTTGGCTTTAGAAAACATTTTGAATTGTAGGATAGTCCCACTTGGAGTCCACCCCAGCTCTAACCTCAAAACCAGTAGTGAGCTCATCCACAGCACTGGCGTCACAATAATCCTATGACTGACATGCTCAGCTAGTTAGTTCTGTCTAAAATTCTCAGCAAATTATACAGTTTCTAAATTTACATTGCAGTTTCACTGCATTTTGTTGCATTGAGCAAATATAACTATATACATGTATACGTCAGTCTTATACTGGAAATAAAAAATAACAGTAACTATTTGTTGTATTGTTAACATAACTTTATTTTCAACCAGTGTACTTAGCAAATATGCAAGAGAGCTACCTAATTCCAATTCTAGCCATTTAGCTCACTAGCTAGTTCATTGGGTACGGTTAGGTAGACAGAACTATTTTCTGCCAGTATGCCCACTGCCTCAGCGATCTAGACAACTTGCAGGCTATCTTGATGGCTATCTAGTCAGCCAGTTCTGTCTCAGTCAGCTAGCTAATGGGTTGCCCAATGAGATCTGGCTAGCTAGTTCAATTAGATTAGATGGCTAATTTTATTTTCAAGCAGTTGGCCCATTAATCAGCTTCCTATCCAGCTAAAAATGTAGAAAGCTGAATGTTACCCAACCAGCAAGCTAATAAGCCTGAGAATGCTTTACTCAACCTACTCTATTTTTTTATTATTATTATTATTATTATTATTATTATTATTAAGCCAGCTTACTAGCTAACCCATTAACCATCCAGTTTGTTTCATAATAAAATTTTAAAATGTGCAGAATCCCTGCCCAAAATGCAAAGATTGACCATTTACAGGTTATGGAACATCAACTCATACTCAGCCATCTTCTATCCCATAGCATACAGTATAAACATAAATGGTATCTCCACAAAACACTTCCTGCACAAAAAATGTATAGAATTCAGTGGAAAAGCTTGCAATTATTAAGACTATTGATATAAAAAGGAGCCCAAGTCATGCTACACCATTTGGGCCTTATTATTTCACACAAACTCCTGCAGTATTTCACTATTCCAAACTATTAAAACTATTTCAAACTAAAGCTACCCCGTGTTTCCTTTTTCCCCTCATTTAAGTTGGCACTGTGTTTCTGCATCTAATCATCTAAAGTTAATGTGGTCTTTTCATAGTAATGTGGTCTTTCAGAGTATGTGTGACATCAGTACTATTATACTCTCCCCTTGGCCAGCATGATTTGATGCCATGTACAGTATTCATTAATAACTAACCTAATTGTATATATGAGTGAATCTCTGGACAGAAACGTTATACAATGAGTCTGTGCAAAAAGATTATTTAATATTGAGTCTGTGCTGAAGGTTGATTCAGCAATGAGTGTGTGCACACAAGGTTATTCAGTGATGACTCAAAAGAAGCCACTAGGACGGTGCCTGGGTTGTCGTTTTCTCCCAGTAAGATTTCCACATTTCTTAAAATATTTTTTAGAATACAGGGATGAAGATTCTATATTATTGTTAGGCTTTTTATACATAGGCATTTGTCATGTGGGACTTCTGGGGCTTCTGTGTTCCTGGTCAGGCACTGGTCGGCACCATGTGGGGGCCTGTTTCTATGGTCAGACTGTAGTCGGAATCCATCTCTGCCAGCGTGCGTGCTGCGGCTGCATCCCCTGCCAGTACAAGTTATCTGATGAGCTCTGCTATGCAACCAAACTCAGCAGATGCTGGCTCCAGACGGCACAGACAAATGTAGCCGGAAAAACATCATCACCGAACGCATACTGTCCACAGATGTGAAATCCTTCCAGTTAGTCTTCACAAATTCCGAGTTAGGGCTGGGCTAGGGATGCTATATCTGGGAATATGATCTTTGAGAAGTATCTCCGCTGCGCTCTGCGGATCAAGTGTGGATATGGTTTTCTTCTATATATTCTGAACTTCAGATAAGAGAAAAAGTATTCGCCTCAAATAAAACGCTTTCACTGATGACAGCTTGCGGCCGTGAGCTGTGTGCCACAACGCCGGCACGGCTCGCTTGGCAATTCATTTCAACTGCAACTCATCCAGGTACACTATGCGTGTTTTCTTGGCATACAAAGCCAATCATGTGAACGGCTTGCTGTCTGGAAAAAGCGTCAACTGAAAGTTTGCGGCAGTAGCTAGCTAATTGGCTAACTGGGTTTACTAATTAGACAGCTCTGTAACTATACATATACAATAACGTTCGGGAGAAAACTGTAACATACAAAGTGGGTACCTAAACGGCAAGCGCAATTAGATGTCCATCAACGGGACGGCATTTGGGTTGGCAGCAAGTGTAGCTAATTAAATGTTATCTAACGCTAGCAAGGTCCAGATTTCTAGTATGACTTTCAACAAACAGCACCGGGCAATATGACTTACCCTCTTCCTCTCTGGATCCTGCTAGCTTCCCTCCGAAATATCTTGCAACACTGAGTCCAGCAAGTCCCCATCACATTCTGTCTCTACACAGACACAGCGGAGTAGATGCTAACTAGCTACTGTACTGAATTGAGCTAGCTAGCTGCTAGTTATCAACTAATAGATCAAGCACATCATGCCGCCGTACACGTCAACCAGTACTTGAACCGTGGTTTTCTTTAAATAACAAAATGCCCCTTTTTCGTCATTAAATGCATTTGTCAGGATGCATAATGTGCAAGACACACGCAACGTTTCCCCAGCAGTTCTGCATTTCTGTTTGAGGATATCCCTCATTTCACATGTGACTAAAACGAAAGTATGGAAAACCACGAGGGTAAAAACTTACTGGAATGGGTGTTAATGTAAATACACAACGAAGAAAACTGCATTACGGTTTTTATTTGCTTAAAGGGCTCATTGAATCGAAATAAATCACATTCACGTGTTAATATACCTTTATTCCAACAACTCAGGACAGAGAGCTGACGACAGATATTCATGTGAAGCTCAACTGAGATCAGTATTGATTCAACAGCTCAAGCATCATAATTTGAGAGCTCACCTGAAATGAAAAACCAATATACCCAGAGGGCCACCAGACCTATATGGATGGGAAACAGTTTTAGTTGCCCGTTGTATTGGAATGTTACACATTCCACCAGTAATACGGATTTTTAGCTACTGCATACAGCCAGGGCCGGCCCGACGCATAAACGAACTAAGCGCCTGCTTGGGGCCCCCCGTGGCCACCAGAGGGCCCCCAAGAGCACTTGAAATGTCCCACAAGAGAGCTCGAAATGTTTTTTTATTATTATTGTTATATTATGTAAATGGCAATCATACAAAACCGCAATATTACGTTAACAGGCTGGCTAGCTAATACTATTGGTTTAATCAATTACCGCTGCCTCTGTCAGAGCTGGTGTCCAGTAACGGACGTTAACTGCATTTTGATGCAGTAGCCAGCAATATCTGAGCGAATCCTCAGTAGGCCCTATGGTCGTATCGATCCGCCAAGTAAGACTTATTTCAGCCAATTAGAACTCTATTCCTCAGTGATAAGCGACCATGTTTCCGCCACATCTGATAGTCAGAGGGATAAGAGAGCCTACTAGCAGTGAGTAACATTTCTCTTTCTCTTTCTCATGTCTACTAACTAGTGTCCTCTTTTTTGAAAACCAAAATATTTTCACCCTAGGTAAATATTAACGTTACATATTTACCATGTTCACATATCTGTTGGACCGGTCCGTTCATTATCTGTGGGACAGCAGTGCTTCCGAATGAAATTTTGTATCAGCTAAACGTTATCGAGCTAGCTAGCTAGCTAGCTAATTAGCTAGCGCTAGCTAATGTAATCTAATGTTAGCTAGCTAGTTAGCTAGGCTTGCTAGCTAATGCTCACGGTTATCGAACACTAAGTATGAAACTGCATTGTATGGTTTGCTAATTGACAAAAAATGATTCAGGAAGAGCCTGCCTAAAAGTTTTAGAAAAACTGTGTTTGCTGAGGAGAGAGTGGGAGAGAGAGTGGTAGTGTCAGGAGTTTCTCCTGATAGTGGATGCACTGTACTCCCTGGGAGAACGAGGGGGCTCGGGCGTAATTCAATAACTGAATTATTGGGTTGTTGATGAGATTCGCCGCCTGGTGCGCGCTCCGCACCTGCAGCCTATCTGGTTAAGGGGACGCCAGGACTACTTAGGTGAGTGGGAGCAGCATGCTAGAGACACTGACGGAGACCGAGTACACGGGATTTTCGCTTGCGTTATTTTTCATTGAATATGCCGGCACGGTTGCATTTAAGTTGGTTATTTTCGGTTTGGTTCGTTTTTTTTTTTTGTTTGAGCTCCGGGAGTCACGACCCAGGGTAGATGTTGGAGTTTGGTTTTCATTTAATTTTTTTTTTCCCCTTTTCTTTTGGTGTGTGTGGATGAGAGGTTTGTCTTTGTGTGTGTGTTTTAGGCGGCTCCAGGAAAAGCGGCGACCAGAAGAGCGTACCGCGGAGTCCCTGACGGAGAAGGGAAAGGACGAACACTTCCAGGACGAGGCCGGGACCGAGGAGCGCCCCCACCCTGCAAAAGTGCGTGCCCAGGAGGTGGATCCCCCGGCTGAGAGGGAGGTGATACCGCGAACCGGCAACTGTGTGTGTGAGTCCCCGGCACAAGGTGGAAAGGGAAGAGGGCAGACTGGCTGCTTAACCGTTTCCCTCAGCAAGACCCCGCGGAGCCAGCACAAGCTGTTAGCGAGAAGACCATGTGGGTCGCCGCTGGATCCGCCAGCACGTCCACAGGAGCGACATCGAGGGCTTGTCTTTTTGGGTTTCTTATTTTGGGACGTAGGCGAGGCCCGGCACGGTGGCGCGAGCTGCGAGATGCGTCTCCCCTTATATTTCCTTTTTGTTCTGCGTGTGTCTTACGTGGTGTACGTGCGTGTGTGGAGCGTGCAAGTGCAGCACTGGCTGGTACTCTGCTTCTTGTCAATGTGATTTCACAGCACTGGCTAGCCTCATAATTTGACAGCTTTGAAAATTTAACATTACCTGTGCAATGTCGTCCAACAGAGTTACTATGTGTTGCTATATGAACTAACTTGTAGTACTCAAGGTTGGCTAGTTAAGATTGGCCAGCTAACATCGGTCACCTCGGACCACTGTCTTTTTTAAACCATTAACGTCCATAAACATCTTTGCTCACAAGAAGGCACTAGCCTACTGATTTTACAGGAATGGTTCAAAATGCCTTAAAAGGGAGTTGGTGGTGAAAAAGAAGGGATGTTTTAGCCTACATTTTTGGTACACATAGCATATTAGTTAGCCTACAAATTTTCCTGGAGAAAAAATAAAGTACAAATGTATCTACAGCTATAAAATGGACCCACTTTACTTATGCTTCTGGACCTCGGTTAAAATTTTGCCCTGGCTACGGCACAGGCATTGTACACTTCCATCTTGGTCTTCCCTGTCAGCTTGGGGTTGTTCCACACTCGAGTGGTGAGGTGGGCAAGTGTTGTAGCTGCCTTCCCGTTCCTCTTGTCGATCTGTGTCCAGGGAGAGGTGAACCGATGGACGACATCGAGTTCGTAGTCATTGATGGTGATGACTGGCGGTGTCTCTGTATCCTGTCCCAGGACGTTTGTCGTCTTCAGGCTGATGGTCAGCCCGAAGTCCTTGCAGGCCTTGGAGAAGTGGTTCAACAGTGACT
Source organism: Megalops cyprinoides (assembly GCF_013368585.1). NCBI lineage: Eukaryota > Metazoa > Chordata > Actinopteri > Elopiformes > Megalopidae > Megalops > Megalops cyprinoides. The sequence goes on from NC_050600.1 coordinate 27,273,230, forward strand.
GGAGTTCTTGCTGCATGTGTGTCGCAACTGCTGCGTTGTCAGCAAACGGCACGTCTCTAAGAACTTTGCGTACACTTTTCTTGGCTCTGAGGTGGGCAAGGCTGAAAAGCCTGCTGTCTGATCTGGTATGCAGGTAGATCCCCTCTGTCAGTGCCGAAGGTGTGATTCAGGAGCAGAGTGAAGAGTGTCCCAAAGTGTTGCAGCAAGCACGCAGCCTTGTTTGACATCGCTGCGGATGTTGAAGGGCTCAGAGCAGCTGCCATTGAACTGCTGTGTTGGAGCAGGGAGAGATCTAAAACATGCAGGACATGTGGTCCTCCAGGAGAGGTTTGGGAAACTTTCAGCTCGGAAGCCGTACTGTGACTCTGGGTAGAAACGTTCTGCCAGCTTCTGCAGATGGGTCAAAAAGACCCAAGCAAAAACTTAATATTGGTGTCCCTCATGTCCTGCGGTACGGCTCCTTCTTGCCAGCTTTGGCAGAGGACTTCATACAGTGGGAGCAGTAAGGTACTCCTGCAGTGCTTGATCAGATCTGGAAGAATCCCATCACTGCCTGGGGCTTCACCTGAGGTCAAGTTGTCAATGGAACAGAAGTAGTAGGTGATCCAGGTACCGTTCAACTACTATTAAATGCATACTGAGTATTTGGACACCCTATGGATTGTGACGTACTGCTTTTTGCGTATTATATAGTATGGAAGTATGAGTATTCGGATGCAGCCATAGATACCGCGCTTGCGATTTGACATGCGTCTGCATGGTCGCCATATTGGAGTGGTCAAGATCTGCTAGTAAACAAATGCAATGTGTATTGAGAGATGTAGACTTCTCTACAAAGTCGACTCTTTTGAACTGATTTTTGTTAAATTTGGTTTGTTATAAACGTAAGAAATTGAACATGATACTGGTTACTTATTGGAATTAAATTCAGTTACTGGGGGTGGATCTAATCAGCTCTATGCCAAAACATTAACTTTCTGAATAGCCACAACTTCCTTTGGGACATGCAGGCACCAATCTATGAATAGGCAACATAACGTGTAAATTTAGAACTTCAGCGTTTGTGGGTTTCTCCAAAAATGTACATATAGATATCTATTATATTGTTATAAAGCTGCCTGGTTGCTTGTTATTGTATTAATAATTAAATCAATTCATTAAGAAAATAAGACTATTTTGGTTCCCCAGACTCCAGTTAAGAGAAGAACATCCGGTTAGTTCATCCGTACACCCTGAGACACATATGATAATTCCACTTCTGTAAGCTGGATAGTTGCCATTACACAAACAAACAATGTCACAAATATTGTGTGGTGGATCTTTCCCCCTGGTCTGGGCCAGATGGACTGATGGACCCACACCTCAGTGCCATTTCAAAAATAATCCTTCACAAAGTCTGATGTAATTGGTTTGAGTTTATTGTATATGCTGATCAATCACAAATAATAATCGGGCTGGTCCGCGTGGAGCAACACACACATTCACTCTCCCCAAGCATTCTGAAAAACCCCCTGAAGGCACCTCTTTTATGCCTATTCCCTGGCCACTCCTCAGACTCAAACTCTTACAAGGTCAGGCCACATTCCTTTCTGGTACATCTCTAATTTTTTAAAATGTACCTGCCTGGAATTTACACCATTATTCCCAAGGCCTGGCTAAATTGATTTTTTTTTTTAAATGCAGACATCTGGCTTGGCATTCCCGCAGTGCACCAAGGTCGCATGTTACTGATACTAATTGTCCTGCAATAGCTTTAAACGGAGCATATGAGCTAGAATAACCCCCTGGTAATTCTTAGAATCACATATGATCTCCCACCACATTTCCCCCCTTTGTGACCTGTAAGTCACACCAATTGACTATCCCTGCGCGGTTGTCAGAGTCCATCTGGCCAGGCAGCAAGACGCCGCCATAGGGCCACAACGATCAACAAGACGATGACTCGCTTAGAGGGAGGTCTAACAGCAGAGCAGAGGAGAGTGTGGAAAACATCCCCTCCCTGTTTGGCGGGGAGTGGGTAAAAGCCATTCTGCGCTCCTGTCCCTACACATTATCATCAATAGAATACAAGCTGAAGCACAAAAGTTAAGGTGCAAGAGCCAGCCAGAAGTTGAACCTAATCAACATAACATCACATAAAATCAGACAGGGATGTCAAATAAATTGAGTGCAGTATATATGAAATAAATCACCTGCTAAGCATGGTTACATCAGTAGGCAATTGCACCTATGGGACCAGCCACATATAATCAGTATCATTAGAAATCACATCAAGTGATTTTTTTTTATCAAGTAAATTAATGATCGCTTTCAGGTAAACTTAATCAAATCACATCAAATCACGTAATTTAGCTAAGCGGAGTAATGTCGTCTCTTTTTCCAAGGCCTCGACGGGGCGTTGGACCAGTGGACAGGAGAGGTTTCTAGCACTTCACTCAGCCGTTGCTGGTCATGACTCTTCTCTGGCAGTGGTACATGAGATAACTGTGTGGGTGTTTAACTATCTGCCATGGATTAGGGAGCATTAGGCTCCAGTAAATGTATGTCAGCTTCTGTCTTCATGTAAATGTGTAATCAGTGTAAGTGTGTTCGCAGTGTAGTGTGTGGTTGTCTTCAACCTAGGTGTTTTGCACGCTGTGGAGGGTCATCACTGTGGAGAGGTTACTAGCACTTACAATGCACAGTGATTTGGATGTCTCCCCGAGCTCGGCAGTCACTCCCACTCCAGGGTATGGTGCTTGAAGTAAGCAACAGCCACTTGGGTCCGTCGTCACCGCTCACCACTTCAAGCATGTCCATAGAAACATCCTCAGGTATCATCTGTGGGGGAGCTTCTGAAGTAATGCTGAGATTCACAGGAAATTGTCCAGCCACAGTGGTTACCATCTTCTTAATCATAAGTCCTTTCAGACATGCACTAAAACCCTGAACTTATCTAGACATTACCCGGAGGAGCTGTATGTGAGAACGCAAATGTCCGAATCAGTTGGACCAGACATTAAACAGATTTTACCCTGCCAGCTCCCTATTACAAAGTCTGTAATGTCCGGTTGAGTCCATGTGTGAATAGAGCAGGTTATTGTCCAGAGAATTCACAGTGAGCGAGTGGGCGTGTTGATCACGTTTCTATCATGCGACTGGTGTGAAACTGGAAGAATACAAACATCTGCTTCGTACCCTTTTCTGCTTGCCTGTATATTGCTTTCCACTCTTTTGTTGATATTGCGGATACATCCAAATACATGTTATTTTGAGTCCAATGATCGATAAAGAGACAGTTAGCTATAGCTATACTACCAAAACTTGTCTTTTACGATGATTAATAACATTGATTAGTAGTTTATCTGTTTAGTAGCTAGCTAAGCTGTAGCCAAGTAATAGTGATAGATATAGTGAGATAGGTGAACTGGTGACCTAACATTACATAGCGAACAACAAAAACATCTTCCTGTTATAATAAATGTATAATTAATAATAAATTATGTGTACCGGTAGCACCATTTGGATGGCTATGTGTGATATTTTTTTATAAGCTACCCAAAAGTACAATAGCTATGTTCACCTTCTCCTCAGTGCCACATTATGTGCCCGTACCACCGAAAGGTAAGACATTGAAAAGAAAAAACCTGAAAATACTTCAACTCGCAAATACTTTTCATGAACTCGCCAATACTTTTCACTCGTGAGAATGCAAGTGGCATCTAACTGGAAAATACCACAAGGAAATCTGGACGTTTATAAACTCGCAATGATTTCACGCGACAATGTAACATACTACAAATGTTATTATTAATGGTCGCATACTGGGTACTACACTGAAAAATAGCATGCAGTATACCGTATATACGTGTGTAGTACGCAGTACACAGTATGCAGTAGGCGGTTTTGAATACGTACAGCCACTGTGATTTCTGCAGCGTACTTTTTGTGACATGTCCTGTCTCTACTCCACGCTCTACCCAGGCGCCACCCCTCGTCTAAACCAAACGGAGTATTTCCAGTAGGTGAGAATGCGTCTGTCACAGACAATCTCCTGTTGTGTGCTACATGTGTGAAAGGGCAACTGAAGGGAGAATCAGGTCCGGACATTGTCCGGAGTTCATTAAAACGGCTATCGACTGAATCAACAGGATCACACAGCATCAGGCAAACAACAGCAGCAATAGCACCAGTCCAATAAGTAACCCAATCTTAACTAAAGCTGATTTCCATGACAAATTCAACCAGTCCCAAAATGACCACCCCTGCGATTCCCCCTGTGTGTTTTTGACATGCTCCTCTCTCAACCTTCGAACCTCCAAACTTTCTAACGCGGTTGTTATGTTGCCCCCTTCTCCTGTGTGCATTGGAATAACTGTGCAACAGTGTTCCCCTATACACTCACACACTCCTTGCTCCTTGGCTAACATGGTGTCAAGGACAATCAAATTATTTACAGTACTCATGGATGTAATTCTGTGTTCAGCAGGTACGCCAATAGGAGCACCACCCCAGTTCACATATACTCCATCTTCTGTGTCCCACCTACCCTCTCTTCTCTGTCTAGTGGGTAGATTGAGAGCTTCATTGGAAGTATTAACAGGGATTATTGTCAGCTGTCCTGTCAACATAATAGGTGCGCAAATACCTGTCCAACCCATCTCCAGCACACATCTGCTACTGGGTAGATGCCATCATGAAAGTCAGGCATGGAAAAGTTAAACTGTATCAGTGTCCCATTATCTATTTTACGGGTGGTCTATTTTGCATGCTATAGTACCCTTTGTTCTCCGAAGTGCTCCTAAGTCTTAGCGTTAAGCTTCTCATAGTTTTCAGTTAGCATTTGCTATATTTTTTAACGTTAAATCGCTGTTTCCTCAAACCTAAAGTTAGCTAGAATTTTTCCAATCTAGTGTTCTAATCCCACCGGTTTTAGCATACGCGCTAAACAGCAAATCAAACCGGTGTGACCGTACGTGCGAAAGGGTTAATGGAGTAATGTTTTGTTTTATTTTAGGCCTATTTATTTTATTTTAGTATGTTACTGTTCATGATGCCACACTATGTCGGACAAGTTCTTCCTCCGATGCACTTCAATGTATTTTTAATAAATTATATAATTACATGTCTGATTTAACCATTTTTGATAATTATTGCAGCAGTCTGCTGTGGTGTAATATGGGTCAAATCTCACTAATGACATTATAGCCTATCATAATGTGTGTGACATTCTTCATAATCGACAACCAACTTTAAGTTGGTGTGCCTTGAGGTTCTGGTTTGACCTTTGATGTGCCTTAGCCCCTAAAGGTTGAAAACCTCTTCTGTAGGGTATCTGGAACTGTGACCACTGGTGGCATTCCAATGTTCTCCCCTCCGTGTGTATACTTATCCCAGCAATGGCTTAGATTAATGTGTATGTTCCCATGTAAAGTCTGGACTTGGACATATCCGTCTTCTACCGGCATCTGTGCCTATATCCAATCATTGGCCTCTCGTCCTAGCTTCTTACTGGCCATAAGGGCCGTGTAATATGCAATAATTGCAAATGACATGTATTGTTCCCTGTACATTCCTCCTGTGTGTACTGTGTACTGTGTACTAGTCTGGGGAACGCAGGGTTCCTTATGACCATATATGGACTTCCCTTCCAGGGGGTTTCCTGGCCATCACATGTAAATGTACCTCCTGAAAACTGTATAAATGTGAACCATACATTGTACCTGACGAACTTCTGCTCCATGCTGATGTTCCCACGGCTGCCTGTGCAAATAAACCTTCCTGTCTTTTTCTACAAACATCGGATCTGCTTCTTTGTCAGGGACATTTACTAACAGGTCTCACCTGGGGAGTTCCACCAGCAGCAGAATAGCATGCTATGCACGTTTTGTCAGTTACCTGGCATGCAGAGTAATCTAACCACTGATAAAACATATTTGTTGGCCATTGAAACGTCTGTTGTCCGCTCAACTTCAACTGTCGAGCATGCATGTCATTTCTCAGATTCATGCTGTGGTTTAAGGCATGGGATAAAACATTCTGCATCAGTGTTCCCCCCTGACTAGTGTTTGAGGTGGTGGGCAGGGCAGACGTAGTGGAAGATGTGTCCTTTGTGCACTGCTTACCCCCCGTCGGCTCTTTTACAGCAGTCGTTGCCCTCTGACGTGTCTTTTGTGCACTGTGTATCCTTAGTCATAGTCACCCTGAGCTCCCGCACCAACCCCTTCCTGGGGAGAAGGTCAGGATACACAGCGGTGTGCTTCCTCGGGTCACCGCCTAACGGTCGGGCAGACATAATAGGACACATCCGCACTAGAGCCCGACCGATATAGGATTTTTAAGACCAATACCGATTTTGATATTTGGGGATTTAAAAAAAAATAATAATAACCTAAACAAAGATTTTCCATAACAGTTATGTGTAGTTATTTAAGAGTCCTCACCAAGATAACATGACATAACGCAATTTAAAAATAAACTTGTTTTATTGTCATAAATAGTATTTTGAACAAAAGTACAACAAAATATATTAAAGTTATGATAAATAAGAGTCAAATGTATAAAAATACAAAAAAGTTTACAAAAATATCATGCCATCTTGCCTATCATGCCTATGCAGTAAACTGATACAGTGACCTAGAGTAAACGCTGCTGTTGAATGCATCTAATACCACAACTGCAACGAGGACTTGCAACTTTGGGATTTCAAACTACACGTTTGAAAGAGAAGCTAGATAACTTTGTTTGGTTACCAAGCCATGTTAGATACTTGTTCAGCTCACGTTTATTTGCATGTCCCATCTGGTGTAACCCTTTCGCACGTAACTTAATTTTTATGCTATGTAGCCTGCATGTTACCTTACATGGTTCATTAAGCTTCTCATAGCAAATGCTAACTGAAAACTATATTTTCTTTAGAGTTAAATCGCTGTTTCCTCAAAGCTAAAATTAGCTAGAATTTCTCCAATCTAGTGTTCTAATCGCACCAGTTTTAGCATACACGCTAAACAGCTAATCACACCAGTGTGACCATACACGTGAAAGGGTTCATAATTTCCAATGCACCGACTAACTACAGACATGCAAGTCGCAGATATATTTACCATTATCTCATTTAGGCAGAATAAGTTAAGCGCTATAGTTTAACCGCTCATTAACATTAGCGGTCTTCCACTGATAAACATGGCATTAGCTAGCTTTCTGGGTAACCTAATTTAGCAATGGACAGCGTATAAGCTGCTGTAAGTGATGTTGCCAGAGAATTTTTAGAAGTGATGGGGGAGAAATGATTGGACTGTTGTTTTTTTACTCGCTAGAACTGCCACACTGTTATAAATAAACCTATAATCAAGTTTGTCAACAGCTTAGCCTACACCACTCAACTACCGTAACGTTAAACATAATTTTGATGTTTGACGGTACTGGCTTTCACGTTACTGTAGCAAAACCAGGCATGGCTGACATGAATGTTGTCAGGCTTATTAAGGCTAAGAGAAGTGATGGAGGATATTTATTATTAGTGTGATTGCAAAGCAAACACAATATTGTTTATAGTTTTATTCTTCTTCTTATTCCACCAAATTTTGTCCCGCTTCTCCTCCCACAGTTTTCAAGATATTGACCACAAACTAACTTTAACCAGTCTGGTCTGACCCCAATCAGTGTGCTTGTATACAGCTAAGCCGTACCCGCACCCGTTCTCTGGTTTTTGTTGTTTTTTCATATTTTTATCCCATAGACTCCCATTCATTTTCAAAATCACCCCCCTCACACTTCATGGCCTTCCCACTCGGTCACTTTTCACCCCATAGCCACCATACCTCACATGTTGCCTCGGGACAAATCATCTAACACTCATGCAAGACCGTCTTGACCCGCACCCATCTTTTTGTCGTTCACTCATCCCTCCATCCTCCCATTGACCTCAGTTCATTTTTCAAGGTCTTACCACTCGGTCACCTTTGGCCCAACAGCCACTGTACCACATATGCTGGCTCAGGTCATGCCACCCAACACTCACCGAAACCCATACTGACCTGCGCTCATCTTTTTGTCGTTCACTCATCCCTCCATCCTCCCATTGACCTCAGTTCATTTTTAAGGTCTTACCACTCGGTCACCTTTGGCCTGACACTCACCATACCCCATATGCTGGCTCAGGTCATGCCACCCAACACTCATTGAAACCCATACTGACCCCACACTAGGCTTTTACTCGTTTATTCATCCCTCCATCCTCCCATTGACTTCAATTCCTTTTTCAAAGTCTTATCGCTAAGTCACCATTCAGCCTACGGTGACAGTAACTGATATGCTGGCTCAGGTCATGCCACCCAACACTCACTGAAACCTACAGTAACCCACACTTGTCTTTTACTCGTTTATTCAGTGCTCCATCCTCCCATGCACCTCAGTTCATTTTTAAGGTCTTAACGCTCAGTCACCTTTGGCCTGACAGCCACCGTACCACATATGCTGCCTCAGGTCAAATCACCCAACACTCATTGACAGCCATACTGACCTGCACTCATCTTTTACTTGTTTATTCATCCCTCTTTCCTCCCATTCACTTCAGTTAATTTTTCAAAGTCTTACCACTCGGTCACCATTTGACCAATAGCCATGGGACCTGATATGCTGCTTTGGGTTATGTGACCCAACACTCACCAAAGGTGGGTGTGTCCCTAGCAACCATATTGTTTACTCTAGCATCCGCCTAGCAACCACTTAGCAATACCCTAGCAACCGCCTAGCAACACCCTGGCAACCACTTAGCAACACTTTGGCAACCACCCATCAACGCCCTAGCAACGCTCATAGACCACATTGTTTACCATAGCAACCACTTAGCAACACCCTGGCAACCACCCAGTGACACCCTAGCAACGTCCCAGCAACCATATTGTCTACCCTATCAACCACCTAGCAACACCTTAGCAACACCCTGGCAACCACCCAACAACGCCCTAGCAACCACTTCATCTACCTTAGTAAGCATCTAGCAACACACTAGCAACCACCTAGATACACCCTAGCAACCACCTTATATACCTTAGCAACCACCTCGGAAAAGCCTAGCAACCACCTAGTAACACCCTGGCAACCACCTGGCAACACCCTAGCAACCACTTAGCAACACCCTGGCAACCATCCAACAACACCCTAGCAACCACCTCATCTACCTTAGCAACCACCTAGATACACCCTAGCAACCACCTTATATACCTTAGCAACCACCTCGGAACAGCCTAGAAACCACCTAGCAACACCCTAGCGACCACATAGCAACACCCTAGCAACCACTTAGCCACATCCTAGTGATCGTCTCATATATGTTAGCATGCTTTCACTGCTGGGTCGCAAACACACTCTGCATTTTCCTCAGGTAATGCACTTTTCTAGTAACTTAAGTAATGTATTTCACGTGACAGTTATCAACTTACTATGAATACAGATGATCTCTGTCACGGGCTACTCTGCTCGACTGTACTCTCTCAAGCTGCTCAAGCAAGGGTCCATTATATGGACCTCTAAGATATGGTACTGGCATAGGACTATCAGTCAGCATTTCATGTGGGGTTAGGTGTATACTTCTGTTGGTCTGCATCCTCATACTCATCAATGCCAATGGCAATGCATCTACCCAGTTAATCCTGCAATCTGCACATATTTTAACTATCTTTGCTTTTAAAGTGCCATTCAAACCTTTCTACCATTCCCTGTGATTGTGGATGGTACACACAGCCAAATCTTTGCCTAACCCTAGTTACAATTTTCATTAATTCAGCTGCAAAATGTGGCCCATTATCAGAACTGATCTTATCTGGAATCCCAAACCTGGGAAAGACTTCTTTGCACAAAAAGTTTGCCCCTGGCTTGGCATTTGGGCTACTTGTAGGTACTACTTCCACCCACCGACTGAACCTGTCTACAACCACCAGCATGTATCTTTTGCCTTGAAGCCGTTCAATCATGTCCACATAATGTTTCATAAGGTGTCTAAATGGCCCATCTGGTGGTGGGATGTGTCCAATAGGCGCTGAAAATGCTTTTCTGATGTTATGTTGTACACATGTCACACTCATGTAATGCACGATCTACCATGCTTGTCAGATATGGTGACCACCAGGCTTAATGACTTCCCCCCTTGTGCAATGATCTTGACCATGTGCATCCTGAAGCAGAGTGTGAATCAAGGACATGGGTGCAACAAAGTGTCCTGCTGGCCCTCCTCACAACTCTTTGTGAGGGCCATCCTGAGTTTTCCGTGCCTCCCTTTTTACCCAAAGACTAATTTCATACACACTTGCTTTTTCTTGGGCTTGAATAAGTGAGGCTAAGTCCCCTGCGGGACTGGGTTCTTCTGCCAACATTGGTGCTATAAGGCTCAGACCCACGGCAGCTTGGCATGCTAATTTATCTGTCAAATTGTTGCCCTCAGCTACCAGGGCGTGAGCCTTTTGATGTGCTGGGCATTTGAAAATAGCTACTGCTGCAGGCAACTTCATAGCCTCTAGCAAGTCTGAGATCGCTTCCCCATGTGTAATTGGCATGCCATCTGCCCTACAAAACTCTCTTTGTTTCCAGATAGTACCATACACATGACAAACACCATAGGCGTAAGCAGAATCAGTGAAAATGTTAACACTCTTGCCCTCAGCCAGTGGACACGCAGCTGTCAGGGCTTTGATTTCTGCTAACTGGGCGGAACGACTTTGGGGCGACTTTACTGCCTGCACTTTAGAGAAGGTCGTACCATCAGCATGTAGCTGTGCAATGCCATATCCTGCATGATTCCCTTTCTCATCCCTAAAGCAGGACCCATCTACAAACAACATTAGGTCAGCTACAATGGGTTGATTGTGCAAATCTTCACAAGCTTTAAGGAAAGTATTTGTTCTTTGGACACATTCATGTGGGGTACCATCTATGGGCAAAACCATTCTGGTTGCTGGGTTAACAGTTGTACATCTCTGAATGGTAATATCGGGGGCTGACAGAATTACTTCATAGTCAAGTTTTCCTGGCTTGGGTCAGAACAAATCGTGGACTGGTTAACAATGCATGTAATTGGTGGGATGAATACAATGTTAGTAGATGCCCCATCGTCAAGGTGGAGGCCTTTTGATGAGCAAATACAGCTGCTGCTAGACCCTGGTAGCATGGTGGCAGGCCCTGCTCTACGGGGTCTAGTTTTGTGCCATAGTAAGCCAACAGTTGTTTGCCTGTAGGTGTGTTCTGCATCAAAACTGCATTAGCAAAGCCTGAGCACTCTACAACATACAGATGGAATGGTTTGCTATAGTCTGGGTTTCCTAGAGCTGGGGCTGTTTGCATCTGACTTTTTAAGGCTTGAAAAGCATCTTCTGCCTCTTCTGTCTATTGCAGTTGAGCTGTATTATTACCCTGCCCTGCTGCTCTAATTAGTGCCTGTAAAGGTGATGTAGTAACTGCATAGTGACAAATCCATGGTCTGCTATACCCTGCCATCCCTAAAAAGTTAAGCATCTGTCCTACCGTTTGTGGTTTGGGTGCTTTGGTGATAACTTCAACCTGAGATGGTGCAATGTGTCTCTTGTTCCCACTTAGTTGTCTGCCTAGATAGTCAGCTGTTTGCTGACAGAACTGCAATTTGTCTCTGCTAACCTTGAGGCCTCCCTTTGCTAGGGCTGTTAGTACAGCAATCAAATCTGCTTCACACTGTTCTTTTGTGGGGCTACAAATCAACAAGTCATATAGATACCGAATCGGGGTACTGGTTATGTTTAGATGCTGCAAATCCTGGGCTAACACCCTGTTGAACACTGATGGACTCTCACAATAACCTTGTGGCAATCTGGTGTATGTGTACTGCTGACCTTGGTATGTAAATGCAAAGAGGTACTGTGAGTCTGGGTGTAGTGGTACGCTGAAAAAAGCAGAACATAAATCAATCTCAGTGTACCATCGTACGTCAGGTGGAATGTTAGAAAGCAATGTATGTGGGTCTGGGACAATGGGTACTTCTGCTTCTACAATGGAATTAATTGCTCTCAAATCATGCACTAATTGGTAGTCATTTGAGTGTGGCTTTTTAATTGGAAAAATTGGAGTGTTGCATGGACTTCTAGTTTTTACCAGTACACCTGCCAGTAATAGGCCATCAATTGTGGGCTTAATACCATCTATTGCCTGCTGTCGGAGGGGATACTGCTTATGGTACAGTAAGCTGGTTCCTTGTTTCAATTTAATACGCACCGGCTGTACAGAGCTAACACATCCTATGTCTGCTTTATGTTTTGACCACACACTCTCCGGTAGCTGCTGTAGTAAGGCTTCATGTTCTGGCATGATGGCCATCTGTATTGGCATTCTTCCCTCCAACAGAACTTCTCTGCCAATCCCTTGTCATATGCCTTTACTGAGATCCTGGTGAACTGTTTAACTTCAGAGGTATGAATACACTTGCTTGTTGTTGCTGTCCACTCTAGCACCTGCAGGGCTTGTCTAACTATTGGTCCCAGTTCATGTGATTCATGGCCTTCTGCTACCAGCAACATCATATGTGGGGTGGATCTTCTGAAACCATTGTTGATGTAGCAGAGGCGGTGGCAACATCACTGCGGCTGCTGCTCCTTGTGGTCCAATGTAGATGTCTTGACTTACAATGTGATATTGGCGCCCATTGATCAAGTCATCCCAACATTCTTCATAGTCTCATCATACCCGAGGGTGCAGTGTAATAGCAGTTGAGGTTCAGCAGCTTTACCTAGCTGAGTTTGCACCCAATTGTTCTATTGCTGCTGCAACATTGATTCTTGAGGAGTCAAGCGTAGCCAATATACCATGGGTTTCAATAACCCACTTTGTCGAGACAGCATAGGCATCATTTTATCTGGGGATAATCTGGGATATCTACATAAATGCCATCTACATAGATGCCATTTTGTGTACAGATAATGTTGACTTTCAATGGACACAATATGTCCCTACCTAACAGGTTGACTGGGGTCTGAGCTGAATAGAGTACATTTACATTTACATTTATTTATTTAGCAGACGCTTTTATCCAAAGCGACTTACAAAAGTGCATACAGTAAGTATAGCGACAGTATGGGGACAGGATGTGTACAGTTCCACAATGAGACAGTTCTCAGCTGAGAGCAAGGTTTGTTTGAGGACACAGTACTATCAGATTTGTACAATTACAGCGTATAGGGCAACTAATACGATACACCTTCAAACAGCAAACTTCAACAACTTCAAACAGCGCAATGAGCGTCAGGGTAAAGGCGGCAACAAGAAACAATTTAAAAAGCACAGCAATTTTACGACAGCACACAGAGTAAAGGTGCAACTATGGATTTTCCAGCTATTCGCATTGGGACAGGCTGTGTAAGCGGAATTATCTGTGGATTCCCAAAGAAGCCAATGGTTTTAACAGATGAACTGGAGAGGGGGAGCCCTGAGCCTGTTTTCCCAATGCATGAGTAAGTTGCACCTGTGTCCACCATGAATTGATGCTCGTGTTGATTGATGACTACTGGTATGGTGGGCTCATCTTGTGGTTGTGTTGAGACGATTGGTGACATTGTTCCCCCTCTGGCTTCTCTGGGCACCCCTATGCTTGCCAGTTTGCTGCTGGTCCTGTCCACGGGTTGGCGGGTGGTGGTTCTGGCCATGAGTTGGAGGGAGCTGGTCCTACCCAAGGGTTGACCTGACAGTCCCTCCTGATGTGCCCAGGCTGCTTACACCCCCAGCACACCTCTTCTCTGGGTTGGCCATCTGTCGGTTGTGATCCTTAGTTTGGGTAGCTCAGAAGTTGGCCCCCTCCTCACTGAGTCATTCCACCTCTTTGTCCAAATCTTCCTCTTCCTCTTCCTCTCATTGGGGGTCAATAACCCCCTCCTGACTGATTCACATATACTTGGATGGGTGGATCCTGCGTGGCTGTTGCAGCTGTTGGGGTCACAACTGAATCAGCTGGAATTGGTGTCTGTGGCATCTGGTGCTTGTGTCTTTGGTGCAGGTACTTCAGCTAGCACCACTGGTGCTTGTGTCTTCCCTTTGTCTTTTTCTCTGTCTTTCTTGGCCTTTGACAATTCCCCCAGCTGCAGTTGTGCAAGTTTGCTGGTCAGATGCTTGTCTTGTTCCTCTGCGTCTTTCTTCTCTTTTCGATACAGTTCCACATGGTGTACCACATGCTCTGAGAATATTGGCCACTCCATTTTCATCAGTCCTACTACCCCTCCAGACGCTTCTGCACTGGTTGTGGCATGCTCTTGTTTATCATCAATTTAAACAGGTTCTGAGTAGTGGCATTTGCATTCCAGGGACTTTCTGTCTCTTCTCTCCATCTGTGTTGGAATGTGTGCAGAAACTCCTGCACACTCTCTCCTTCCTTTAACTCTTCTCCTTACAACTTTGAGGGATCCATTTTCTCCGGGTATTGCCGCTGAAGTTCTGTCCATACTTGGGTTCTGTATCCTCCAAATTCCACATGATCCACTGAGTGCCCCGTGACTGCCCAGTCCAGTCCTGCTGCTCTGAAGACCTTGTCAGTCACCTGCTTTCCGAGCACGTGCATCAGCAGGGCTTTGATGTCGCCTAGGGCCAGTCTGGTTCCCCTTGTACTCTCTTCCAGGGCTGTAATCTACTTTCCAGCTCCTTCTGTGAGATCTGGCAGTCGTCCTGCTAACCCTACCATGTCCATAAATGACCATTGTACATACTGTGTCTGACCCCCTTTTTGCACTAAGGGCATCTGGAGTACTCCCATTTCACCGCACATTTCTTCTTCCTCAGTGTATAAAAGGCTCTGGCATTTCCGGGTGCCTATTACCTTAATACTCCCATTCCACGTATAGGAGATGACGTACGTCTAGGAGATGACATATGTACTTGCTAGTTTCCTTTTTTTGCCATTGTGTGGGAAAGAATGTGTGCTTAAGTTCCCTGGGCACTACATTATAGTTTAGTTCTCCTTACCTGCAATGATTAACATTCTGTGTAATTTCTGTGTGATCCCGTTTGTGATTCCAAGTATTGAGCCAATGACAGAAAGTACGTGCCTGTTGCTTCGTGTTACGTTTATATCTCGTAGGTTTAACCACGCATTCGTATGTATCCAGCATGCTACAAGATATTGTAAATACTATTACGATGCTTAGGTTGTAATTGACTAGAGGAAATATTGAGTTAGCGATTAAGAAGATTGTGATCCTTCATATATATAAGTTCAAGCGGGACCGTTTACCGGCGTGAAGAGCTAAGTTAATCGCGTCTCCATATAGGGAGGCAATGTTCGCCCTATGTGGATACTATTATGTAGTACTTTTGTTTAACCACAAGGTGTCGCCATTTTTCCTTATCTAATGTGGTCAAAGATACCATATGTGGACGTTTGTTTATTTCCCTTAAGAGTAACATTATCATTTATATGTACCTCTAGGACACTGTTCCTGTTAGCAATGAGTGTTATATTGCTTATTGATATTATGTTGAAATGAGTCTTGGTGGCTCTGTGTTGATATTATGAGTGGTGGAACGAACTCCCTGTCTCGCTACGGACAGCTTCTTCACCCCATTCCTTCAGATGGGGCCTGAAGAGGCACCTCTTCAGACTCTACCTGGACTGACCCAGCACACAATTGCTGCCCCCCCCAATCAGTGCTGTCGTAAATTGCTGTGCTTTTCAAATTGTGCTTTTTAAATTGTTTCTTGTTGCTGCCTTTACCCTGACGCTCATTGCGCCGTTTGAAGTTGTTGAAGTTTGCCGTTTGAAAGTGTATCATATTAGTTGCCCTATAGGCTGTAATTGTACAAATCTAATAGTACTGTGTCCTCAAACAGACCTTGCTCTCAGCTGAGAACTGTCTCATTGTGGAACTGTACACATCCTGTCCCCATACTGTCGCTATACTTGCTGTATGCACTTTTGTAAGTCGGTTTGGATAAAAGCTTCTGCTGAATAAATAAATGTAAATGTAAATGTAATGAATAGGCATTTCTTTATTCATATTTTACAGAGGTTTATGCCCTGTCGCTGTTAATATGCCAGTGTCTAATGGCGATGTTTGTTATTCCAGACTGATGACAATACTGTTGAAACCCAAAACAGTATCGTGAAAGAATTACATCTCCTCAACTTTATTCCTGTGTCCTGACCGACACACCATCCTGTTTACTGCCACAACCGAGATGAGCTAGCCCTACCTGGTTACCTCACATACACTCAGTGTCATGCCCCCTCTGCTCTTGCCTCTTGGGTATGCTCTTACCGCTTCTCAGCTTCAAGGAGTCCAGCACCCCACAGGTCTGTTCTTCCAACTTACTGAGTTCCTTATCTATTAGGTCCATGCATCTCTGTCTCTGGTCCAGCATTCTTCGTATCATCGTCTCCTCGCTCTCTCGTCTGGCTTGAGCTTCTTCCTTACCTTCTACTCCACACTAATCACTGTGTTCTTCGGGGTGGGGCTTCCTGTGCTTCTTCACAGGATGTGACTTCTTCCCTTTCACTTTCACAGCTTGTTCTGCTTTTTGTAGTGGAGGTGTGACATACCTTACACTTGACAGTGGATGTGCTTTGCGCTTCTCCCCTTTCCCTCACTGTTGTTACTTTTGCATATTCTCGTCGATCCTTCATTGCATAAGGGCACTCACTCACTCATCTTGCTTCCTCCCCTAACTGCATAAAGACACCAGTTAATGACATGTCAGTTAATGACCTGGCCTCACTTTTTACTGTCTGTTCCCACTACTGGTTCAAATTCCACTTTTCCTTCCACTTCCATTGTGCTTCCTGCTGCTCCTCTGAGTACGTACTGGCCGCTCTGAATGGGTTTTTGTCATTTGGGTAGGGTGGTGGATCTAGCATGGGTCCCAACTTCACCTTTTCTTGTTTCCCCTCCTTGTCTTCGCCACCCACCATGCTTCTTAATGTTTTCATTTTCTCTCTGTATTAGTCACCCTCCTGTTTAAACAAACTCAACACCTCCCTTTCTTTTGCTCTTTTGCCCTCACGTTTATCACTCACATTTTTATCCTTGTGATATTTGATGGCAGCCTCCATTTATTCCATTTCTCCATACACATTTGAATGTGTTTTTTATGGTCTGAATGGCGTTTTATTGTCAACACCATGGGAGTAGTTACTCCCACTTCTGCAACACTCCTACTCCTTTTCACTTTTCCTGCATGTACCCCCATGTATCCCTGTCTGTCTTTCTACCATTCCCTGTGATTGTGGATGGTACACACAGCCAAATCTTTGCCTAACCCTAGTTACAATTTTCATTAATTCAGCTGCAAAATGTGGCCCATTATCAGAACTGATCTTATCTGGAATCCCAAACCTGGGAAAGACTTCTTTGCACAAAAAGTTTGCCCCTGGCTTGGCATTTGGGCTACTTGTAGGTACTACTTCCACCCACCGACTGAACCTGTCTACAACCACCAGCATGTATCTTTTGCCTTGAAGCCGTTCAATCATGTCCACATAATGTTTCATAAGGTGTCTAAATGGCCCATCTGGTGGTGGGATGTGTCCAATAGGCGCTGAAAATGCTTTTCTGATGTTATGTTGTACACATGTCACACTCATGTAATGCACGATCTACCATGCTTGTCAGATATGGTGACCACCAGGCTTAATGACTTCCCCCCTTGTGCAATGATCTTGACCATGTGCATCCTGAAGCAGAGTGTGAATCAAGGACATGGGTGCAACAAAGTGTCCTGCTGGCCCTCCTCACAACTCTTTGTGAGGGCCATCCTGAGTTTTCCGTGCCTCCCTTTTAGCTCTTCCAGGGCTGTAATCTACTTTCCAGCTCCTTCTGTGAGATCTGGCAGTCGTCCTGCTAACCCTACCATGTCCATAAATGACCATTGTACATACTGTGTCTGACCCCCTTTTTGCACTAAGGGCATCTGGAGTACTCCCATTTCACCGCACATTTCTTCTTCCTCAGTGTATAAAAGGCTCTGGCATTTCCGGGTGCCTATTACCTTAATACTCCCATTCCACGTATAGGAGATGACGTACGTCTAGGAGATGACATATGTACTTGCTAGTTTCCTTTTTTTGCCATTGTGTGGGAAAGAATGTGTGCTTAAGTTCCCTGGGCACTACATTATAGTTTAGTTCTCCTTACCTGCAATGATTAACATTCTGTGTAATTTCTGTGTGATCCCGTTTGTGATTCCAAGTATTGAGCCAATGACAGAAAGTACGTGCCTGTTGCTTCGTGTTACGTTTATATCTCGTAGGTTTAACCACGCATTCGTATGTATCCAGCATGCTACAAGATATTGTAAATACTATTACGATGCTTAGGTTGTAATTGACTAGAGGAAATATTGAGTTAGCGATTAAGAAGATTGTGATCCTTCATATATATAAGTTCAAGCGGGACCGTTTACCGGCGTGAAGAGCTAAGTTAATCGCGTCTCCATATAGGGAGGCAATGTTCGCCCTATGTGGATACTATTATGTAGTACTTTTGTTTAACCACAAGGTGTCGCCATTTTTCCTTATCTAATGTGGTCAAAGATACCATATGTGGACGTTTGTTTATTTCCCTTAAGAGTAACATTATCATTTATATGTACCTCTAGGACACTGTTCCTGTTAGCAATGAGTGTTATATTGCTTATTGATATTATGTTGAAATGAGTCTTGGTGGCTCTGTGTTGATATTATGAGTGGTGGAACGAACTCCCTGTCTCGCTACGGACAGCTTCTTCACCCCATTCCTTCAGATGGGGCCTGAAGAGGCACCTCTTCAGACTCTACCTGGACTGACCCAGCACACAATTGCTGCCCCCCCCAATCAGTGCTGTCGTAAATTGCTGTGCTTTTCAAATTGTGCTTTTTAAATTGTTTCTTGTTGCTGCCTTTACCCTGACGCTCATTGCGCCGTTTGAAGTTGTTGAAGTTTGCCGTTTGAAAGTGTATCATATTAGTTGCCCTATAGGCTGTAATTGTACAAATCTAATAGTACTGTGTCCTCAAACAGACCTTGCTCTCAGCTGAGAACTGTCTCATTGTGGAACTGTACACATCCTGTCCCCATACTGTCGCTATACTTGCTGTATGCACTTTTGTAAGTCGGTTTGGATAAAAGCTTCTGCTGAATAAATAAATGTAAATGTAAATGTAATGAATAGGCATTTCTTTATTCATATTTTACAGAGGTTTATGCCCTGTCGCTGTTAATATGCCAGTGTCTAATGGCGATGTTTGTTATTCCAGACTGATGACAATACTGTTGAAACCCAAAACAGTATCGTGAAAGAATTACATCTCCTCAACTTTATTCCTGTGTCCTGACCGACACACCATCCTGTTTACTGCCACAACCGAGATGAGCTAGCCCTACCTGGTTACCTCACATACACTCAGTGTCATGCCCCCTCTGCTCTTGCCTCTTGGGTATGCTCTTACCGCTTCTCAGCTTCAAGGAGTCCAGCACCCCACAGGTCTGTTCTTCCAACTTACTGAGTTCCTTATCTATTAGGTCCATGCATCTCTGTCTCTGGTCCAGCATTCTTCGTATCATCGTCTCCTCGCTCTCTCGTCTGGCTTGAGCTTCTTCCTTACCTTCTACTCCACACTAATCACTGTGTTCTTCGGGGTGGGGCTTCCTGTGCTTCTTCACAGGATGTGACTTCTTCCCTTTCACTTTCACAGCTTGTTCTGCTTTTTGTAGTGGAGGTGTGACATACCTTACACTTGACAGTGGATGTGCTTTGCGCTTCTCCCCTTTCCCTCACTGTTGTTACTTTTGCATATTCTCGTCGATCCTTCATTGCATAAGGGCACTCACTCACTCATCTTGCTTCCTCCCCTAACTGCATAAAGACACCAGTTAATGACATGTCAGTTAATGACCTGGCCTCACTTTTTACTGTCTGTTCCCACTACTGGTTCAAATTCCACTTTTCCTTCCACTTCCATTGTGCTTCCTGCTGCTCCTCTGAGTACGTACTGGCCGCTCTGAATGGGTTTTTGTCATTTGGGTAGGGTGGTGGATCTAGCATGGGTCCCAACTTCACCTTTTCTTGTTTCCCCTCCTTGTCTTCGCCACCCACCATGCTTCTTAATGTTTTCATTTTCTCTCTGTATTAGTCACCCTCCTGTTTAAACAAACTCAACACCTCCCTTTCTTTTGCTCTTTTGCCCTCACGTTTATCACTCACATTTTTATCCTTGTGATATTTGATGGCAGCCTCCATTTATTCCATTTCTCCATACACATTTGAATGTGTTTTTTATGGTCTGAATGGCGTTTTATTGTCAACACCATGGGAGTAGTTACTCCCACTTCTGCAACACTCCTACTCCTTTTCACTTTTCCTGCATGTACCCCCATGTATCCCTGTCTGGTGCTGCTGGCTAGTGACCTGGAAATTTCTGGTTCCTCGTCTGTCTCCGTGTTCTGATCAGCACATTTTCACTTATTTTCCCTGCTCTGTATTTCCTGCTAGGGTTTGGATTAAAAGTCAACTTTTCTGAACCATCAGACTCTGGTGTCCTTTTAATGTCAGCCCACTTGCCTGTCTCCCACCTAACTCTCCTAGGACTAACAGTAATATACAGTCTTGGGTTTGTCCTTCTAGAAAAACTGTCACAAGGTAATTTCAATTCAGCTTCTGTCATTTTCAGTGAGCTTGGCATTTGCCCCCTTCTAAAGTGACAATTAGGCTACTGTAACCAGCACTCCGTTTAACTACATCCTAAGTAACATAGGTCCATTTTAGCTAAATGTATACACAGTTTTTTCATGAATTAGTCTCATGTTCCAAAACAAAAACAAAAGCAAATTGTTTAATTACATTGTTAAGTTGAGCTCAACTTTTGTTATAATCCTCAGCAAAATGGTAACGTTAGTAACGTTCAACGAGTAGTCCCAGAGCCCTAACGTCAGTAACGTTATACAAGTGGAATTTGGAATAACAAGTACGTTAGCTAACGTTAGACTCCATGGAAATAATGTTAACACCACATCCAAGTTGTGATGGCTAGCATTCGCTAAATTAAAACAACTCAACCTTATCAGGCTAATTAACAGTCCCAAGCTTGACATATCATCATATAGGCCAGTTAAGGTTATTATAATGCTACTGTAAGAGATTCTTACCTTAACCCTTTCATGTGTACGGTCACGCCGGTGTGATTTGCCGCTTAGTGCATATGCTAAAAATTAGAACACTAGATTAGAAAAATTCTAGCTAATTTTATCTTTGAGGAAACAGTGATTTAACTCTAAAAATATAGCAAATGCTGACTGAAAACTATGAGAAGCTTAATAACGCTAATGAAAACATAACAAACCATGTAATGTAACACGCGGTCTACATAGCATGAAAATAAGTTACATACGAAAGGGTTAAGCCGTTAAGGCATGTGGGCAGACAAAAATTGACCTCAGAGACGGCCCTCTTCAGTCTTCACTCAGAAGACGTGGTTCTCATTTCATTCCCCGTGACTCTGTCCTTGTAGACCCAGACCCCAATTTCAAAAACTCATTGGATCTACACGAATCACACAAATGACCTATTCTGGATTGAAAACGGCGAAGAAACGCAGAAAGGTGACAAGTTTGCATCCCTGAGTAACAGTTTGTCCTGTCCCTGTACAGCAAACCCTTCTGGTATTCCTATAAAGGGTGCAAGTGGTATAGTCGCTGTTGCCTCTGGATCGTCACACATGTCATTTGTGACTACAACTGCTCCCAATGTCCCTACTGTCCACAGTCTCCTCAATAATGGTACCTACTGTATGTCTGGAAAATCAGTTTGAACCTGCTCTAAATTAACCCACTTAGTAATTTGCCAGAGTTTTAGGTTGATCAGTTGTATATCTTGGTATTGTTCAACCCCTTCTGAATCTATATAAGTGCACTATCCCCCATCTATGGTTAATTATCCATCTAATGACTGCTATCCACAATACTACAAATGTGTAGTACGTGTGTGCTGTTTAATTACTACTTCCTCTGGGGACACCTCTCCAAAGGAGTTGCGCATCTATCCCAGTCCTGGTTCCCCAGCCACGCCTGAAACCAACCCTCACTTTCCCAATCTACCAAAAGGGGTCCATGAGGGGTTAAGTGATAGGACTGCTGATACCTTAGTTCACACGGTAAGCACGGCTTCCCATCTATTGGTGCCACGCACCTAAATGGTTCAAACGGTGATGTAGGTAGATGATCTGTTTCAAATGAGAATTTGCTGGGATAACCTGTTGACAGTAAACTCAGTTGACAGTAAACAAATTACATTATCACCCACACAAATCTTTACCACCTCAATGACTCTCCTGACCTCACGCCTCCCCCACTTGGCTTCCGTCCTCTTTCGCACCACTTCTAAATCTAGGTCAAAGTCAACCCTAAACTTTATTATTAAGATATTCCCTATTTTGAAATATTCTTGTGCATGCACTCTTATTTTCGCGTTATGACACCAAATCCACACTGCCGCCTGTCTTCAATATACTGCTTCAAATGCCTATTAACCCCATTAACCCCAACTGAATCAAACCACCAGCAAATGCAGTACAGAAAACAAACCAACACACTATCACCACATTCAACATCCACTCATTCATTCCTTCTCACATACCCATTCCATTCTTTTCACTCATACACACACGATATTACATCAGACTCTTTTTACCAAATTTAGACTCTTTTGAGGAGAGGCTTTGCACTGCCTTGGCCTGGGCGGATGCACACTGCTCTTGGATACAACTGACTAGCAGACTTTGGAAAAAGGCTCTGCTTACCTTTCGTTTGTGGCCACTGTTGAACCGAGGAGCAGCAGTTCTGTCCAAGCGTTTTGGCGTCCTCGAGCCCCTCCTGGCTGGCTCGCCAATTAAATGTGGTGGATCTTCCCCCTGGTCTGGGCCAGATGGACTGAGGGCTTCCCCCCACACCTCAGTGCCTTTTCAAAAATAATAATCCTTCACAAAGTCTGATGTAATTGGTTTGAGTTTATTGTATATGCTGATCAATCACATACAATAACTGGGCTGGTCCGCATGGAGCAACACACGCATTCACTCTCCCCAAAAAACCCCGAAGGCATGTCTCTTTTATGCCTATTCCCTGGACACTCCTCAGACTCAAACTCCTCTTACAAGGTCACGCCACATTCCTTTCTGGTACATCAATAATTTTTTTAAACATATCTCGCCTGGAATATACACCATTATTTCCAAGGCCAGGCTAGGTTGATTTTTAAAAATGCAGACATCTGGCTTGGCATTCCCCCAGTACACCAAGGCTGCATACCAACCATTAACATGGTCGAACCTCCTTTCAGGCACCGGGAACTGGACCAGGGGGGCTTTGGTGTGGCGGTGCGCTTTAGAGTGCTGGCGCCCCACGCAGGTGTCAGCCCAGTATCCCACGTCTTTTTTGAGCCCATGCCAAATGAACTTGACCACCACCAGTCTTTGAGATGGCTTTTTGCCTGGGTGGGAGAGGCCATGGACAGCGTCAAAAACACGCTGCCTCCATCCAGTGAAAACGACAGGGTGGGGCTGACCCGTGAAGATGTCGCACAGGAGCGTGGTGCCAACATCATCAAAAGCCACGTCCTCCAACTGCAACCCTGTGACAGCCGTCCTGAAAGCCTGCATGTCTGGGTCAGCGGCCTGATCAGCAGCCATGCGGGCGTAGTGAAGTCCCAAGTGGACGGCCCCCCGATGGCCCATGAGAGGCAGTCGGCGACAAGGTTGGTTTTGCCAGCCACATGTTGCATGTCCATGGTGAACTCCGCAATGTAGGAGAGCTGTCGCTGCTGGCGGCCGGACCACGGCTCAGCCACCTTGGCCATGGCGAACGTCAGCGGTCTGTGGTCCACAAATGCTGTGAACTGACGGGCCTCCAGCAGGAAACGAAAGTGTCGAATGGTGAGGTAGAGGCCGAGGAGCTCCCGATCAAAGGTGCTGTACTCGTACTTCGCTGGGGCGTAACTGTTGGCTGAAGAAGGCAAGCAGCTGCCAGGCACTGTTCACCCACTGCTCATGCACTATGCCGACAGCATAGTCCGAAGCATCCGTGGTGACTGGGATCAGAGCCTTGGGTGATGGGTGCGCCAGCATTGTTACGTCAGCCAGTCTTAGCACCCACAAATGCTTTGTCCCTCTCTGCAGACCAGTCCACACTGTGTTTGGGGGCCTTGCCTTTCAGGGCCTCATACAGGGACCGCATGAGTTGAACAGCTCGGGGGATAAAGCGGTGGTAAAAGTTCACCATGCCAAGGAACTCTTGCAGGGACTTGACTGTGAGCGGTCGTTGGAAGTTTGCAATGGCATCCACCTTCGATGGGAGAGGGACCTCCCCATCTTTGCTGACTTGGTGTCCGAGGAAGTCGATGGTGGTCAGCCCGAACTGGCACTTAGCTGGGTTGACAATCAGCCCGTGCTAGCTGAGCCGCTTGAAAAGAGTCCGGAGGTGGGACAGGTGTTCTGCTTTGGAGGTGCTGGCGACGAGGATGTCATCTAGATAGACGAAGACAAAAGGCAGGTCCCATAGCACTTAGTCCATGAGGTGCTAGAACGTCTACGCAGCATTCTTAAGGCCAAACGGCATGCACAGGAACTCAAACAGGCCAAAAGGGGTGATGACTGCCGTTTTGGGGACATCCAGCGGGTGGACGGGCACCTGATGGTACCCACGGATGAGGTCCACTTTGGGAAAGATGACTTTTCCAGCCAGGAGGACGGGAAAGTCCTGGAAGTGCGGGACTGGGTCTGGTGTTGTCGCGTCATTGAGTCGCCGGTAATCACCGCATGGGCACCACCCGCTGCCAGGCTTTGGGGTGATATGGAGGGGTGAAGCCCACGGGCTGTTGGAGTGGCAAATGATGCCGAGGCGCTCCATATTCTCGAATTCTGCCCTGGCGGCGGTGAGCTTGGCCGGATCGAGGTGCTGAGCCCGAGCATAGACCGGGGAGCCAATGGTGGCAATGTGGTGCTCCACCCTGTGCTTGGCGGTGGATGACAATAAGGTGGGCTGCATGAGGACCGGGAACTCAGCGAGAAGCTGGAGAAACTCATCTGCAGCGGAGAGCATGTTAGACAGTCTGATGGAGTCCGCTCCGCTGAGAGTACACTCATATGAACAAAAGGTGACAGTGTCGATCAAGCGGCGTTTTTTGACATCCACCAGCATCCATACGCGCATAGGAAATCCGCACCGAGGAGGGGAACGGCCACTTTTGCCGTGACAAAATCCCAGCCAAACTGCTGTCCGCCAAAACACAGCTCCACATACCTAGTGCCATAAGTGTGGATGGGGCTGCCGTTAGCGGCTTCCATGGGGGGGCCGTGTCCGCCAGCCAGAACGTCCACTCTCAATGCGGGCAGGACACTCCTCTGTGCGCCCGTGTCGCACAGGAACTGTCATCCGGAGATGGTGTCTTGGATGAACAGCAGCCTGCCAGATCGGCCGACACCCATGGCCACTACTGAGCACCGGACCCGGCGTTTCCTGCCACACTGAAACTGCATGGAGATCGGCACCGCTTGGCCTTGGGTCCAAAATTTGCATGGTAAAAACACAGGCCAGGGTCCTGCCGCCGTTGAGGAGCTGCTGCTGCAGCAGCGACTGTTGTGTCTCCAGGCAGCGGTGAAAAAGCTTGGGCCAGAAAAAGCGCGGCCGCGCAGTGCTGTTGACCTGTGAAAAATTTAACAGCTTACTCGGCCAAAGCACGGCAGTCAGTGATGGCGGTGTTGGCCAAAGCAGCCCGTACCTGAGAAGGCAACTGTCACAGAAACAGTTGGATGAAGAGGAAGTCGGGCTTGTGCTCTCCCAGGAGATCCAGCATCCTGTCCATGAGTTCAGACGGCTTGCTGTCACCAAGGCCTTGTAGAGGGAAAAGCCAGCTGGCCCGCTCACAGTCAGAAAGTTCAAAAGTTTTCAACAGGTGAGCCTTGAGTGTTTCATATTCATCCTGCTGTGGAGGATTTTTGAGGACGCTCACCACTCTGGTGGTTGTTGAATAGTATTTTGTGGCATCCGTGGTGATCTCCCGCAATACAAACTGTGCTTCTGTCTGGGCGAACCAAGCCGAGGCTGACGACTCCCAGAACTCCAGGAGCTTGAGAGAAACTGCATTAGTAGTCATGTTCATGAAAAGCTGTCTCTGGAGACGTCCAGCAGACAAATGTCAGGGTCACCAGTGTAGAAATTGCAGGAAAGACGGGACGGACAATTTCTCTCAATCACCACACGAATGCATGTGTTATTTATTTTTTTCCAAAAAACCCGCAAGCCAGCGAGATTGCGCTCTAAAACTATATCCCAAGCAGTACTACGTTACCCAGAAAGCACTATTTCTTAAAGGGACCGTGTCTACCTAACACAGTAAAGCATTAACTGCGTGTGATCATACACTAAACCACCGATTATGGTGAATTATGTCCAGAGAGTCTACTACAGGCTAATGTTTTCATTATTCCCCACTTCAACATCCTTTCTCAACTGACTACCTGTTTGTCGTATTTCATACACAATTTTGGAGGGCGCAAAGTTATAAAGTGTGGAGATGACGACACACCACTGTCATGTGAATTTATGGTCTTGCTGGTGCATTTGCTTTGGTTTGGAAACATGGATCCAAAGGCATACGAAGATATTCTAAATTATAAGACACTAGGTGTCTACCCTGCGGGCCTAAAAAAGGAACAGAATACCTTCTTCAGAATACCGTCATTCGTAGATGTTTTTCCAAATTTCAAGTTGATGGTAAGCCGATATGTAACACTACAGCGACCCTATAGTGACGGTTACTTGTTTGTCTTGTAATGACAATATAGCTGTTTCAATAGGTGGTCAACTTTTCCATGTGTCAGAAAACAACATGGAATTGAAAAGGAAAGTAGTGGTTGGCCCTAATGAAGCCAACCAAATATTCAAAGAATTCCATGCAAGTCTGCACACTGTGGAAGTGCCAAGACAAAGTCAGCCAACTCAACCAGATTCTACTGGCCTGGAATGGGTGTTGACAATGGGTAAATATTTAATTATTTCCTTTCAGCTTTTCCTTTGTAGACATAGAAAAGGATCACTTTCAGGACTGCATTTCTCATGTGTTTATTTGTTTTTGAATATCAGGTTTCACAGTGTGCCCCGTGCCAGTTCAGCTGCCCATCCATCAAACAGGAGCCCAAGTACATTCCAATATGTGTATGTAAGCTTGCTGCACAGATGTGCATGTGCATGGGGTGGGGATGTTTCATTAAATCACAGAATATAAATATATGTATTGTGTTGTTTTAATTTCAAGGTAGACCAACCTTTGGAACTACTTGGAATGGATTGGATTGGTAAAGTCACCCAAACCAAACAAGGCAACCAATACATCTGTGTCCTTGTAGATTATTACATGAAATGGGCCGAAGCTTTTCCCATTCCAAATAAAACAGCCGAGGTTCTCTCTCAATGCATGGTCAAATTCTTTTACAGATTCGGGGCACCAGAGAGAATCTTAACTGGACAAGGGACTGAATTTGTAAACCAGGTTAGTAGTTAGGCTTCTTGAATGAGTTAACTTCACTATGCATCAAAGATTTAATATATGCAGAAGATAATCTGTGGGATTCTGTGCTATTTGCAAACCATATTTATGGTTTATTATAGAATCAGGTAAATGTATGTTTTCAAAACAGATCAACCAAGAACTATGTGGGTTCCTTAATGTGGAGCAAAGCCTTTGTGCTCCATATCATCCACAAACCCATGGTCTTGTGGAAAGACTAAATGGAACCATTCAAAGGTGAGGCTACATTAAAAACAGGTTCTAAATACAGTATTCAATGAAATATTGGTGTGTTTTGAGTTTGTTACTGATGACAGTTAACTCCTTTTTTTGTTCTGCCTCCAGAGCCTTGTGTAAACTGGTAGAGAAGGAACCAGAGAAATGGGATGAATACCTCGAAGCAGTAATGTTCGGGTTGAGGACCAAAAAACATTTAACAACCAAATTCTCCCCGTTCTTTCTTTGCAGCAAAGAAAAGGAGGGAAGCTGGCGCACAGCTGGCTGGGAAATTATACCATAGTCAAACTTACAGACAAAAGTGCAGATTTACTGGATGAAAAGGGAACAGTGTTTCCTAAAATCAATACTGGTCATTTAAAACATTTCAAAGCACACTCACCCCAAATACCCCACAAAATAAACTCATCCTCCGAAGAACCATTAGGGAGAAAAACCCGTCCAGACAGAGAAAGGCCACCTGTACAATCCCCTCCACTCCCACCTGTTGATCTGACCATTATTGTTGTACCTGACAGCCAG
This sequence comes from Megalops cyprinoides, assembly GCF_013368585.1. Taxonomy (NCBI): domain Eukaryota; kingdom Metazoa; phylum Chordata; class Actinopteri; order Elopiformes; family Megalopidae; genus Megalops; species Megalops cyprinoides. The sequence continues at coordinate 27,301,499 of NC_050600.1, forward strand.
CATCCACAATCACCTCCATCGTCTCCACTTGGTTTGTCAACCAGACCACCAGACCAATGTCATCCTCCCTCTCCAGTAGACCTCACATACACACCAGAACACCAAAAAAACAGCATCTTTCAAATCCTCTCCCCTATCACCAAGCACCAGGGAGGAAACTGTGCATAGTTGTAAGTATCTAAATACATGCCTGATGATATATACTCAGATATCAATCTGAATTCTAATATGTTTGTCAGGTGTGAGGTGCTGTATTTGTTTATCCAATGTAGGTATCCAAAGCGTGTGGAGTGGGAAAGATAGCTATGTGCTGCTGTCAAAAATAGGTCCATATAAACTTTTTTTATAAGGACATACAACAGCTTGCCCCTGGGAAGGAGTTGGAGAGTGAGGTGCATATTTCATTGATATTCAAAGCCATAAGGCTTTTAGCTGCTAAATGTATTAATATCTTCTTTTCCAATGTTCATCTAGGCAATAAATGCATATCTGAGACTCATTGTGAGGCAACACATCCTTAATGACACCCCAATCAGCTTCTCGTCTGATAATGAAACAGTAAACAAGATCAGAATGGAAATAGCAACAAATCTACTCTGTCAATCTGGTATGACTTTTCACGATTCCTGTGTGTCATTGATGTGTACTTTTTGATGTGTATCACTTACATTAGTGTCTGGGGAACTGGGAAATGACTAAAATAAGGGGAATTTCAGTAATCACACCATGTCCATTGTATGCTAATTCATAGATGACCTAAGCAACTTGTGTCACTTCTGTGGGGATGCAGAAACTTTTGATGATGCAACAGAAGTTCTCTGGGTAATTATGACTGGGCATTGTTGGTTGGTGTGCAGCATACACTAATTAATGAATGAACCAGGACTGTTGCTGTCAGTATTTCTTTGAAGCAGTTCACTTTTTTTTTTTTTTTTTACAGATTGCCTGTGATACCTGTGGTAGGTGGTTCCACACAGGGTGTGTGGACAATCCATCTGTGGAGGCTACATACCTATGCTTTGCATGTTCATAAGTGTGTTCACCAATAGCAGTAAGACCACGGGTATTTAAGGATACGCGCCATAATGGAGCTGTCGGTCAGTAACCAAAAAACTAAATCTGACGGATCAACACTGACGGCTACTTTAGGCTATACCAACACAAGACCATGTAAGTTTATTAAAACACCTTGAACTCTTCAGTTAAGTATCTTTGCATTTGCTCATATGTTGTCGATTCGTGCAGCCAAATGGAGTATCTGATGGCACAGAGAATTTTAAGACGGCAAAGGCAGAGCGTTTACCAGCCGAGACATTCCTATCTGTCCTAGCTGCGCCTATCTCACCAGGCTGTGACAGACATCTCATCTCCTGGCAGATGATCTGGGAACTAATCTGGGTCTTACTGCTATTAGCTAAGATGGCGGCGCGTACGGACGCAGTGGCTTAAGGCTCTCTACTTCAGTGCACTCTTTTGTGTTTTTACTCGTTGCTTGTCTTGTTTTGTCACGGAAAATTAACCTACAGTCGTCAGGAATTGATAGGCATTGGACTTCAGCTTAACACTGAAATCACAAGTGCCTTCACACTGACTTATATCATCCCACTGGAGTTAGCGAGACCGCCGGGAGCTCCGTGGATCGTTGCCGGGCCCAGCAGGCGACGGAGGCGGCGCAGAGAGAGGAAGCAAAAGCGGGGATGCAGAGCCGGACTGCTAGCTCAACTAAGGAAGCAACCGCACAAACCTCCGCTACCAGTCTGTCCAGTGCAGACCGTTCTATCTGCCACGGGAGCTAATTGTAGTCATCGTTACCGCTGTCTATATCCCGCCGGATGCTAACGTTAGCACGGCGCTCGGACACCTTCAACACATCGTTAACAAACAACAGAGGACTCATCCCGACGGCGTCCATATAATCGCCGGGGATTTCAACCAAGCATGCTTAAAGACTGTGCTCCCCAAACTCCACCAGCATGTCAAGTGTTCTACTAGGAGAGAAAATACACTTGATCGTGTCTATACCAACATTAATCATGCTTACAGAGCGACGCCCCTCCCCCACCTAGGACAATCCGACCATCTCTCTCTGCTCCTCATTCTGGCCTACACCCCCCTCCGAAAACAAACAAAACCAAGCACACAAACCATCAGAACCTGGCCTGAAAATGCTCTCTCTCAGCTACAGGACTGTTTTGCTTGTACAGAATGGTGCATCTTTGAACAGCAGGACCTAGAGGCATACACAGAGACTGTGCTTTTCTACATAAAGAGCTGCGTAGAAAATGTCACAGTGGACAAACGCATCCGTGTTTTTCCAAACAGGAAACCATGACGAATGAAGTCCAGACTCTGATCAGAGCTCGTAACTCTGCCTTCAGGACGGGAGACAGCTCACTGTACAGCATTACCAGAGCCAACCTGAGAAGAGGCATCCAACATGCCAAGGAGGTCTACAGGAGGAAGATGGAGGGCTACCTCATGGACAACAACCCTCGGCAGATGTGGAGGGGCATCCAGGCCATAACCAACTACAAAGGCCAGAGCCCAACGACCACCGGCAGCAGCAGCACGCTGGCAGGAGCTGAACAGCTTCTTTGCCCGCTTTGAGATCACCACACACCTGCACTCACTGCCTCCCCACAACTCCAGCACCCCCCCTCTCTCTCTCCAGGAGCATGAGGTGAGAAGGACACTGAGAGCAGTGAACCCCAGGAAAGCTGCTGGACCTGACGGCATCCCAGGGACTGTGGTCAAGGCATGCGCAGACCAGCTGGCAGGGATCCTCACCAAGCTGTTCAACCTCTCCCTGACGCATGCCACCGTCCCTTCATGTCTGAAGGCCGCCACCATCATCCCCATTCCTAAAAGACCTGCCATAGACAGTCTCTGTGACTACAGACCCATAGCCCTCACGTCTGTAGTCATGAAGTGTTTTGAGCGGCTAGTCTCTCAGCACATCAGAGACTGTCTCCCTCCCTCCTTCGACCCCCACCAGTTCGCTTATAGAGCGAACCGATCTACAGAGGACGCCATCGCCATAACACTTCAGAGAGCGCTGAGTCATCTGGAGAACCGGAAGAGCTATGTGAGGATGCTCTTTGTGGATTACAGCTCAGCGTTTAACACAATCATCCCGGACATATTAGTTACCAAACTGTTCAAACTGCAGATCCCTCTCCCCACCTGCACCTGGATCAAACATTTTCTCACAAACCGCCCACAATCTGTCAGACTTGGCCCCCACCTCTCCTCCACGCTCATACTCAGCACTGGTTCTCCTCAGGGCTGCATGCTGAGCCCCCTACTGTACGCCCTGTACACTCACAACTGCGCTCTGTCCCACCCAACCAACGCCATCGTTAAGTTTGCGGATGACACCACCGTGGTTGGGCTCATCTCCGATGGGGATGAGATGGCATACAGGGCTGAGATAGAGAAACTGTGTGGTGCTCAGAAAATAACCTGTCACTGAACGTCCTTAAAACAAAAGAACTTATCATGGACTTCAGAAAACATAGACAAGACCATGCCTCATAAATGGAGAACGTCTGGAAACTGTCACCACCTTCAGGTTTCTGGGCACCCACATCTCTGCAGATCTCTCCTGGACATCCAACACCAAGGCCTTAGTGAAGAAGGCTCAGCAGCGGCTGCACTTCCTGCGTGTCCTCAGAAGGAACAACCTGGACAATAAGCTGCTGCTGGCCTTCTATCACTCCTCTGTGGAGAGCATATTAACATACTCTCTGGGGGTGTGGTACGCAGGCTCCACAGCTGAGGACAGGACGGCTGTGCGGAGGGTTATTAACACCACCCAAAAATTATTGGCTGCCCTCTGCCCTCCCTGGACGATATATCCAGATCCCGCTGCCTCAGTAAAATTAAGGCCATCACAGGAGACTCCTCACATCCCGCCTATCACCTGTTTGACCTGTTGCCCTCCGGACGGCGCTTCAGTTCAATCAAGTCCCACACCACCAGACTAACATAGCTTCTTCCCCTGGGCCATACGGACTGCAAACAAACACTGACACCCCCCACCCCCAACCCTCTATGTCGGGGCTCAGGCAGGGACTCAGGCGCGGACCACGGGAGCGTCGGGTTCCGAGCGTCTTTAACGGAATCGTCAGGCAGATCGCTAATCCGAAAACAAGCTGGGTCGAAAACCGGGAGACAGTCCGTGGACAGAGCGAGGATCGGGAAATCGGAGCAGGCAAGGTCGGGGAACCGGACAGGCAGGCAATCAAGCGAACGAGGCAAGGAGGCAGGCAAAAACGAGGTCAGGGTACAAGCAGGGTCGAAAAACGGGAAACAGGCAGACAGAAGCATAAAGCAAACGCGGGGACGAAACAGCGAAAAACACTGTGACGAACTAGCAACAGGACAGGGAAAAGCAGGGAACATGTAGGGCAGGGCAGACGAGGGGATGGAAAGCAGGTGTGCAGGCAATCAGGCGGGCGGAGACCGGGCGGGGAGCGGGGCAGGAAAAACACAAGGAAAACAAAAGCACGACAGCTAAGGAGGCGGAGCACTGACACTCTACCTCAATACAACTGTGCAATTCCACTGTGCACGAGAAGTTTTTAAAAAGGCCATATAAACGCACAAGTTTTTCTTTATATTTCTTTTCATTTACAATGTGTCTTCTTTTTTAGATTTGTAAATTTGTATTTTACTGTATTTATTGTATTTTATTGTATATTTTGTATTTTTTTTTTTCCTGTCGCGTGGCTTATTTGTACTGTGTTTACATAAATGTTCCTCAGTGCACTGCTGTTGCAGACCACCCACAATTTCGTTGCACCCCCACCGTGCAATGACAATAAAGTCTATTCTGATTCTAATGCATCCTGTCCCTATGCCCTTCCCGTTGCTGTTAAAGTAACTGCTGCGCTGCAATTCTATGCTAGTGGGTCATTCCAACATCCCCTGAGTTAAATTGGAGGCATATCACAATCTGCCATAAGTTCGGCTGTACATGCAGTTACCTCAGGTCTAGTCCGACATGCTAGTGAATACATTCAATTTCCCATGACACCTGACAGCCAGGAGCGGATTAAACAGGAGTTCTGGGCGATGAGTGGGTTCCCTGGCATCCTCGGTGTTATAGACTGCACTCATGTGCGACTACGTGCACCATCTGAAAACGCACTGATTTATGTCAACCGCAAGGGGACCCAATCAATTAACATGATGATCTGCGATGCTGCATGTCGAGTCACCCATGTGTTCACAAATTACCCTGGCTCAAGTCATGACTCCTTCATACTGGGCAATTCTGTCATTCCTACAGTCTTCCAGAGGAATCATCCCCTGAAGGGGACAATGGCTACCCATTATGGCTGATTAAACCATACATCATGCCAACAACAGTGCATAAATTGTCCTTTAATCGCAAACATGCAAGAGCACGCACTGTCATAGAAAGAACATTTGGGTTGCTGAAAATGCGCTTGGGATAAGTCAGGTGGCACATTACAGGACAGCCCTCAGAAAGTTGGAGCATTCTTTGTGGCATGTTGTGTGTTGCATAAATATATAGTCTAAGTAAATTTACTTGAAAACAATACACACAATACATAAAATGTTAGTATTCATTGTTTTTGCATACTAATGGAACTGGTAGTAAGCAGTATTGTACAGTATTATACATCTACCTGACATCATTGTAGCGTTTTCGGCATTGCAGAGGTGTTCTGATGAGGCCAGAAGACGAGGAGACGCTCGCCGCAATGTCTTCCCACGCATGCTTGACCTCGAGGAGTTTAGGGGGATTTCTTTTATCCCCATATATGATCTGCCTTTACTTCACGCATGAGCAGATTGGTCTCTTCGGAAGAAAATCGTTTTGGTCTCCCTGTTAATTGCGGCATTGAAATAGCAGTCCGCCATTGATCAAGCGCCTCGCTTTTAAAGGGAATGACAGATGAAGATCTGATTGGTTCTTTGCATGCCACGCCCAAGACACACCTCTGATTAATTAGGTAGAGTAGTCCAACCCTTTTGGAGCAATGCGCCAGCGCTTGGCGCGTTTTTCCGCCGTCAAAATAGCAAAACGCGCCAGACCACACCCACAACGACAGCATGCTTCATGCCAATGATGATGCGCCTTAGATCGTTAAAATAGGGCCCTTAGTCTTTACTCCAAAAAACGATCTAATGTCTGTCTTTGGATCCATGTTTCCAAACCAAAGCAAACGCGCCAGCAAGACCATAAATTCACGTGACAGTGGTGTGTCGTCATCTCCACACTTTATAACTTTGCGCCCTCCAAAATTGTGTATGAAATATGATAAACATGTAGTCACCTTGCACCCCTAATTATAGCTCAGTTGAAAAAAGATGTTGAAGTGGGGAATAATGAAAACATAAGCCTTCTTATATGTTCAATGTCATTTAAGCCTACAAACACTATTTTTTTTTTACAGATGCGATTTAAAAAAGTTGTTTTAATGACAAATCGCGTGGTTGTGTGGAATTATTGTTCGCAGTTTATGTTTTTATTAGTGTCCATAGATGTTATTTCATATATTAATGATAAGGGAACAGATTTTGACAAGGTAGCATAGCTCACCTGAGTAAGGTTGCCCTAACGGAGAACTAAAGGTATCCATCCACAGTCACGTGACAGCTCACCCTTCAGATGGGCTCAAAAAAGACGTGAGATACTGGGCTGACACCTGCGTGGGGCGCCAGCACTCTAAAGCGCACCGCCACACCAAAGCCCCCATGGTGCAGTTCCCGGTGCCTGAAAGGAGGTTCGACCACGTTAATGTGGACCTGGTGGGTCCCCTGCCCCCCTCCCACGGCTTCACTTACCTCCTCACACCACCGCGTACTACCTGCAGGCCAATGGGTTGTGCGAGCGGTTTTATCACTCTATGAAGGCCGCTCTTCGGGCCAGCCTCAAGGACAGCGGCTGGGTTGACAGGCTCCCGTGGGTCATGCTGGGCCTCAGGACCCCCCTAAGGAGGACCTCCAGTCCTCATCTGCTGAACTGGTTTACGGACAGCCGCTGTGGGTCCCGGGGGATTTTGTCCACAATGGCTATCTGATCTGCCATTCATCAACAGGCTAACATCAACAGGCCACGGTCCTCGATAATGCCAGAGTTTTTTCACTGGTCCCCACTTCGCAACATGGCCTCCCACAATCTCACGTCCCCTCATATCTGCAGTAGGCGGAATACGTTTTCATCCGCCATGATGCCCACCATGGACCCCTGAAACCTCCCTACGATGGCCTGTTCCGCGTCCTGGAGACCGGAGATAAGCGAGAACTAAAAGTATCCATCTACAGTCACGTGACAGCTCGCCCTTCGGATAGTTCTTTAAATGAGTGTTGTTTGTTCGCGTGTTAAGTTTACTATATATTTATCATTATACATATCCTTACTTCCTTCCTCCCTTCTTTTAAACATTCATTCATTCATTCATTCATTCATTCACTAATTGAATAACCCTGCGTGGCAAAATTGGGTGCTTCTGGAGCTTCCGTGAACAGAAATGGCTTTCTCAAGGGGGAACCTGAATTCCTAAAGGGAACAGAATCGGCTGCTACACCGGCCCTGATGACTGTGCTCTCACAGTTTGCTGGCTTGTGAATTAGCAGATCTTGCACCCAGCCACAGCAAAACTTCATGAGCTTCTAGGGATTTAAACTTTTAAACTCACGCAAGGTGTATGCACTCAGTCCAAAAATGAGATAATTTACAATGTCCAGGTATGTGGGTAGAGGTAGTGTATCGGGGTGTGTAATCCAGTCTTGGGCTGCCAAGTCCTATGGATGTTTGTTATATCGTTGTTAGTTTGTCCAAATACCATTTCTTGGCATTGCGATTTAATTTCTCCCGGTAGGGTCCGTATCCTTTCTCTTTCCCCTTCTCCATCAGATTTGAACGATTTAAACAACTTTTTGGACCTGGCCCAGCACTGGGCCAGCTCCGAACCAGATGAGTCTTTTATGGGCAGATATTTGGGCTCATCCGGCCCGGGTCCGTTTTGGACCCGTTCATGTACTAGCACATCCGGCCCGTGTCCATTTTGGACCCATTCATCAAGTAGCACATCCGGCCCGGGTCTGCTTTGGACCCGTTCATGAAGCAATTCATCCAGATTCCCGCCCTCTCTGATCATAATGGCTAAATCTAGTCACTATTACAGAAATATAATCTTAAATCTACATCGCTTCAAATATATTCTTTACCAACTAATTTGACCAATAACACGTCAAGACATGATAAAGTGAAAACCTATTATGTAAAGCACTCTAGATTCTACAGTCAAAGGCTTTCACTTATGGTATAAAAATGAGGTTAACATTGCTGTACCTTAATTAAGCTTTACTTCACTGCAAAATCAGTTTTTGAAAAAAATGTAAATGTTATGCTGGGGAACATAAAGCATTAGTGTCTTGTAAATTATGCACTAACTAAAATAGCAGTGCTTCTAAACAATAGTGCCACTAAACAAACACTAAAATGGTCATTACAGACATAAAATAGCCTAAGTATTACAAGTAAAATGAAATGCAACCATGAATAGTATCAACAGTAGTTCTTTCTAAAAATCAAAACCTTGGATAAATATAATATATAAAAAAACACAAATACAAAAAATAAAGTATAGTCATTTTGCATGCAACATCAATGTAAAAACAGTGCAACATTTCACTTGCTTTGTCTTGACTTGCACAGGAACAACCCACTTGAAGCAGTGCTTACTAATAAAAACAAGTCATAAAAAAGAGAAAAACATAAATAATGCAAATTCAAACCTTGTTTTTCTGTTATATTGTATATGTTTAATGATTTGGTTATTTTCCTATTTGAACTGATAAAGTAAACTGCACTAACAGTGGCCACTGTATGCCCCCCCATCCCCACCCCCTGCGCCCCCGCGACACAGAGGCCCCCACATAACAAATCCCAATTAACCCCGTTCATGATGCTTCTTTTTCTCTCTCACGGTCCTTCCTACCACCTCCACGATCAGAGATGAGATGAGCTTTAAAAGTTGGCTGGCGGGTCTGAATGGTAGACGCTGATTTGTCTGGCCTTACATTATTTCTATGTGGATTTTGTACTTTGTAAAACTGAGTGGAATTGACGCACGTTTAACAACGGAAGAAAAGGATTATCGTATTTTTAGTTTGCATTCCTTGTTGAGCGCAGCGAGGTATGACATTTATTCATTTCAAAAAATCTATAACCATGGAAACATGTGAATGATTTTATTGTTGTTCAGTATAGCTAAACTTTGCCGCTGTTGACATTTTCATTTAATGAGTTTGATTGTGGAACAGGGTTGTGAAGTTTGTCGTTTGTATGTTTTGATATAGTTTTCACGCTGCTGTATGGTGATTCGACGATATGGATTAAAGTTGCTGTTTGAACGAACTGTTGCTGTGATGAACTTAAAGAAACCCGACGCATCAGTTGAGACTCTCTGGATCCAAGGGCTGCTACAGTGAAAACTCGACGCTACATCTGGGTCTTCTGATATGCTACAGCCGGCTGTCTTTGTCGCCGGGGAGCCTGTATTCCTTGTTCCACGCATTCAGGCAAGGTCGTAAATTGATAAACTAAACAGAGACTACAGATGCGGTGAGATACTCTGGTTAACGAAAACGAATTAAACTGTTAATACGATAATTTTAAGAAGAACTGAACTGTTACATGGCGATATTCTGATTTGAGTTAAACCACACTAAACTGGCTCAAATGTTTGAGAATGAACTTTTGGGTTAAATGCTTGAGATGGTATGTGTATGAAATGTTGAATGCTTTGAAATATCGAATGGCTTTATTTCACGTCTAAATAGCTTGTAAATTGTTTGAGTTGAAATTGTGGACTATGGTAAAAGCTTTGTTTTGAAGGTTAAATTTAACAAATATGTTTAATTTTCATTGCGTAGCTCTGCCTAAACTCTCTTGAAACTGCAATTTAAAGGTGCGTTAGATATTTCATTTTTACTTTTAGAGGCTTAATATTTCATGTTTGAAGTGAACAGTGTTACAGTGTTCTTAAAGCACAGCTACCTGAAGTTTAAATCAAGTTCTTAAATTATTCTGCGGAAATATACAATGTCAGTGTCAGGGGAAAAGGGAAAATCCACTAGTGAGAATGCCTTAAGTCCTGCAGAAGAACCCTTAACGGGGAAAGAGAAGGAGAAGTCAACTGGCACGCAAAAAAACCCGCTCTAGTTCTCGTGAACGACGGCTTACAGAGAAAGGTAAACAGATGCATGAAGAGGAAGCTAAAAGGTATTTAAAGGCATTTTTGAGAGCTTATGAATCTTGGAAGAAGATAGCAAGAGAAGTTAGAACAAAACTTAAGAAATTTTGTGTGAAGGATGATCTTGATAAAATAAATCGGCACATTCAAGGTAGATATGACCGTGTGAATCAAAATTATGAACTACTTCAAGGTAACTCCTTAACACTCCAGATATTGTGCAGAAAATGGACGCTTGCAATACATTGTCAACAGAAATGTGATTTGGTGAGTAAACGACTGGAAGTGGGCCTGGACCAAGAGAACTTTAAAGAAGAAGCTGAAAAGGAAAGAGTGCAAATGATTTTAAATAGAGATGAATATAAATCTATTTTCGGTGGCACAAACACAGAAAGTGTCATCTCAGAGAAATCAGACAACCTGTAAGTCATTAGTTCCAAAGCTTCTAGTAAGCAAACAGATGCAGAAGCTGATCTTGCGGCCAAATTAGAACAAGCAAAGTCTATGCAGGTGATACAAGCTCAGCAGGCTAAACTCAGTAAACTTGAAAGTGAATGGAAATTCCATGAGTTACAAATGATGGCAGAAATGAATCGAAGGCAAGCTGAAGTTGAGCTGAAACTGGAGGAGGAGAAAGCAAAGCTGAAAATGATGCAAGCAGGCATGGATGTTAAAGTAGCTGCAGCTCGAGTTCGAACATACAATCAATTTGAAGACAATGTAACAGGAGAGCCTAATAATATAGCTACACCTGTGGTTGGAACAACTCTAGATATGAGTTCAAACGGACAACTAGGCACAACCGTTGCATTGCCCCAATCGCAAGCATCTCCTCAGAGTTCAACGACCAATTTAGCTGAAGCAATTGCAAGCTCATTAAGCTTAAACCGTCTGCCTATTCCTGAACCAACTATGTTTGTTGGTGATCCTTTGAAGTTCGTAGATTTTAAGATTAAGTTTTAAGTTAAGAGATTTTAAGTCATTCACAACTTTAATTGACAGAAAACCTATCCCTGCTAGTGAAAAAATGCAGGAGAGGCAGGCAAGGCTATGGAGGGATTCTTTTACCGGAGCTCTGAAGAAGCATATGAAGGTGCTTGGTTAGTGTTGAAAGATGGGTATGGAAATCCATTTGTTGTGCAGAAAGCCTTTCGAGACAAGCTTATGAAATGGCCGAAGATTGGTCCAAATTATTCTTTGGCACTTAGAGATTTTGCAGACTTCTTAAAAGGCTGTGCAGAGGCTATGCCCCATGTAAAAGGACTGGCCATTTACAATGATAGTGAGGAGAACCATAAGCTGTTGAAAAAATTGCCAGATTGAACTGTACGCAAATGAAGCAGAATTGTTGTAGAGGAACTTGATACATCTGGAAAATATCCAACGTTTGAATGATTTGCTGAGTTTGTACAAAAGGAAGCCCACATAGCCTGTAATCCCATTGCCTATCCATTCTTCTTGAGCTCTAGATCAGTAGTTGATCTAGAGCTCAAGACCCGACGCATCAGTTGAGACTCTCTGGATCCAAGGGCTGCTAAAGGCTATATATACACACCATAGATGGGTTATACATGTGGAGAGGGCCTAAAATTAGCTTGTTTTATAAAAGCCGTGCAAGAAAGGTAATAATCAGCTTGTTTATTATACCATACTTGCTGACCAGCAAACCTCTTGTGAGCATTTCTTTAAAGCACTTCTTCCCATTCACTCCTTTCCACTTAATTTGTTTGGCAACTTCATTAGAGAAAAGCATTGAAAGTATATTCCATGTGACTTTTCTGTGTTCTGTCCTCCCACAGCACCCAGAACAGAAATCTGAAAAGACAAAAATGGGTACAAATATAAAAGTGGAAAAAATTTCATTTTAAGTAATCAATGGTAGGCGTTCCTAACTTAACATTGAATCATTAAAACATGAAACAATTGTGAAACATTAGGCCTATTTATTAGTCTGTTTTGCTATTTTGATTAAATATGGCAAAATATAGATGAAAATATGCTAACATGCAACATGATTTTTTTTTTTTTTTAAGTAACAATACAGTACCATGTTTTGTTTTGCACGGGAGTTTCTTGAGTCTTTCAGCCACACCTGAAACTCCTCAACTTCTGACATGGTGTCCAATGGGAGGCTGATATCGTGGGGCATTTCAGCCACAGGTGTTTCTGTCCCTATTCGCGCTGCAAGGTTATTAGCAGCAACAGCAAGCTGCATTTGCTGTTCCTTCATGTGTTCCAGTAGAGTTAGGATGTGCAGCCTAGCAGCTACAAAAAGAGTTGAGAAATCATTCAACTAAAACTGTTGCTGAACTTGTTATTGAGTTTTACCAATTTTTTCCATAATGTAGTTACAAATACTACAGTCTGAACACCACATTTTCCTAAATCTATTACTTTAAACAATGTATAGTAACAGACTGTTTTAAATTGGAAAGATTTACCAGAACAAGGAATAGATCCAGAGTCCGTCTTCCCCAGTCTAAATGTGGGGTTAAAAAAATGGTCCTGATGCCCATTTGATAGAAGTGTCCGAGAGACCTGGCGCACAGAGCTCATGTGAGAGACGGGGTAGCATATGGAGGCGCTGGAGCTGGAGCCGGAGACTTAAGTTGAACACGTTGATCACTTTGATGGTAAAACTTTATAAAAGAATTGTAAAAGAACATTATTTGTGCAACGACTTTGTTCAGAATGCCTCAGTTCAGAGTCACATGAGTCATTGTTGCTGTCAGTGTTAGTGGTGTTGGAATGCGTGTGTTTTGTTAGCTTGTGTTTGTTCTGATTCTAACAGGCAGTCTTCTGCAATGTCATGCAGTCGTTTTTCTAAAGCAATGCGAGCCCTCCGTCTTACTCCAGAGCTTGTTAATGGAGGTTCCCTCCTTTTCATTGTCTCTAAAAAAGATTGTGACAGAAAAATGCTATTTTATAGAATGACGTCGCATTCCACTCCTTCTCTGCACCCACAACGTTACCGCTGTACAAACTATTCAAACCTATGCCTTCGGGTTATTTCAACACAGTTAAAAGTTTGGCTTACCTTACAGAAGTTTCAATTAAAATCCACGGTGCGACGTCACATCACACTCTGCACCCACAGTTGCTTGTATGCAAAACTATGCAGCTGGATTTAGGCTCTAGGGCAGAAGAGAAAAAAAAGCTAGTTGACAATACAGTAGAGCCAATTAAACGTATCTGCGGGGGAATAAACTTTCCACGGATAGCACTAGCTGAAATCGCGGATAAAAGCAAACAGCACGCCATAAATTACATTTTTTCATGTAGCCTACACCCAGAGAAAACACTGCTCCTGCTTCCCAAAAGAAAGTCTGAAACTTGAAGTTATTCTTTACTTAGGAATCACTGAAAAACTAGACAGATAAAAAAGAATACAGCTGAGTTATTTCATCAATTACCATATGTTGTTCAAGTCACATTGCCTGTTAAAACGTAGTATACCATAGACACCAATGCATTAGCTTATGGCTAGCATATATGGGAAATTCCATAGAGAAGCTAGCAGTTAGCATATACGATCAAAGTAGAGATTTAGAACAAACTCCGATTCATTAACAGAGGTTATTATTCTTAGTGTACAATTTCTGAATAACCGTGTAAGCTTACACTTACAGGCAAATGTTTTCTGGCCATACATGAAGCTCACCTAGACCTACCAGTAGCCAACACTGCTAGCCTAAGCAGCTAGCTCTAACTTACAGTTAAGATTAACAGTATGAATACCATTAGCTGTAACTACAAACTATTCAGAATCAATTATTTTACACACAACCATGAAACACGGATGACTTTCAATAACCTTTCAACGAACACAATTCCTTAAATAAGTGTTAGCTAGTTAAAATTATCGACTTGTTAACCCTCAAACAAACTAGCAAATAGACTAGCTGTCCAAAGTTTTTAAGATGAAGTTAACAAGCACCCACCATTAACGGTACTAAAACAAATGACTTTATTTCTGACACAGGTTGACCAAGTTTGGCTTACCTTACTGAAGCTTCGACTGCAAAATCTACGGTCACACTGCTCATCCCTCGATGTTGGTGGCGAAAAAATGTTGCACGTTCGTTCCCACGACTCCAGACCGTACCTACTTTGACTGAGCTTCCCGCCCACTGATGCCTGGTCCCAGGTCAGTGTCTGTATCACAGCAGTAAAACGGATGTGACTGTTACGCGGATCTGCCAGTTTGAAGGCGGATCCGGTTCTGAGTCTCCTACTGTCTGGGTATTTAGACATTGCCACATAAAGTTCAAGGCCACAAAATTATTGGTTGTCATGCTAGCTATTAAACAACACCATATGAGTTGTAAATAAACAAAAAGGACAATATATATGAGGGCTGTTGCTATGAGAAAACATGAGAAAACAGCGTATGTGTGCATTTCAGTATGTATGTATATGAATGTGAGAATGCACGTGTGTCAGTGTTGAGTATGTATGTACACTGGGGTCCAAAATTATTGGGACACTCACTTTTTATTCTGAAAACTCACAATATTTTGCTGCATATTCCATCAGACATTGAGAAAGTCATATCTATGTCAATGTCAATTTCAGCTTCATCTTCTGTGACCATGTTCCAACCTTGATAGGTTTATATAGGCTTCAGTATAAGTGTTCAATTATGGGGCAGGGCAACGTTCAATCAGGCCTAATTGAAGTGATGGTCATTTTTGTTCACTTGTCTGCACTCAATAAGTATGTAGGTACCTTTTAAAATTAAGTTAATATCATGGAATTGTCCGTTTGTCTGGCAAAATTAATGTCATACATATTATTAAAATGTTAGAAATAGGGTAGTCATCAGGCAATCGTGTGCCAACCACATAAAGAGATGTTTTGAAAATGTTAATAGTTGCCAAAACATGTAACTGTTTCCGCCGCACCATAAATTAGGTTCGAGTGATAAAACTAATAGCTACATGGACACATCCACACTTAACCACAAAATGCCCAGGTGTCCCAATAATTTTGGACCCTAGTGTATATGAGTGTGAGAATATGTGACAGTGCTGTCACTACAGTTGAGTATGCACTCTGACTGCCATACCAATGAGCCTGGCTCTTTGGCGTTGCGGTCAAGCTACAGGTTTGGCACCCCATAGACCCGGGTTTGAGGCCAGGTGGGGTGACTGCTCTAGCCCTTCGCTACTGAATGTATGTATGTGTTCGTGTAAGTATCTATGTATATGAATGTGAGAATGTATGTACAGTATGTGTGTGTGTCAGAATGTATTTATGTTTGTGCTTGAGTATGTATGTGTGTGTGTGTGTGCTTAGTATGTATGTGTGTGGTTTACTGATGTGCAGTACGTGAACGAACAAATCTTTGAGGTGTACTGAATCGCTAGTCTAAAAGATTTGTTCCTTCCTCTTTGCAAACATGCGCGCTGATTAGCTGGCATAGCAGCTACAGTATAACTCTCCTTCCAGTGGATATTAGCTATGAGGTCTGTCCATGACGCAACCTATCACAAAACTGTATCAGCAGTACATTCATGATGACAACTAGCCAATGGCTGAAATGCTAAAACACTCGAACCACCTCCCACTGGCCATCTCGGCACAGTGGCTCAGTGACTATGACCATGGTGACTACAGCAAGTGACTGACTTTGGAAGACTCGAAACACCCCCGCTGTGTACTGTGTACTGAATGACCTGATGTACTGTTGACAAGTTCTCAGTACAACGGTTCGTTCAGACTCAAAAGATCCGGTGACTACGAAGTAGGGCTGCCCCCTAATAGTCGACCAAACGTTAGTCGATGAGAAGAGTCTTAGTCGACCAAGTTTTCATTGGTCGGTTAGTCGCAGGAAAAAAAAACCCTCAAACTCCATTCGGGAGCTGTGCTTTGTCGTTAAAAAGTTATTAGGCTATGTCGGGCAGAAAATCATCCAAAGTGAGGGATCATGTCAAGCGTGTAAAGGACGACCCCAAGAAGGTGACATGCAAACTCTGCATGCAAGGATTCGCCTATCATTTGTCGACCTCAAACATGACTTATCATCTGAACCATGTAAACATGTCGATTTTCTCCCTTACGAGCACATACAAATCTGATATGCCTGACTACATCAGCATGTACAGCATGCAACACTTACCAGAACCCCGAAAAATCACGTGGATACATCATACTTTCGCGGAGTTAGCTGTTTTCGATCATGGAAAGTAAATTCACTCAAGCGGTACATTTTTTTTGAATGAAAAGTTGTCTATTTTTTCATGTGTCATAGTCATGATCATTTGACAGATTGGCCTAATTAGTACTTTAACACATCCTGAAGTTTGCCATGTCAGAGTTTCTCAGTTTAGAAGCAAGTCAGGTTTAACTGTCAGGTGTCATTGTCCGGACGATTTTAACAGTTGTTTCTTTCGTCCCTCTACACCAGGGGTGTCAAACATACGGCCCACACATCAACCAGAGGATGTAATACAGGCCCTACTATTTGCGTCAACTCTTTACCATTACCACAAAACGTAATTCGTCATCCATCCACTAGGTGGCAACAACCTATTTCAACTGAACAGCTAGTCATCTTTCATGACTAAAGAAAGGTCGCGATCTAGCTACTTGCTGGCAAGAAAATTATTATGTTTATATATTATTATGTTTATATATATATGTTGTCACAGATAAGAAAAGTTGATAAAGAGTGTCGGGCCTTTCAGGAAAAATGGACAAACGCCCACCTCTTTTGGGAGGTTAACAGTAAGTGTATCTGTTTAGTTTGCTCACAGCAAGTAGCTGTTCCAAAGGAGTATAATATTAGATGGCATTATCAGACTACTCGCGCTGAGAAGCATGATCACTACACCGGCCAGTTGCGGGAGGAGAAAGTGAAGGAGTTGGTGGCTACATTACAGAAGCCGCAATCAGTATTCACAAGAGGCCATGAAACAAGTGAGGCTGCTGTAAATGCCAGCTATCTGATAGCCAATGACATCGCGCAGGCATCAAAGCCATATTCTGAGGAAGAGTTTGTAAAAAAAAAAACTGGTTAAAGCAGCTGAACTCGTGTGTCCAGACAAACGACAGGCTTTCGTCAACAAGCCTCTCCGGAAACACTGCGGCAGCACGGATTGAGGACATCGCTGGACAGCTGACACAAAAGTTCATTCAAAAAGTTCAGGGATTTGTTGCTTTTTCCGTCGCAATTGACGAAAGTACAGATATAACGGATGTGGCACAGCTGGCGATTTTTATTAGAGGTGTTGACTCTACTTGTAACATCACAGAGGAATTCGTAGAACTGGTACACATGACTGACACTACTACAGCTAGCGACATCTTCAGTAGTCTCGCTGCATCATTGGATAAATTGGGAGTGGAGTGGGCCCGTGCCGTAAGTATGGAGTCAGATTTATGTCAAAAGTCACGAGCGCAGAAAATATTCTTGCGAGCGTATAAAACGTTCTCGTGAGCACACGAAACATGCTGCGAGCGTATAAACTTTCTTGCGAGCGCAGAAAACATTCTCGCGCACAAAGCAGCCACCGCGCGAGAGAATTTCTGCTTGGCGTTCGCCAAGCGAGCATGTTTCCTGCTCTCGCGACTTTTGACATAAATCTGACGCCATACGTAAGTCTTGCGACTGATGGCGCACCATCAATGATTGGTGTGAAAGCTGGAGTTGTGGCCAGACTTCGAGAGGAAGTGCAGCAGTGTGGAGGGGGTGAGTTTTGGAATTTTCATTGTATATTCCACAGAGAGGCACTCTGTTGTAAAACACTGAAAATGGACAATGTCATGGCTGTTGTCATCACAACTGTCAACTTCATTCGAGCCAAAGGGCTCAATTACCGCCAATCTGTAATATTTCTATGTTAAAAGATATGAAACAAAAAAGTTATAAATGTTTTGAAATGGAATCAAATAAAATAAATGGGAAACTAGCCTAGTAGTTGTTTTACTGATTCCCAATGAAACAGTGTTCAAACTGTCTTGAAAAAACGAATCGTACTGCCATGCAGATTTCATGGTTGCCCTTTTTGAATGGATGGTCAACGATTATTTGGCCCTTGATGACCTAGAAATTTAGTGATGTGGCCCTCAGTGAAAATGAGTTTGACACCCCTGCTCTACACAATAATAAACTATACTTATTATATTATTATTATACCGAAGTCGTTCCACATTTGTACAAAATATCATCTGCATGATAGAACACACGTGAGTTGTTGATCTCAACGAAAATTAGATTCTGTCTGTAACGTTATCTTTTTAAATGACATTTATCTGAAAAGTGTTACTTTCGTCCTGACTCTCCACTAAGTAGCCTAACGTTATTATCCCTTTCGAATGTAACTTATTTTTATGCAATGTAGCGCGCTACATTACGTTACATGGCTCATTATGCTTTCATTAGCGTTATTAAGCTTCTCATAGTTTTCAGTTAGCATTTGCTATATTTTTTAATGTTAAATCACTGTTTCCTCAAAGCTAAAATTAGCTAGAATTTTTCCAATCTAGTGTTATAATCACACCGGTTTTAGCATACGCGCTAAATGGCTAATCACATGGGTGTGACTGTAAGCATGAAAGGGTTGTTCCATTATGCGAAATAATTAATGGCCCTAATTAACATTAACAAATTGCAAAGTTAAGGCTATATGCAGCTAAATAAATATATTGTCTTATGCGCTATTAGGCTTATCCAAGTGTTCATGGGGACTGGGGAAACTAAATTACCTCGCTTACTGCATGTTTAACTTCATGTTCTGTTTTTTATTCATCATTTGTCTTACAAGTTATTGTGTTGGTGTTACAAGTTCATAAGTTGTATTTTGTTATACTGTGTTGGAATAAATTAACAAAATGTTCACTCTCCTTGCTGGTTGTTCCGACACATTCAGAATTATTAGTTTTTTTTACTACCGCTTTTGCCGTTAGCATTGTCATTAACAGACAGCTCGCTTTGTGTGTGCCCTTGTAAAATTTATATTTTAAAGGCTAATTATTACGGTTTTGTATTTCTCTGTAAGGTAGCACAGTGTTAACAATGTTACTTATAACATTCTTCCTCAGCCCTGGAACTCAAACCATTTTCTGATGCACCCAAAAAATATATATTTAAATAATTATATTAATGTCATAAACATGCGACGATTAGTCAACTAATGGCTTGAACTAACAACTACTAGTCGACTAGGAAAATCTTTGGTCGGGGGCAGCCCTAGTTACAATCTGCATATAGCTCTGCGTCCATCTCCACACCCATTACTCTTGTTTGAATTACTCATGAGATTGTTTTCCATCCACAATGTATCGATTTAAATCTCCACGCGAACGACATAAGGAGAACTCTCCCGCCCATCAGCCTGTGCTTGACATTCTGACAGGAAAGTTGCCTGCCAATAGCAGCTTGAAAAATAGCTAAATGGATGTAAGCCATCAATTCATCGCCCTTGGGCGCTTGTTTGTTTTACTCTGCCATCTCTTCAATGCAGCAATTCTACTAAACCGTAGGATACAAGTGAACAGGATAAAGAGGATGACCCTGGTACTCCGAGAAGCATCCCTGCTTTTACCGCTGAGGTTCACCTGAAACCTGGCAGCGCTACACTCTCAGAAAAAATGGTACAGCTCAGTACCTTAAAAGGTACAAACCCTTGTCTCTGTGGCAGTACCCCTATGGAGTACAGTGCTGTACCCTTCAAAAGGGGGACACATTTGTACCCTCATGTTTTGTACCTTAAATGGCCTTATCTGTACCTTTTGGGACAATTTTGTACCTTTACAGGATGGTAAAAATATTGTACCCTCACTGATGATACAAACCTGTACCATTAGGGTACCACCTCAGAGACAAGAGGATTTGTACCTTTAAAAGTACCTATGTGTTCTTTTGTTGGACACACAAATACAACACTTAAAAAAAAAAAAAAAACAGCTCGTTTATTGTACAAATACAACAAACACAATACAAATTTCATTTCATGTTAATATCATAGCAACTACACATGTCTTGTTGCAACAAACAATCGTCCATCAACTGTATATATATCAAGTGCCTCAAAACTGAACTCTTGTCCAGGCATTATACAAATCCAGTCATCATATGCAACACTATATGCATGAAAATGTTTGTCAAAAGATATTGGCAGTAAAATTCTCCCACACAACAACCATAGTGTATCCACATTTAAAATGAACTGTTCTGAAAGAACATTGGGATATTTTCTGCGTGGACAAAATCAACAATGAAAACATCTTTTACAGCATACTTAACATTATTCAATGTGACCTCATTTACTCGTTGAAAGGTCTTTTCTGAGAGGTCTATGGATTCTAGTCTCTCATGACTAAGAAGAGTGTTTTGGAGTTCCAGTGGCAAGGATGAAAATGGAATGCTCAAACTAGCTCCTTGCACTTTTTCATAGTCACCCAACATGTTCCTCTACTGAAACTCCCAACATTGTTTAAATTGATGACATCTGTGAGAATCTCTCACAGTGTACTGCACAGGTTCTGTTAATGCTAAATTAGATTTACAGTACTCAGTAAACAAATGCTCAGAGTGTACTACTTTAGAGGCCTCTCTAAAAAAATCAGAAGATTGCAATTGTTCGGTAAGCTCAGGACAGTCAGATATATTAAATTCATTTTGCGCTAGATGGTGAGAAATTAAAGAGTCATACTGTTCCTTAAAATTAGTAAACATAAAGGTGACATCATCCACAATGTCTTGTTGAACTGACTGAGGAAGAACATGTTTTTCTCTACATTTTAACACAAAATTGATTAGAGTTTTTCTATAGCTTGCCACAAAAGTGTTAATGTCAGCATGGCTTGGTTCTTCAGATTCAAAAACATTTTCTTCTTCACTTCCTACCTCATCTGATTCATGACATGTCACAACCTGTTTTTTATGTTTCAGATATATGTGCCTCCTAAAAGACTTATATTTTGTAAAAGTACATTGACAATGATCAAGGCCACAGCAGATGGAAAAACCTGGCTCATGAGCATGAACTAAACCTATATGATGAATCAATTTCAGTAATGTGAAAGCTCTACGTGAGCACTTTGGACAAGAATATGGGCGTGGCATCCTTTTTTTGTTATGCCAACATGTTAATTGCCCTGACAACAGCTGTAGGCAGTGGCTTGTCACCAGGCTCAGTCACTTTTAAGACATGTCTTTGCAGGAAAATCAGAGTATTCTTGTTGTGGCTAGGGTAGTTCAGGTGGTAGACAAAATATGTGCAAAATGCTGAGAGAATAGCATCTTCCACACCAACCACACTGCAGACTTCATTTCTATCCACTTTGACAGTTGCAGCCAGTCTCTGTTTGCTGAAGACAAGTCTCCAGTCTGCTGTACCAGGCAACTGCACGATGGGGTATGGTGTGGCTGGGTCTCCCTAAGCAAAAAAACATTCAATGTGGATACTTTTAAAATTAAGATGAGGGAACGAGTTCTCTAAGATGTTCTCTTATATGAAACATTCACAAAAATTACTTGCTTTATATGTATCACAAAAGATATTCTCCAATTGAAATAAGCACTGAAATGGTAAGCTACTCCTGATGAAGGGTAAAACTTACCTCATTCAGTGAAATGTAGTTGTCAAGCTTCTCTCTGAACATTGTTGGCAAAAGCACCAAAGCTGCTCGAAACTCTATGTCTTCCAAAACAAATAATTAAAAAAGGGAGAGAAGAGGGAAATATACAATAGATTAATTACTGCAAACAAATTAAATCACAAAGCATCACAAAAGTATTTTGATTGGGTATATATAGAGGTAAAGCTTGAAACTTTTTGTGATTAAATACCATTTACTTCCTCTGAAGGTGCTTCAGCTCTTGCATCCAGGTACTGCTTCTCCAGACAGGATTTTCCTTGGATTGCTTTCAGCACAGAGGGTACCAGACTTTTGAACGACTCTCGGAAGCGTTGGTTTAAATCTGTGATTTTGAAGATCCCTCCCATTTCTTGATACAACTACAAATAAAAGAGTAAAATATAAGCCAATAAAGGAATAGCAGAAGCAAAGTCAATATCTGTGCTAACGATGCACCAGCCTGAATATATTCTAATCGGTGATGCAGTGGCCTGAAAATAAAATCTTCATATTTTAAAACAGGGAAACCCCCTCCAAGCTCTTTCTTCACATACTGACCAATTCATTTTTTTCTGTTTAAAATGTCAGATATGTAATTACTAAAAATGTGTCCAAAAACACTTTTGGTCGTAAAGAGGACTATGAGAGTGTTGTTTTCCAGGGCATAATGTACAAAGGACCAAAACATTTCAAACATACCCCGGACGGTGTTTTCAGGAAGGGGTACTTGCAAGCCGCTTCAACAGCAGACATTCCTCCATGTAGTAGCTCACGTCTTCTCCAGAGAAATGTGCGCTTCATTTTTTCATCCACAATGGCACCGTCTGGTCGAGTCCGTTCGTACCACTTTTACATGGGCATCAACAGAGACAGCGTCTTCACCAACAGGAATTTCCTCGGTCTCATGATCCTGCCATGGACAAGTACGCATACAAACCCACACACTCACAAAATTGCAGACTGGTTAATGGGATGCTATGCTACCTCAAGTGCCATCATTGCAGCAGATACTGTTGAATCACTCTAGACCTACCACTTCACATCTTCTTTCACATGTTGATGTTGTCTGGCTTGGTGCCTGTTTGGACTTGCCCTTGCGATGACCAAATTTTGCCTTGAATCGTTTAACCTCTTCTTCATCCACAAGTGGTGAACGTTCCGTTTTGAACTTCCTTTTTAATGACGTGCCAAGTATGCTATTCAAAACATAATGGTTACCTGGTACCTAGCAACCACATGGCTGATTAACTAGCTAGCTACTATACGACTGAAATATAATTTCCCCCCATTATAACGTTAGTTCATCTTAGATTTTCAATGTTAAGGTCTTTACACATACAGCACGATTTGTCGCTACGATGTACTTTCGCATCGTTTTTTTCGCGTCGCCCTGTATGTGTAAAGACCTTAAGTTTAACATTTCTCATTGGTTAGAAATGGCTAGCTAGTTACAATACTGTTCATTAGACTTCATTATATTTTCATCATGTTGGCAAGCTAATACCAACTATCCTAGCTATACGGAGGTAAGATTCTCCATCTTTTCTGAGCTGACATTACTTTGCTGGCTAAAGCACATGGCATTGGATCAAACCGTTAGCTTGCCAGCTCAGTCAGAGTAGCGTTACCTAGCATTAGCTAGCAAAGTTAACCGTTAGCGCACTGACTAACATTAGCTTTGTAACAGTCATTCAGTTATTTTCAAATAATACATTTTATTTATTAATTAGCTGGATAACTCACCTCTGAATTTTCTTCTTTCTTCCTTAGTCACCTCCAGTCCGCTTTCAGAAAGTCTATTTAGAAGTTCCTCAGTTGTCAAGGCGGGAAGGGACATCTCAGACTCTGACCGCCTGACCGTTGTAGCTTGCAGCTTGATAGATGGCGCAAATAAAACTGCCGCCTGCTAACATTGACGTACAGACCCGTACCACGAAACAAGATTAAATGGAGTTGGATTAGATGGAGTTCATTCCGTTATCTTTGACAGACGATATATAACACCAGAGATACTCCCTGCCTGTAAAGTCTTCGAGATCACATAAAAATTCTGTAGCCTATGTGAACAATATCAGGGACATTATGACCATATTTTGTATTTTTTTTTCTCGCCTTAAAAATATATTCTCAACTGCCTTGTTTATCGTTACCTTGGAAACCAGAAGTCACGTTGTCAGTTAAAAAAATATATATGATACACTTGTTTAACAAGGGTAAATGTGGAATAGTTAATTGTTTATTGTATAGATGTAAGCTGTTGGTTGAACACAAATGAGCCAGAGATGAAACCAACATTTACAAATTTAAAGTGACTCTCTGCTTTCTGCAAGAAGTCAACTCTAGGCCAATTTCACAACATTCTAGTCCAGTTAACTAGGTGTTATTATAGTTAGCTAGGTAGCAGGCTTAATAAAAGGATAAGTAGGCTAAACATACTATACAAGTGCGTGCTTGGTGCATAGTTCACGGATACACAGGGGTACACACATGTACTTTCCCAAATCTTGTACCTTGAAAGGTACAATATTGTATCACAAAGGTTCTGTCCTGTACCCTTCAAGATACAACCACTTGAAAGGAACAACTTTGTACCTGAAGGTTTAATATGTGTACCCCCGTCTACCTTTTTTTCTGAGAGTGTACCGGTCCAGTATGTGGTGGGAAAAAGATGTCAGACAGCACTTCACACCCTGTGAGTGGATCAAATATTTCCGCATGCCGAGGGAAACTTTCGAAAGATTGGGCCCTACCTCCAACCGAGTGCAGCGAGTCGCAGGCCAGCTGTGCCAACCTCTAAGAGGAGAGCAGTTGCACTGTATAAGTTGGCCAGCTGTTGTGAGCGAGTTGTGGTGGAGAAATTCAGAGTCAGTATCACAACTGTCCACAGATGTGTATATGCTCTGTGCCGAGTGATCCGTGTCAAACTGCTCCACAGATATGTCCAGCTACCATCAACTGAAGAGGCGCAACAAATTGCATATAGGAACTCCTTGGTGCATCACATACCACAGGTCAGTGATAAGCAATTGATAGCACTTTGATTTAATAGGGTGTAATTAGAATATGTATGTACAGAACATCACAAATCCAGAACTCGTCAGCACCATTCTAATTATACCTTATTAAATCGAAGCGTTATCATATTTTTTTTTCTTTATTTTATCAGACTGGCTTTTCAATTTGTAGGAAACACACAGGGGGTATACTATAGCAGGACGCTGTTCCGCAACTATCTGTCTATATATATATATATATATATATATATATATATATATATATATGGTAAAGTCAGGTAAAGTGGGGCATCAGGTTGACTGGGACACTTAAGCATTTTGGTAGTGTAAAGGGTTAATTTCATAAGCCAATCACAGGAATTGTTATTATGTTGTTGCTTCATATCTGCTGTATATGAAATAAAGGTTTTTATTGGTATGACATCACAGAGGTGGGCGTGTTGTTATTTTTCAAATTGCTTGACTCCTTGGACTATAAGGTAAGCCACCTGGCAAGGGCAAATCTATTTTAAAATGTTAAGGTTGATAACTATGTAACAATGGAATTCTTGTTCTTAAATGCTCTCATAGTGTTAGTCAATCAATAAATAAATAACAATGAGCATGATACTGTATGAAATATTTATGAAAACTTTATTTACAATACTGTCCCACTTAGCCTGACAGTGTTAGATAAAGTGGGACAGGGCATTTCAGATTGAGTGGGACAGGGTAATACTAATGCTAGTAACCACAGCACAGCCATTTTATGAATAATAAATAAATATGATTTAAAATATATATATATAGAAGTAAGAATTATGTGTCAATATGAAATTTCAGGTTGATAATTTTTAAACAACACAGAGAGGAGAGGGACTGAGAGAGAGAGGAGAGAAAGGTGACAGGAGAAAACGGAG
The DNA here is from genome assembly GCF_013368585.1 of Megalops cyprinoides. NCBI lineage: Eukaryota > Metazoa > Chordata > Actinopteri > Elopiformes > Megalopidae > Megalops > Megalops cyprinoides. The sequence continues at coordinate 27,327,233 of NC_050600.1, forward strand.
AGGGGAAGGATGTATGAAGGGAAGAACATTAAACCAGTGGAGGGAAGATAGAATGGCAGGAGCTATTGAAGAGTACCAGAGGCAGGTGGCTGAGGGAAAGGAGCCAAAATTAAGGTTTTTAGCCAGGGCGTGGAATGTCCCAAAGTCAACGCTTCAAAGGTGAGTAAAAAGGATGGTGGGAGGCTACTGCCACGCCTCAGGCAAGAGGTACAGGGAAGTGACCCCTGCACTGCTTGCAAGGAAGTCTATGGAGATGCAAGTGACCCAAAGGCCAGTGAGGACTGGGTGGCTTGCTGCTACTGCAAACAGTGGTATCATGAGTCCTGTGGAGAGCTCCATGGACTTATGGATGACAATGACTTCATATGTTGTGAATGTGTTCTCTGAGGTCATTGTGTGCCAAATCGATGTTCTCTTCACTGAATGTTCAGTTCTAGGTTACAATATTTTCATCAGTTCCACAAATGCATAAAAAATCTCAACTTGCATAGACTTGTTTTGATTAATTGAAGAATTTTACCTTGAGTCTACTCGCAAACATGAATTATTATATATGTTGATGAATCAGTTGGATATCTTTTATGTGACTTTCTATATACTTGAATGTATTAATACATATTTAAATGTTTTTAAAAGTAGCCCATTTATAATGTGTCTAATTATTCATTTTATTCAAGCTACTTTTAAGGTAGCTACAATAACTGACAAAACGCAGCCAACTGCCAGTAGCAACTTTGCAATTGTGAACATTTTCTTGCTAGCCTAATATGAACAACTAGCTAGCTAGCTACCTAGCTAACGAACATGAACAACTACGTTTCTTCTGAATTGCGCTAAATTGCATTCGTGAGCAAGTGTTGCGGTTCAGTTTAGCTAGTTAGATCGCTAGGTAGTGATTGGGCACTGTATTAAAGTTAAAACTAAAAAGCTGTGACTGCAGTGCACATATATATGAATATGTATACCAGGCATCTCCACGATTTCGGACACCCTTCTCCATTCATCTTTTTATTTATATCTCTGTACATATCAAGAGACAAATTGTATAATATGGGGAAACCCGACACTGCCACGATAAGCTTCTCCTTCATGTTTGACTGGAGCCAAAATGTTGGATCATTTGTTTCAGCAACCAAAATAGCAGGTACCTCAGAAAGCCTTTTGACCACTTGTTGTAAAGGCTGATGTGGCTTTCTTAGCGTTTTTTTATTTATTTTTCCAATGACATTTTCATACGGAAAAGAGGGCACATTGTCAAGTGGACTGCCGATACTCATCAGCCAAATGTATCACCTGATGTATGGTAAATACCATCTCCTCTTTACCATACAACTCGCCAAAATTACTCACAAAAGCCATCAACATTCTATGAGCAAAATCAATCATGGAGACAGAGAGGTTAGGGCAGAGAAGCAAAAACATACCAACTGGAAATAACAACAAATTATCATAAAGCTCTTGTGGAAGAATGTCTTTGAGAACCACAGGTCATGAATTGTCGCAATTCTGTTGCCTTCCACCAATCAATTTCTGTCAGTTTACAGGGCTTCCGAGCAAATTCTGCTGGAATATGTGGACGAAAATTAATCAATTTTTCTGACACTGCTGAAACTACTTTTGATGGCTGTCGTGTGGTTTCATTTTTGCCCCTCAACCGAAAATGGAAATTTCCAAGTGACACCAAGGCAACTGAGGTGCATGTAGTTGATAGGAAACTGGGACACCACCTTCACAATACCTGTGAGAGGACTAGGGTTTAAATGATGATCCTCATCTGCCATCACAACAAACTCCTCATCAGATCTTAGCCTAACAGTGGTCTCTGGATAAGTCATTTTTTTCACCACTCATCAACATGATGGCATTTGTCACACCCTGAGTAGCCATTGTGACATTTTATCTGTTTGACAAATGCACGTGCTGAAGCATCACAAATAAAGGAGGACACAATGACTCTTAAAGGTGTACCTCTGTAGGTTACACCATTCTCTAACAATTGGGAGATGTCATCCACAAAGGGTTTCAGATACTCATAAACATTGTTTGGTTTGCCACATCCACAAAAAAGACCAACAATGAAGGGTGTCTTTGTGTTGTCACAATCAATCATGGATAGAATAGGCCAAAACTGAAGCTTGGAACTCTTGAAAAGAGGAAGACCGTCAATATTAAACTGCAATTTTAGTGTTTGCAGACAGTCAGGTAGGTGGATGCTATTCAATTTGGATAAAATCCCCTTCTCTAATCCAAAGTGGTAGTATTCACCACCACCTACTCTTTCCACTGCTACTTTGGACTGCGTACCAAGTAGTGTGCTTGCATCTTTTGGCAGGTCAGGATGCTACATTCTTAGAATGGTAAGAAGAGCAGTTACTGCAACAAGAGGCACTCTCATCTGAATCTGATGAAATACTGAAATCTGCACGTTGGCTAACCTCTTTGTGTCTTGTTATTGTGCACTCAACAGGACTGTCCTCATCGTCCTCATCAGTCTCACACATTGATGTATTTGATGTACTTTCATCAGGGGGGACATTTCTTGCCTGAATTGCAACTGCTGATTCAAACTGCCTCAAGATACCATTTTGTTTCCTTTGTATTGCTCAAGATTCACCTCCTTTTGCCTAATACACTCTAAAAACTAATTCAGAGGACCTTTAGTCATTACTTAAATATATATATTGTTGTGAGATAAAAAATCAAGTTCTATGATATTGCTAGACTTTTTGTTTGTAATTGTTATTTTCTTGAGCTCTGATGACACACAAATTACACCTATTGTTTCAGCATACTATCATGACTAACCCGAACTTAAAATTTTTGATTCATCAATAGAGAACTAAATTCAAGTCCTGTTAACTTAATTAAATTTGTTTGACGACTTATTTTCTCAACACATTCGTTTGAATTTTCCTGCGCATACCTGGAGGTGTTCTAATTCGTCTGGCTCAAACCGAATGACTGAGGACAAAGTGCAGAAAGGCAAAGCACATTTTTCACATAAGGTGAGTGTTATTACAGTTACAAACATATTTTCTGTATGACCCAAAACGACTTGGGTATTTTTCCTTTCGATGGTGATATGATAACATAGGCTACTCTGCCCATTTAGCGGTAGAGACACTGTGCCAGCTAGCTTTTGCTTCTGGTATAGTCCGACAGCCCAGCAGGTGCTCTCAATCTAACGTAGAGTGAAAAGGGTATAATTTCATTCTTAAAATTATTTGCATTGACTCAGAATTCTGTTGGTGAGCTAATAAAACATCAAATTCTGGCAAGTCTACCCTGAAATGTTACTGTAGATGAAAAGGAGAACAAGACAGCCACCAACTTAATTAATGTTACGGGAGCATATTGGAGAGGATGAAACAAGCATTAATTTAAACATATCAGAATAGAAATCCATCGAGTACTGTATTATGAAAGTAAACGTTAGTGTTTTATTGCAAAGCATATAATTTGTCAGATTTACGTTTGGGGCATAGGCTATGTCTTTCGGCTAAGTGCAAGGTTCAGTGTATCAAGCAGTCTTCACGCCATTTTGAGTTCTGCGTTCATGTAGCCTTAAATATTATCATAATCGGACATATTTACAGCTTAGTTGACATTACTCCACACCAAACATGTTTTGACATGATAATAGCCTAATATGTGATAGATTTGATTCTGAATCTTAAATCAGAATTACAAGTTGTTAAATGGTTACATTTTGCAATGTGTTCTGAAGCAACATGGTCTTAATTGTTTAAAATCACACTACTCCTGTTTCACTTTGACCTTAATGCTTGATAAAAATCATTTCATGGCAAGCTTGCATAAAATGTATGCCTGACAAGCCTGTTGTGACTTAGCCACCACTTCACTGTAATTGCATTGCAAATACATTGTTTTGTTAAGCATTGTTAAGTTGGCATATATAACAAAAAGTGGTGTGTTTTAAAGAATTTAACACAATGCATTGGGCTTGCAAAATTTGTACATTTGAGATCTCTACCAAAGCAGAGTTGTTGAAACATTATAGGTTACGTCACAGCCACGGTGGGCAACCTCTGCCATGTCCTCACCTGGATTGTTTTTGTTCCTTTAAAACATGGGGTAGCCTCAGATCACATCTGTCAAGAAAACACTCAACTCAAGAAAGAGTGAGATCTTCTGAAATACTCAGTTTCTGTTGCCAGTGCTGCAATGTAGGCACAATCTCCACCGAAAGAGAGTATTTTGAACATCTTGGTCGATATTTGCAAAAGCAAGAAACTGTGTTTTCAAAAATTGCAATTTCAAAACTAACATCTATGGAAAGTTTGCTTCCCACAGAAGTCGCAAGCATACTCCCCACTCATTGGATGAGTTCAAAGAAGACTTGCTAAAGAGGTATGTAAACCCTTCAAATACAGATGATTGTAGTGATCGAGTTAATCGGGAGGGTGAGCAGTCACCAACTGATGACATTGGAGGGGATGATGGTGATGTGAGAGAATTGCCAAAGTTGATTGAAAAAAGCTTGGCTCACTTGATGTTGAAAATTGAGAGCATATTTAACGTACCCAACAGATGCATTGATGAGGTTGTAGAGGAGTTGCATTTTATTTCTCATTCATCCTCACCTCCCATCATGAAAGATATTTTACAGTCTTGCTTGAGGGGACACAACTGTGAAATTGATGAGGGCATTGTGTCAGAAATGGTGAAGGACCTTTGTGGTGCTAACCCCATTAGCTCTTCCCTGGGTAGTGGTGGTCGTCTTTCCTCTGCCTACAAAAGAAGAGAGTATTTTAAAGAGCACTTTTCTGTGGTTGAACCCATTGAGTATGTTCTCAGTAGGGAGAAGAACAGCTTCCAGTATATCCCCATTTTGAAGTCATTACTTCAGGTTTTGTGCAGGAAGGATATACAGGACTTGATCTTGCTTGAGGGAGAAGCTCAGAGTACTCTGTATAAGTCATTTTATGATGGCACCTATTACAAAACCAATGAGCTGTTTTCAGGAGGTGACCTTACCATTGCTCTCATTCTCTATGTGGATGACTTTGAGATATGCAATCCTCTTGGTACATCCAGAAAAAGCACAAAATCACAGCTGTGTATTGGGTGTTAGCTGATGTCCCCTCGTTGCTCCGATCTGCTCTAAACTCAATCTTCTTAGCAATTCTGTGCAAGGCTGGGGATGTGAAGAGATTTGGTTACAGTGCTGTGTTGGAGCCATTGCTCAAAGTCATGTATGTTCCAGCATTGGGCAGAAGAGTCAAAGGCACAGTGTTTAGTGTTGCAGACAATCTTGGGGCCCATTCTATGGGGGGATTTGTTGAGAGCTTTTCCTGTTCATATGTCTGCAGATTTTGTCTAGGTGAGCAGTCAAAGTTTCAAATAGAAGCGAGAACAGGGGCATTCCCACCCAGAACTAAAGAACAACACACACTGCATATTCAGGCTGTACAGGAGAATGCCAGTTTGGCTCATGTGTGTGGAGTGAAGAGGCAGTGTGCACTGACAGGAAAACTATACTATCAAAATATTTTGATGTTTTGTCTGGCTATCCACCTGATGTGTGGCATGATCTCTTTGAAGGTATAGTGCCCCTTGAAATGGGGCACTATAGAGTGTTCATTCTGAGTTCTTTTGAATAGCTGAACAAATGCATCAAAGAGTTCCCTTATAAATGGTCAGACAAGACAGATGCACCACAGCTTGTCCCTGTGAACTTTGCTGCACGGAAAAGTGTGGGTGGGAATGCCCATGAGAACTAGACTTTGCTGCGACTCCTGCTGCTCATGGTTGGATCAAAAATCCCTGAGGGTGACATTGTTGAGCTTAGATAGTAAGATATCTGACCACAGATACAGGTTTCTCCAGGTTTTCCCACAGGAAAAACTCATCCCAAAACATCATTTTCTGGAACATTATCCAGAACTGATCAGGGCTTATGCCAGAATCCATGAAGTGAGCACAACAACCCAGGCAAGTGGTGGCACTGAGCCTATGGCCACATTCTAAGTCAGAAAGAGAACCTGATATGAAACATAATAAAACACGCCATGGTTATTTAGCTTAGCCATTAGCCTGCAGACATAGAGCTTAGCAAAGTTTGTCCTTCACTGGCCTCCACACTGTGGTGATGTGTACTTTTTGAGGAAGGGAGGGGGAGGAGTGGCTTTGCCAAGACTTCACATATAAATTTGTTGCTATTCTCCATACCTCTAGTAGTCAGATAAAATCACATATAGTGTTCATTTAACGTTATTCACTGAACCTTTTCACTAACACTAAAAATTACTGAAACATGTCAAACATATTTCTCTTACAGTTTGCATAATGTCACAACCAGCTCATCTCAGAGTGATCCTTGCGGATCGTGATATCCGTAAACTGGCATTACCATCTGGAATCCCTGGGACAGTGGATGACCTTCACTCAGTCATTTGTGATACATTTGGGATTGCTGGAGACTTCAGTCTGCACTATAAAGATGTTGATTTTGCTAATGAGTATTTCTCCCTGTGTTCAACAACTGACATTGAGGATAAGGACACAATCAAGGTTGTGTATATCCTGGAGCCTCATACAGTAAGTTTGACCTTGTGATGTGACCAACGTGACTGATGACTGTGTTCAGCCTTTTGAGCAATCTCCTGAAGACACCTCCTCATCTGGGTCAACCAATGATACACTGCTTCTCTCATCAGCTGAAGATAGCCCAGGCCACCGTTCCCAGTGTTGGCCCTCTGAATTTATAATTCCCCGCTTTGCTTCCAATACAGAGATACAACTTCAGTCAGCCAATGAAAGCCTCAATAAGGATGGGACTCTTTTCAGTGCTACAGACCTCATCCCATTACTCCCAGACATTCTTGGAAAACTAGCGGAGGCTATTTATGAGTACACTGCTTATCCATCAAGTCTGCAGAGAAGTCAAGTAGCAGAGGCCCTGACTCAAAAGCATCCCTGCCTCAAAGAACCAGGGTCCTTTAATGGGTGTTATGGATGGATACAGCACCTGAAATATAAGATGAACAACTTCAGATCCAAACTTCGAGGTCTCGGCTGTCCTGAACTTGAAGTGAACTCACTCAAGAGGAAGGCAGCACATGAGCAGACTCCTGCGAAGAATGTGAAAAAGCCAAGGAAGGCTGAGGTAAATTACCAACCCCCTCATGCTCAAGGTGAAACTACTGCAAGTTTGGAAAAAGAGAGTGGAGCTCCTAAGTGAAGTGATGAAAAGGGATAACTCCAAGGTGGTAGTTCAGAAAATGGTCAAGACATTCTCTCTTCGCAGACAGGAAATAGTTAATGAGGCCCCTGCCTCAGTGACTTCATGGAGCGTTGGCCTGCTCTTTTTAGTGCAGCACAGGTGAGACTGTACTGTAACATTAGAAAAATTTTATTAGACTAGCATTTTTGTACTATGGATTGATGCGGTGTAGATAAATGTCCACTAGAGTTACAGTAGTTCACTCAAACCACATCTCTTTTGTGTGCCCTGCAGATAAATGAAGAATTCAAGAGGATAACAACAGTTAGCCTTGAATCAACCTTTGTGGCCAAGCTTGACCAGTGCACCCCAAAACTGATGGCCTTAGTCCAGTCAAAGGGAGGAGCTGCAGGCCTGAAGATCAGGCGCATTAAGGACATGCTTCTTGAGGTATAATTATTATCTAAACTTTATTTTGAATAGATCTTTTTCACAGCAGCCATTTTGACATGAAATAGTAGGGCAAGCAGAGGTGTTGCTATTGACTTGAATTAAGGTTCCATTCCATTTAGGTCTAACAGAGCCAGGGTCCTGCTAGCTCCGGCTCACTGGAAAGGTTCTGCTACACTTAAATGGAACAGAACCTTCATTAATGTCATTAGTAATGCCTAATCTTGCCCTACTATTTCATGTCAAAATGGCTGCTATCAAAAAGGTCTATTGCATATTATTAATAACATATCTTCATTTCTTCAAAGAAATTACCATCATTGGGGTATGTGTACGTCTGATTTTTATTGAACCCCTGATACATTTTTTTCATGAATCAGGACAACACAATTGATAAACGGAGAGAAGCTGCCATCCGCTGCCTCATGGTCTATCTTGGAGAGAAGGAGGAGGACCTTTTGAAAGAGTAGTGTAAGTAATTCAGTACCCTTTAACATGAGCCTTTAAGCTGTGTCTTATTTCCATGTTGATCTAAATCACACAGATTATTGTTTGAACATAAATTGTCTTCTCTTTAGTATCTTGTCCTTTTCTGCAACAAGCAAAAAGCAGTGTTTTATATTGATGGAACACATTTCTTTAGTAATTTATTGTAGTAGTGACTGCAGTGTAGTAATTTGTGGAGTAATTGAGACTGTGTGTGTGATATAGTCTATGTATCAGGGTTAAAAAGCATGTCTCCATTGGTCAGTTGGATTCATTAAATAACACATGGTTTGAAAACTGTGGAAGATGTACCATAGAAGTGGTAACGGAATGGATTACAGTCAATGGTCCAATAACGGCTTTGCTCTGGGCCTTGGGTATGACTTGTTTTATTAGCAGGTAAAAATGTGGTAGGGGAGAAATAAGCATTCATTCTGACACTAATAAAGAATCAAAATCAGCATTCCATTATTTCCTGAAATGTTAAGACTTGCTTTGCATTAAGCATTGTTACAGCCAACACTTCCCCTACTGGACAAAACTGAAATGCAGTCAACCTGTTTATTGTTTTTCACTTTTCTGTTTTTACTGTGGTGTCATGAAAATTTTGTCACAATGAAAAGAAGTGCACTTGAAAAAATGTTGACATAAAAAATGTGTTTTATGGTAATAGAAATATATGCATTTAATGTATCATTTCATTGTTGAGTTACCATTTAAGTAGGTGTGGTAAAGTCACCATAGAAAAGAGCTTGAGTCATGCATTTCTTCTCCAACATTCTAACACCTTTTAATTTTTTTTTTACATGGACACGGGGGAGCTTGAAGCAGACCTTGTGATGCAAGTAATGAAGATTGCCATCATCAGTGATAGGTGTGCAACCATTGTAGTCGAGGGAACCAAGATCCTGCAGGGGATTGATAACGCCAGATCCTGTGCTTTGCTGATGGGCATAATATATGCTCTTAACCTCAGCTATCCCAAGCAATTGAAGTTAACCTTTGAGGTATTTCAGAAGCTGTTCCTTGAACTTGATGGACAAAAAGCCAGCTCAAAAGTAATGAGTCTTAAGTACAGTATTTTCTGACTGCTTTTAAAACATCAGCACTCTGAGGGAGTTGGAAGTTTTGCTTGATTTGTCTCAACAAGATGGACAGTTTTAACCCATATACTGGTGTTGACATTACAAATATCAAAGTTAATATACCTTGAGATTTTATCTGGTTACACACCAGATGTGTTGCACTTAAGAGTTGGCTTTAGAATTGGTGCTGTCTTTTATATGTATGTTCTATGCTCACAGAGCTGTACAAATGCATTCAAATGTTCAGGCTCTCTTTGTTTACCCAGATTTTAAAAATTTCAACCTGTTCTGAGCAATAAACAGTTGTCTGATGTAGAAATCATCAATTACTGCTCTTAGTGGCTTCTTGAAACTAGTGTTGAAGATATTTCTTATAAAACTGGATTCATATTATTTATGTACAAATAGCAACTGCAGTTCTTTGGAGAAATGTGAGAGTTAAAATTTCATGCTATTTGTAATATTTAGGGCTGCCTTTTTTTGGTCTTAGTCCACTAATTTGTTGTTACAGTTATTGTCAACTCAAAATGTTAAAGTAGATGCTTTCTATGGCTGTTTTATAGTGAATGAGCTGTTAATCATCCAGTCATAATAATTCATGTTCTCATAAAACATTTGGCATGCTTGCTTTGCTGTTTCACACTGTAGTTCAAACAGAGACTCAAAATTTTGCCTTGGTGAACAACAGGCCACATACTTAAGTTCCTAAAACCAGAGTCACTATAGATATTTGTGGCTAAAACTTTTTTATGCTTTGAGTATAATGTGATGTTGTGTTGTGTGAAATCGCAGTGCAAAATAAAGTTAGCCTTATTGTCTATCATTTACTTTGTTTGGCTTCATTCAGAAAGATAGGCATTGCTCAGAAAAAAATTTAAACATGAGTTGGGGTGAGAAAATATCTTTATTAAGAATGTGAAGGAATGGACGAGAGGGCGCCACTGAGGGCTCCTGGGTCAGGCCAAAAAAACTCAGAGTGCGAGTGAATAAGATGGACAAAAAGTAATTTTTATTTTTGGTTTAATGTTAAAACTAATCAGTAGGAGTCCATATTCAAAGTTCAAATAACACAAAAATAGTTTTAAGTAGAAAAAGAAAGAAAAAAAAAGGCAAACAAAAAATAGTAATCTCTGAACGCAAATAAACTACAAAACAAAGTACAAAATCTGCTAGGTCTCTTTTGAAAAGGCAGAGAACAATATTACAGCAGCAGTACTCACAGTCCAACATCCAACACTAGACTCCTTCCATGAGACTAGACAGACAGACATATCCCAGGTGACCAGCACCATTCACATAAAGGGGGGGGGAACACAAAACAATCAACCAACACAAACAACAACATGACAAATCCTGATGCAGCATCATAACACCCTACAACATTTAAACAGCAGATTTGAGCAAAAATACAATTCAACAAAATGACACATGAGGATTAAAACGGAGGCGGCTTGATCAGGGCCGTCTCTGTCACCCCTCATGGCCACAAGCAAGGTAAACTGGGCCAATCGTGGCCGGAACGAAATAAACGCTACGCTGTTTCCCCACGGCACTCCTTTGCCACCGGAGAGACACTTGCCAACACTGAGGAGCAGCATTCAACACGGTATGACTATGCTACGTTGTTCTTTTTTTTTTTTTAATGCACTCAGTTGGGTACAAACCTCCTGTACCATCCGGCCATGCCTAGGAACGACCGCACTTGAGTCTTGGTCTGGGGCAAGGGACACCGCTGAATGGCCTCGAGCTTCTGGACCTGCGGCTTAATGACCCCCCCACCAATTACATACCCCAGGTACTCCGCTTCCCTCTGGGCAATGGCACACTTTGCAGGATTGATTGTGAGGCCTGCAGACTCGATCCTCCTCAGCACCTCCTTCAGGTGATGGAGATGATCCTCCCATGATGCACTGTAAATGATGACATCATCAAGGTAAGCTGCCGCGTAACCCTGTGTACCGTCCAACACCCGGTCCATCAACCTCTGGAATGTAGCAGCGGCTCCATGGAGCCCGAATGGCATCACAGAGAATTGGAAAAGACCCCAAGGGGTACGGAATGCAGTCAGCTCCTTGGTAGAGTCACTCAGGGGGACTTGCCAGTAGCCTTTAGCTAGGTCCAGTGTGGTCACCCAGCTTGCAGGCCCGAGAGAGTCAATGAGGTCATCAATTCTGGGGGTGGGATACGAGTCGAACTTTGAAACAGAGTTGAGGTACCTGAAATCAACGCAGAACCGGAGACTTCCATCTTTCTTTGGAACCAATACTACCGGACTGCACCATTCACTCTTTGAAGTTTCGATGACACCCATGGCCAGCATCTGGTCAGTCTCCTTCTTTAGCCCCCCAAGGAGCCGCTCCGGGATTCTGTAGCTCATGCGACGAGGAACTGCCCCCTCACACAAAGTGACGTGATGACTTACCAGCTGGGTGTAACCTGGTTGCTCTTTGAACAAGTCTGGGCCACAGAGACGCCTGATGTCCATTTGCTGGTCAAGGGAGAGATGGTCAAGGTCAAGGGTGCCCCCTGCTGGTAAAGGTAGGTACTGCTCCTCGACCTCGTCCTCCTCTGGTACCCGTCGGATCATAAGCACCTCAGTGCTTGGACTTGGACGATCCCTCCACTCCTTCAGGAGATTGATGTGCAACACCTGTCTGGAGTGCTTCCGTCCCGGCCGGGCAACCTCGTATGTTGTAGACCCGAGCCTCCGAGTCACCTCGAAAGGGCCTTGCCATTTGACTAGCAGCTTGCTCGCGTCACTCGGCAGCATCACCAACACCTTGTCCCCTTCCTTGAAACTCCGGGCTTGGGCTCTTTGGTCATAATAGGACTTTTGGCGCTGCTGGGCATGCTCCAGGTTCTGTTGCGCCAACTCTGCCATGCTCTTCAGTCTCTCCCGCATCTGCAAAACGTAGGAGAGGACATTCTGCGACGGTGGGACCTCTTCGTTTTTCATCCAGTTCTCTCTCAAGAGTGCTAGGGGTCCTCGCACGTCACGGCCGTAGAGCAACTCGAATGGTGAAAACCCGGTCGAGGCCTGTGGGACCTCACGGTATGCGAAGAGAAGATAGGGGAGCCAGTTGTCCCAGTCGGAACCAGACTCATCCACGAACTTGCGCAGCATTTGTTTAAGGGTCTGGTTGAACCTCTCAGTTAAGCCGTCCGTCTGTGGGTGATAAGGCGTGGTCCGAATACCCCTTATCCCCAACAACCCATAGACCTGCTTGAGAAGCCTGGACATAAAGTTGGACCCCTGATCTGTTATTATAGCTCTAGGGAACCCCACCCTTGAAAACAGCTGGATAAGACAGGTAGCTACAGCTCTAGCTTTCACTGCCTTCAGAGCAAAGACCTCAGGATACCTTGTGGCGTAATCTGTGATAACCAACATAAACCGGTTTCCAGCTTTGCTACGCTCAAGGGGACCCACCACATCCATTCCTAACTGCTCAAAGGGTGTGCCCACTACAGGAAGAGGCTCTAAGGGAACTTTAGGGGGACATCTGCTGGCCGTTTTCTGACATTCGGGACAGGTCCTACAAAACTCTGCAATGTCTTTGGCCATATTAGGCCAATAAAAATAGCGACTGACTCTGGAGATTGTCTTCTGTTTGCCTAAATGGCCTGCCCATGGAATGGAATGGCCTAGGTCAAGGACCACCCCTCTAACCTTCAATGGAACCACCATCCTTGCCTCTGCCCCTCCTACTTTATACAGCACCCCATTCTTAATTGCAAACCCCCGTTCTGGGGTCTCCTTACCATTGCCACTGTGCTGATCCACCTGAACCTGGTGATATAGTGGACCAATGTCTGGATCTTGCTGCTGCATTAAACCCATATCTTGAGGAATCTCTAATGGCACCTCTGCCAGTTCTGGACTAGGCTCCTCCTGCCTCTGAGCAACACCAAACTGGAACTTATCATGCCTTCTCTGTCTTTTTGACTTCCTGGTCTTACCTGGCTGAGCCTCAATGTCAACATTAAAAAAGGGCAATGCAGAAAGTGGGACCTCCTCCTCACTCTTCTTAGCCATGGCTCTAGTCACTGCCAAATTACACTCTCCTCCCACAGATACAAGGTCAAACCAAAGTGGAAAATCCTGGCCCAAAATCATGGAATATGGTAAATTATCCACCACTCCAACCTCTAATAAGTAGGTCTGTCCAAAAACCTGCACATATACACTCGCGGTTGGATACGGCCTTTCTTCCCCATGTACACACCTCAGCTGGGTCATCATAGCGTAATTCCTGAGCTGCATTGGGACCAAATCAGAAGACACTAAGGACTGCATACTACCCGTGTCTACCAGTGCCTCAACCTCCCGCCCATTCAATACTACAGTATGACGGCGAAGAGCTACAGGCTTCCTAGGGGGGCTAGTTCTAGGTACTGTACAGATGTTGGCTTGGTTAGCTGGATTATTGGGGCACTTTGGCTTTACATGACCTTCCTGTCCACACTGGTAACATACTGGTATTTTGGGGTTACTGGACTTGAAAGCAGGGTTGGGCTTGTAAGGACCACTCCTATCACCCATAGACTTACTTTCGCTGTTGAACCTCCTTGGTGGCGGAGGCTGGCGGTGGGGTCTATTAGATTCTTTACCCACCTTCCACTGGGTGTATGTCCAAGGCTGGGTCTTCCGGCGGGCCGCCACAAAGACATCTGCCAAGGAAGCGGCTTCTGCTGCAGATGCAGGGTCACGCTCCTTAATCCATACCTGGAGGTCTGGGGATAGCAGGCGCAAATACTGCTCTAGTATGATGGTCTCCCCAATCTCCTCCTTTGTGAGTTTTTGTGGCTGGACCCATCGCTGGTACAAGTCTCGGAGGCGGACATACAACTCCTTTGGAGTCTCTCCCTCTTTCACCTCAGCTCCTCGGAAGTGCAGGCGATAGGTCTCCTTGTTGATGTCGTACTTAGCCAATATGGCCTCCTTCAGTAGCTCGTAGTCAAGAGCGTCAGCCGAGTCCATACTGACGTAGGCAGCCCTGGCCTTGCCCGTCAGGAGGGGCGCTAGTCTAACTGCCCAGTCAGTTGTTGGCCACTGACACGCCACTGCTACTCTCTCAAAGGTGACCAAGTAGTGTTCAACATCATCCTTCTCGCCCAAGCACTGCAGTCTGGGCTCCCTTTCTACCTGCACTCTAGCTTGGCTACTGGGACGGGATTGTTCAGGCGGCGGTGGTGGGGGGTAGCCCATGGCTAAGGATTGCCGTTGTGGTGGTTCCGGGACGTCGGCATCGCTAGCAGGAGCTCCGGCAGCTGCCTCAGGATCTGGCGTGACTCTGACATGCACCTCCCGCTGCAGGAGGCTAAACTGATGTTGCAGAGTCCTCCACCGATTCTCCTGTCGCGCTGCTTCCTGCTCCTGCTGGGCATCTCGTGCTTGTTGCTGAGCCATCATCATTCTGAACATGTCCCGCAGTTCCTGCACCGAAGAATCTTCAGCCACCCTGGCCAATTCTGGGTCAGCCCTGCTGTCGCCTTCCCCGCCAGTGGCCCCGCCTTCCTGCTGGCCAGGTCTCCGTTCTGGAGCAGCAGGTTTCTTCGGCCCCATGGCATCCACCGGAAATGTCAAAAAAAAATGCTGATGCAAAAAAGGAGAACAACAAAAAAAAATACTCACTACTGCACTCTACTGGCCTTAATCCCACTTCTGACACCAGTTGTGAAGGAATGGACGAGAGGGCGCCACTGAGGGCTCCTGGGTCAGGCCAAAAAAACTCAGAGTGCGAGTGAATAAGATGGACAAAAAGTAATTTTTATTTTTGGTTTAATGTTAAAACTAATCAGTAGGAGTCCATATTCAAAGTTCAAATAACACAAAAATAGTTTTAAGTAGAAAAAGAAAGAAAAAAAAGGCAAACAAAAAATAGTAATCTCTGAACGCAAATAAACTACAAAACAAAGTACAAAATCTGCTAGGTCTCTTTTGAAAAGGCAGAGAACAATATTACAGCAGCAGTACTCACAGTCCAACATCCAACACTAGACTCCTTCCATGAGACTAGACAGACAGACATATCCCAGGTGACCAGCACCATTCACATAAAGGGGGGGGGAACACAAAACAATCAACCAACACAAACAACAACATGACAAATCCTGATGCAGCATCATAACACCCTACAACATTTAAACAGCAGATTTGAGCAAAAATACAATTCAACAAAATGACACATGAGGATTAAAACGGAGGCGGCTTGATCAGGGCCGTCTCTGTCACCCCTCATGGCCACAAGCAAGGTAAACTGGGCCAATCGTGGCCGGAACGAAATAAACGCTACGCTGTTTCCCCACGGCACTCCTTTGCCACCGGAGAGACACTTGCCAACACTGAGGAGCAGCATTCAACACGGTATGACTATGCTACGTTGTTCTTTTTTTTTTTTAATGCACTCAAGTTTGCGCGCCTACTTAAGCACAATAAAAATGTTTTAAAGCATAATCACAAGATTGTCTAGCGTTTTCATTCACCGTTATAAAACGTAGATTTCGTGGGCGACAACATTAAGTCCGTCAATAGCGGCATCGCATTGACTTAAGCTTGACGGCTCTTATCGGCATCTGTCAGCGTGTGTGTGTTTGCGAGTGTCGCAGAGTACACACAAAGGCAACTCGTGCCCAAGGAAGGCAGTGGACATGTGCGGTCTCTCCATGACCGTCACAAAGAACAATGCAATTCTAGAAGCTAGTCAATATAAACATTTAAATTAATCTAGAGACTATACAGTTTTCTTTGCTTTTCTTCGCTTTCAAATATTGAAAAAAACTAGTCTGGACAACTTGATTTTTATATGCAGTCAACGTAAAAACACTTCATGTTGACAGTTATTAAGTTCATGTTACTTAGAAATGCTTTTTATTGTGGCCAAAAAGCTAGTTCACCATACTTAAAACATTGTGTTGGATTAACTGAAATACTTGTGTTCATGTTGACAGATATTAAGTTCATGTTACTTAGAAATGCTTTTTATTGTGGCCGAAAAGCTAATTCACCATACTTAAAACATTGTGTTGGATTAACTGAAATACTTGTGTTCATGTTGACAGATATTAAGTTCATGTTACTTAGAAATGCTTTTTATTGTGGCCGAAAAGCTAATTCATCATACTTAAAATATTGTGTTGGATGTAATTCTACCAGCAGTTGGCATAACTCAAAAAGCTTGATGCAAAACATTGCCTTAATTTTTTTTGTTGACCCAATGGTTTATTTTTTAGAGTGTAGGAGGCCATACTGTTTTTTATTTTCCCAATCAAGAAATTAGATGTGTAGGCTACAGCAATGTGGTAAGGGAAGAATTACCTATTGAGAAGACAATGCAGCGAGAAGAGCTTGAAACTGCATCTTCAAAGTCCAGTGATTGTGAAAATGAAAAATAAAATAAACAATTCGTAAGTTTTAAATTGCACGCCGAGTAGCGTGATGAAATGTCACACTGTCACGCCCAGGACGTGAATCATCCCCTTGTCCAGCGTATCCACGCTGTATAAGCTACCCGCCCGTTAGTTACTTAGTAGCCGTCTCAGTTATCAGATCGACTGTCGAGGTATCGCAGTGCTTGTGTTCAAGTAACCCTATATATTGTTATAATTGTTCTATTTTATTATTAGTTATTGTTGTTAATCTCTTATTGTGCCTAATTTATAGATTAAACTTTATCATAGGTATGTATTTATAGGAAAAAATATGGCATTTATAGAGTTCGGTACTATCCGCGGTTTTAGGCATCCGCTGGGGGGTCATACACATGAGAAACTATTTCTTTTTTTTTTTGGCTCAACCGAAATAGTTTTTCGTGCGTAGCGGTTGTAGCAGTTGCTTGCCATCCCCTTGCGGTTGGCACGTCAATAGCGCTAGTATCAAATCAATCAATGTTATTCGTTAATGTAGTTTAGAATTGTTTAATGTGACGTTGGGCAATACTAGCATACTAGACTGTCTTTGATCACGGTTGTACGCCTCTGCTTTCGACCCTTTTATAGTTTTGCCAACGTTATAGTTTCGTATTGGCTGGTCCAACCATGTGCTAGCTAACTTAGTTAGCTACTGAACGTTTGTACACTTCGCGGGAATGTAGGCTAGTTAGGAATGTTTTAAGCAACCAGCGCCTGATCCAATGGTCATACTATTCAGCCTCTCAACACCAGTTATAGCTGGTTGGCCAGTGGGCAGGGCAGGTTTGACGTTTCACTGGTCCCCAAATTCCTCATCAACAATGTAAAATTTTCGTAGCTCACAATATTTTTCCCCCCATTGTATTCGTTACTGTATTCACATAAGATTTCTCCCGTCCCATAGCCAACAGACTTGCCGATAGTTAACGTTAGCTAGGATAAAGTTAGATGATATGGACAATGTTAAAGTACGTTAAACAGTTTGATCTTGACTATAACATTAGATACACTAGCCTATATATATTGAGGATACATTCAACATTAACGTTAGCTCAGATACAAGTCAGTGGGTACCTTGATACAAATTAGATAAGTTAGTTAAGTTAACTAGAAAAAAAAGCTATCTTGTAACTTAATGCTACCGGATAACCTACTTAACGTTAACATTATTGTAGCCTACCTATTAGTATTGATGAGACCACTAAGTATACGTTACGTTAAGAGTAGGTTAATGTTAAGTTACAATGTTAAGTTAATGTTTAATATAGACGGTAACTTAGTTTTTTGGTTACCGTAAGTGATAGACGTCTATCACTTAATGTTAAACGCTGTATGTACCTTACATCACTGTCATGATTACGATTAACAGCAGATCATGATTAACAACTTAAGTTAGTATAATAAGGACTACCAAAGTAGTTATCTCTTTAAATATCACAAGTAAGTTAGATTGCCCTTTCTTACCTAGTACAATACCACCAACGAACTAGTGATGTGCAGTTCGTGAACGAATGAATCCTTTTGAACGAATCTTTGAGGTGAACTGAGTGTACTGAATCCCTAGTCTAAAAGATTCATTCCTTCCTCTTTGCAAACATGCGTGCTGATTAGCTGGCATAGCAGCTATAACTCTCCCTCCAGTGGATATTAGTGCTGCGTTCAAGACGATGGTAAACTCGGAAAACCCAACTTGGGAACTTCCGACTTCCGAAAAACGTGCATTCACATGATCAACTCGGAAAACAATATGGATGCCCGCAGTAACATCTTCTTACTTTGTTGTTGTGTTTACAAAGAACACATAAATAAATTATTGCAGCTGCGCGTCGTGGTCGAGCAAGACGGGAAATATCTAAGGTGAGTGTACTTCTATTTGTAGTCTGATTCACAGTGACAAATAGTCCTATTCGAGTCGTATTTGTAACGGGAGTGAGTTTATCGCCTCTGCATTGTGTTGTGGGCATCAACCTGGTTCTGGCTGTGTAAACCAATCACCACCGAGGACGCCATGATTGTAGTTGTTATGAAGTCAACTGGGTAAATCGGAGCACTGAATTTCCGCACAAGTTTCCGAGCAAAAAATCCGACCCGACCATGCGTTCAAATCACATTTTTTGAGTCGGAGCTTGTAATTTCCCAATTTCTGACGTGTCATGAACGCAGCATAGATATGCGGTCTGTCCACGAAGCAGCCTATCACAAAACTGTATCAGCAGTACGCTCATGACAACAACTAGCCAATGGCTGAAATGCAAAAACTCATGAAGCACCCCCCACTGGCCATCTTGGCACAGCTGATGATGTGGGATCATCAATGCAAAAGATCCAAAGACTCTAAACTCCAACTACTGACCTGATGAACTGTTGACAAGTTCCTCAGTTCACCAGTGCGTTCAGACTCCAAAGATTCACGGACTATGAAGACCTGGTGACTACGTGTTGCCAGAATCGCTAGTTCTCAGTATAGCAGGCTTGGGCTACATCCGCCATTGACTGTGGCAATGCAAAAGGAATCAGAGTGCTTCCGTGACATTTAAATCGATATTAAATATTATTTTGCTTATCTACCTGCAATATTATGTTATATTTATATTTTTAGCAGTAGCATATTTTAGGTGCGCACAATGTATCACAGATCCTGTTTATGACAACTGCAATTTTACATAGGCTGCAATGTATTTAATGTTGACATCACATATCCTTTTAACGTGAATAAAGTCCTTATTAATAAATACTGAAAATCAACATAGTAGGCTACAAAACAAAACAGAAATGTGATGCATAAGCCTATGCTAATAATGGACATGATGTTTGGAACAATGTAGAGTAACTTTTAAAATGCAATAAAACTATTTACAGATTCGTGTATGCCGCCCGACCAGATATGGAAATGAACGAATCAGTGAGTCAAAGATTCAAATCATTTTATTGAACTGAACGAAAGGAAACATCACTAAAAAGAATCGTTTTGAACACCACTAACTTCTTGAGTAGTAAAAGCCAGATAACGTCAACAGACTTACACGCCACTACCAGAATGCATCCCTCCGCCACAGATCCACGAGGAACTTTAGTCCGTGGAAACAAAAAGAGAATTTCATACTAAACAGGCTGTAACTTTAAAATATAACAACTCGATTTAACTAACTGAGACTGCTGAAGCATTAGATTAGCATCAGATGAGCTTTGGAATGCATTTTACACAGAACAAGGGCTGTGAGTTTTGGTCCCCATTTCTTACAACTACTGTATAAACATTTATTTATTTAGCAGACGCTTTTATCCAAAGCAACATACAAAATTGCGTACAGTAAGTATTAGTGACAGTACGGGGACAGGATGTATACAGTAGTGATGTGCGATACCACTTATTTAGGTGTTAGGTGGGTCTATACTACACTAATAGAAAAAAAATAACTACACCTACACATAGCACATTCAACAACAAATGGTGCCACCTTGCCACACTACCATGAAAGGATGTTTATGCTGCCCAGATACTGTACTGGCTGTGGGACTACTTCCATGCTACATATCTAGGGAGTTTTCACATGCTGTCATGGCAACCATGCACAGCATCATCCACTATGCAACTGTGGCATGTAGGCTTTTATGTGCATTGGAATATTTGTGTCTATGTGGTGCATTCACGATTACCCCTCCTTGTTCGTACGTTATGGTTGTCTGTGTCTCTGCTGTTACTGTGTCTGTCTGCCGTCCAATCGCTGTGGATTGGCGGCGGGTGCAGTTGGGGAGCTCAGGCTGGGTTCTTGAGTTGGCCGTTGGAGATGAGACCGCTGAAGTTCCAGCCCAGCTCACCACTGAAACGTTTGTTTTCTTGTTTCAGATTTACATCCAACATTAAATGTGTTGCACCAGATTGAGCTTTGAGATTCTTTCTGTGCCTGTAACATATTTTGGCGAGCCAGCCAAGGAGGGGGCAGTAAAGAGACAAGGCAACCCCCTTTAATTAGAGATGAGCCTGGATCAACTATGGACGACAGCCAGCCTCTCCGCGACAGAGTGGGTGCAGCCCTGTGGCAGTTGAGTGTGGATTCTCTTCTTGATGTCTGCAGGCATCTGAAGTGTGATGGCCTGGACAGTGGAGAGCCCCGCAGCAGATCCCGGAGGGTGCTCATCAACATGACTGAAAGAGTGCTGGATGAAATTGAGGAAAACCAGGATAAGGACGAGTTTAGTAAATTCCTTGCTGACCTGTTGTCTTTCATGTTTGAGTTGGAGCATGGACATCCAGACAGGAATTCAACTGCTGAGGAGCCCACCCAGACAAGGTGGCCAGAGGATAAGTATTTCCTGTCACGACAGATACAGGAGGAAACTGAGAAAACTAAATGTTGGTACACTGCTACCAACACCAGAGACAGAGGCAGGTTTGAATTCACAAATAAATTGCCTGAAGTGACTCTGCGAAGGGAATTTAGGATTAGTGGACAAATTGGAGAGAGTGGACAAAAAGACAGACTGTCTTATCCCAGTTTAGTACATCAGATTGAAGTCGGGTTAGAAAAGGGACACTCAGAGACTGAGATTATTGAAGCGTTGATCAGAGCTGTTAGCCTAGGGCTACCACTGAGAGACATGTTAGAGATCAAGCGTGGACTCACACTGTCAACACTTTTCACCATTCTTAAGGGTTACTACAAGGTTGATAGTGCTACTGACCTTTACCATCAGTTAATCAACATCTCTCAGGAGCCTAAGGAGACAGCCTTGAACTTTGTCTTCCGAGCAATGGAGCTGAAGGAGAAACTTCTTTGGAAGGCCTTGAATGAGGACACTGACGAGCAGTACAGCAAAGCCACCATCCACCGTAAGTTCCTCCGCTCAATTGAAACAGGGCTGCTCAGTGACTCTGTTACATTCCAGATCCTGCCCTACTTGAATAACATTAGGACAACAGATGAGACGCTGATTGAGAGGGTGAATGAGGCAGCAAGGGTGGAGGGAGAGAGGCAAGAGAAGAGAAGAAGACTCACCAACAGCAAAGGTCCCAGAGTCCAGGAGCTCCACACAGAAATCGAGAGAGACCCCTCGCCTTCCCAGGCCTCCCAGTCACGTCAACAGGCTGGGTCTACCACCATGGTCAAAATGGTAAAAGGGAAAGAGACCAAAGTGGAAAGTCAAAGTACACAACAGATTGTGGAAGAATTGCGAGCAGAAATGAAACAGATGTTCCTTACTGCCATGGAGGCCAGAACACAACCATGAAGACCTAGATAAGAGAGAGGCTGCCGGAAGTGTAGGGAACAACAGATGGGGCAAAATTGTTCACACTGCTTCAAATGTGGGCAGGAGGGCCACTTCTCTCGTGGATGCAGAGCCCAGAGCAGCCAGTCGGGAAATGGGCAGGGACTGCTGAGGCGGGACCCTCAGTAGTCTACCAGAAAGTGTCCCAACCCCAGCGGCAGTTATCCAGTGATGACAGGACAGACGTGAGTGGGAGGGAGCACAGCTCAAACGATCTGTTTACCCAGCTAACTCCAGTGACTGAAGAGATAGCAGCAGATGTTTCAGCGAGCATGAACTCTGTTCAGTACTTACCCCCTCAGCACAAGGCATGGCTACTTGACCTTGTAGGGAAAAGATGTATGGTCAGCTGTTACCTCGACAATTGT
Organism: Megalops cyprinoides; assembly: GCF_013368585.1. Lineage (NCBI taxonomy): Eukaryota > Metazoa > Chordata > Actinopteri > Elopiformes > Megalopidae > Megalops > Megalops cyprinoides. The sequence goes on from NC_050600.1 coordinate 27,349,486, forward strand.
CCTGTAGCTGTATTGTGGGACACGGAGGCACAGTCCAGCATAGTAAATGACCCCTGGCGACGGAAGCACCTCCCTCACACAGTCATCCGACCCATTGGAGAGATCCTGGGAGAAGAATCTCTGACAGTTTTGGCTGCAAATGACACACCCATACCCTTCATTGGTTGGATCGAGGTGAGCTTCAGGTTAGACAACGACTCTCAGAGAACAACTGAGCTGCGTGTGCCAATGCTAGTGTCCAGTGTCCCAGCTGTTGCTGCCAATCCTATAATAGGTTACAACGTCATTGAAGCAGTCATAAACAGGTCTGAGGGCAGAACCAGAGAGTGGAGGAAGCGACTGGCATACAAAGTGAGCAAAGCCTTGGCCATAACAGTTGAAACTGCTCAGACAGTGATGAGGCTGGTGCAAAACACAGATCCTGACCAGGAGACTGGTGTAGTCAGAACAGGATGGAAGAGCGTGCCCTTACCAGCTAAGCAAGTCACTACAGTACACATCAGGGCACATGTTGCTTCACAGTTGAGGGGCCAAGACATGCTCTTCTCACCAGATGTGCTACAGGTCTCGTCCTTAATGAAGTGTTGGTGCGTATCCCCGAAAGGAAGGTGATGTATGTGCCCATCCCCATAACAAACACCACTGACCACAACATTTACCTGGAACGGAGCAGTGTTGTTGGCCACCTAGAGTCAGCGAAAGCTGTGTACTCAGCAGCTGTCCGGACTGTAGAGAACAAGCCAGCACCTGATGCAGTAGTGAGCAGTGAGCCAAAGCCCGGAGAGACACCACCACTCTGTAAGAATGACAGAAAGCCACAAGTGTGGGACCCACCTGTGAATCTAGATCACCTCACAGAGGTCCAACAGGGAGCCGTAAGGAAAGTCCTGAGAGAAGAGTACCAGGCCTTTGCATTTGTTGACAATGATGTGGGCTGCATCCCATCCCTCAAGATGCACATAACACTTCATGATAAAAGTCCAGTGCAAAAGACTTACATGTCGGTGCCAAAGCCTCTCCACAAGGAGGTGAAGGAGTACTTACAAGATCTGTTGAATAGGGGGTGGGTAACACCGTCTTGTTCACCATACTCCTCACCAGTTGTCTGCGTTCGTAAGAAGGATGGAAGCTTACACCTGTGCTGTGACTACCGAGAGCTGAATCGGAAGTCAGTCCCTGACCGCCACCCCATACCAAGAATACAGGACATGCTGGATGCAGTGGGAGGGAGCTCCTGGTTCTCCATGTTAGATCAAGGTAAGGCGTACCACCAGGGTTTTCACCTGCAGAATTCCAACGGAGCATGGAGCACTACCTAGCGGGCTTGAGGGACTTTATCTGCTTGCCATACTTAGATGACAACTTGGTACACAGTGGCAGCTTTGAGGACCACCTGGAACATGTCTGTGCAGTGCTCCAGCAGTACAAGGAACATGGAGTGAAGCTCACCCCAAAGAAATGTGAGCTGTTCAAGCGCCAGGTGAGGTTCCTTGGCAAGATGGTGTCCGGGGAAGGGTACACTGTGGACCCAGCAGAGATTGCTCCTGTGAAGGCCTTAAAAGACAGAACACCAGTAACAGTCGGTGACCTGCACCAGATGTTAGGATTCCTCTCATACTACTGGTCTTTCATCCCCAATTTCTCCCGAGTGGCTCATCCACTGTACGAGCTACTGACCCTCCCTCTCGGTGACACTACCACACCAAAAGTGAACACTAGAAGGTAAAAAAATACTGGAGAAGCAAAGGGGCACCTATCATCACGCAATCCCATACAGTGGACCACCTCACACCAAGAAATGTTCAATCAGCTCATTGACGCCCTCATGAAGCCACCAGTCCTGGGCTACCCCGACTTCACACAGCCATTTGTGTTAAACTGTGATGCATCCCAGGAAGGACTAGGGGCAGTGCTGTATCAGCCTCAAGAAGGTAAAATGAGAGTGATAGCATATGGCTCCCGCACCTTGAGTCAGTCAGAGAAGAATTACCATCTTCACTCTGGGAAGCTGGAGTTTTTAGCATTGAAATGGGCCATCTGTGAGCGCTTCCGCGACTACTTATACCACGCTCATTCCTTTGTAGTGCACACTGGTAACAACCCGTTGACGTACATGCTCACCACGGCAAAGCTCAATGCTACGGGACACAGATGGGTAGCGGAGTTAGCTGATTACAACTTCACCATATGCTATCGTCCTGGAAGGAACAATGCTGATGCTGATGGTCTCTCTAGGATGCCCCTGGACAAGGAGAGCTACATGCAGAACTGCACTGAAAAGGTGTGTCAGGAAGTCATAAGTGCATCTATGCAAGGTGTGATTGTGGAGAGGAAAAGCCCACGCCAAGGAGCAGGAGTTGTCCACATCGACGCCCTAAGTTTAGTCAAAGTCCGTGTCAGTGGTAACTCTGGCCAGCCCTTCACCCCAGTACAGATCTGTAAAGCTCAGGAGGAAGATGAGACCCTTGCCAGAGTCTTGTGGTACAAGCGACAGAACAAGAGACCAAACAGAACAGAGCTCAAAGCAGAGCACCCTGCAGTAGCTGCATTGTTGAAACAGTGGTTGAAAATTCACATTGACGAAGATGGTGTCTTGCGTCGCAGAACCTTCAGACGAGAGCAGCTGATCATCCCCAGAGCTTACCACTCCCTGGTCTTCAAAGAGCTGCACCAAGACATGGGGCACCTGGGGGTTGAAAGAATGCTCAGTCTCATTCGAGATCGGTTCTACTGGCCGCAAATGTACAAAGAGGTGATTGAACTAAATGTTATCACCTGTTCTGAAGCCGAAAACTCTGAGTTTGACAGCTCAGGATTAGTCAACCCAGAGTTCAGGTTTGAACTCAGAGTTTGTTAAACCTGCTTTCTGAAATACCCCCCTGTTCTCTTGTTTTTGTTGTTTATAGAGTTGTTTTCTCGGACATAACCGCCGTCCATAGCAATCGCGACAAGCAGCACGAATGCATTGGATCAGTCGTGTTTGGATGCCAATGCAGGCTTGCAAAGCCAGTTGTAAAAGAGACGATGTAGTCCGCCATTGTTGTTGTTGTGCTTGGCGCTAGTGGGAGCGGAAACGTATACAGTGACGCAATAATGTGGCAGTGTAACTGACTCCGAGTTTGGCTGAACTGGCTTTGTGAAACCGAAAAACCAGAGTTTCCTTCAACTCTGAGTCAACTAACTCTTGAGCTTTCACTAACCCCGCTTTCTGATACACTCCCCAGGGGTGTATTCCAGAAAGCGGGTTTTGTTGAAAACTCAGTGTTTTTTAACCCCAGAAAAGGGAAACTCTGGGTTTTCGATTCCAATAAAAGACAAAACTAAACCTCTGGGTAAGTTACCATAGTAACTCACTCTGTGAACATAACCTACTCTCTAGCAGGTTTTGTTGAAACAAACCCAGAGTTTCTGCGTATCTCCTCCCTCCTGCTGACCAGCTATTGGACATGAGCTGTGATGTCGTGGCCTTCCAGTTGCTGTTAAAACCAAGTTAATTTGTATTAGGCCATGTAGGAAGAAGAAGCTGGTTCGAGTTTCTGCAAAGTCCTCACAGACTTTTTCGTAGGCTACTTAATTTAAGAACATGGGCTGTCCTTTCATGAGAAATCCCATTGATATCGAGGCAGAGCTGATTCATGCAGCTTTACGTCAGGAGAGGGTTTTGCGACCCCGTGTAGACATACTGTCATTCCCAGATGAATACCTAATAGAAAGATATCGGTTTTCTTCACAGTCACTTACATACCTCAACAATATCCTATGGCCTTTCATCGGCAATATCACTCACCGTGAGCATGCGCTGAAATCAGAACAAATTTTGTGCATTGCTCTACGCTTTTTTGCCAGTGGAAGTTTCCTATACAACATCAGTGATGCAGAAAACATAGGCAAAGCAACAGTTTGCAGAGCCGTTAGGAAAGTGTGTCTTGCATTTAAACGTCTGCACAATTTTGTAGTTTTCCCCGGGCACAAACCTGTCAATGTCAGGTGCCTGACAGAGTTTGTCATCCATTCAATTAATATTAATTTTATCAACTGTATTACTCATTCTGCTGCAACCTCTGCATGGATTTAACTCATGACGCTATTTTGCAGGGTTTCCTAATGTAATTGGCTGCATTGATGGAACCCAGATTCCCATCACAGCTCCTTCAGTAATTGAAGGAGACTATGTGAATAGGAAGTCTTTTCATAGCATTAGTGTGCAGGTATATTGCATGTTGTGTTACAGTAGCATACTATATCAGGCTACATCACAGTACACTAACTCATAGGCCATCTCTCATTGTCTGCACTGTGAAGATCATATGTGATGCTGCACATTTGATAACAAATGTAGAAGCAAAATGGCCCGGATCTGTTCATGACTCCAGAATTTTCGGGAGTCCACTGTGAGCACCAGACTAGGAAATGGTAAAAAAGGCTTTGGATAAAGAATTTTGCTCTCTGTCTCTTCTGGCTCTCAAAATATGTTCACTGTCAATTCAGGAGAGTGTGTAGGCCACCTATCCTTATATCCTTGTCTACCTCTTCTGATGACCCCTTACCCAGACCCAGAACAAGGCCCACAACAACGCTTCAACATAACCCACAGCAGGACCAGAGCACGGGTTGAAATGACAATTGGCGTGCTCAAAGCAACGTTTCACTGCCTGCGTAAACTCAGAGTAACCCCTGAAAGAGCATGCAACATCATTGTGGCATGTGTTGTTCTTCACAATATTGCTACAATTAGAGGAGAGCAGCGCCCTCCCATACTAATTGAAAATGATGACCCCATCCCTCCGGCAGATGTCCTGGATGGCAGGGCTGTCCGGGACACCATTTGCAGAAATCATTTTGCATAAATCACCCCTGGTCAGAAATAAAGACAAGAAAATTAGCCATCATCTGTTCTTTATTTCCTAAAACAGAAATGGAACATTTATTACATATTGTTCCATCATTTTACACAATTTAACCATGACCATACACCCACCTCTAGTAGCTGAATTTCCAAATCTGTCTTTTTAATAAGCTTTAACAGATGTCTTTTCAATTTCTGTTTTTTCTATCCGCTTCAAAACGTGCACTTTATACAAGTCCTTTACAGGTAACTGCAGAGAAACAGGGATAGTATTAAGTTTACAGTTCCATTGTACTTGCATAACTGGAACCAGGAACATAATTAACATCTCACAGTGTTCATATGTGCTGTGCTCGTTGATGGCTGGTCCTGGCATGCTCTGATAAAAAGAATTTAATACAAATAGCTCTTTAAAATTCACTCACCTTCGTCACATCACTTCTATACATTTCAACCCATCAAATCCTCAGTTATGCAAAATAAATTAGGTTGATGTATACCTCTGTAGGCCTTGCAGAAGGCTCTACCGTGACAGCTCTGGCAGTGTCCACATCAAGATAACCACAACCAGCACCATGGTCATCATCACTACAGTCATCATCACCATGCTGTAGACAACAAGCTGTTAGCAGTACAATTGGGAGTACATTTAGCCAAATGTCTGGAATTCAGATTGCTTACAACTGCAGGGGCTTCTGTTGGGGTTCCTGGAGGCTCTTGAAGGTGGATGACACCATATACAACTATAAAGACAATAGTGAAAAAAGAAAAAAGCCATGGATGTATTTGTGCACCCATCACACCTACACATACTGCACACAGTCTTCTAACACATATACACTGACATTTTATGTAGCCACTTATGTCGTAGGGGGCACTGGGCTCAGAAGAGCTCCCTCCTGGGATGCCTTCGACCATTGGTCGCACCATGTTTTGGCTCAGAGCCAGTTGCTCGGCCTCAGTCAGAGGTGGTGGTGGTGGTCCTCCACCCGTTTTGCGGGCCTCCGCCGTCTTTCTGTTAGCTGGAAAGAAGCAAAATAAAAAAGTTACCTACTATCTCAAGGAACACTTAGGCCTATATGTTAAAACCGACACTTAGCTCTACATACATAGCCTAAATTTCACACTATATACACACACACGATTCAAACCAAAGTTATATGCCTTACCTGTTTGCATGATGTTTTTATATTTCATTTTTAGTTGTTGCCTTGTGCACTTCAAGCCAGTGGAACTGCAGCTATAGATATTTTCCGTAGACAGAAATAACTGCCCTACTGCAGTACTGTGAAACTGCAGTTTTCTGAGTATCAAAACTGCATTGAAACTGCAGTATTTGAAGGATTATTTGCAGTTAATATGCAGGAAATGCAATATATTTATTACATGAAAAAATGTTTTTCAGTCTCATAACTGCAGTTATTTTTGTAAGGGCCAGTTTGATTGATATACTGTGAAGACACTTTTGCAAGTTTCAAAAAGAAAAGTCATGCAGGTTGGTCTAGTTCATGCAAAGCCACTTGCTATTTTATAAGGGTCAAATAACCGAAATAGCATTTAACAACGGTATTCACCAGCCTATTCGAAGGGCCTAATTATTTAATAGGATCATACGCTATTAAGAGACGAGAAAAAGCTTAGCAATCTACACTATCAAAGTTACGTACGCATTGACTCGGGCAGCAATGGACTCCCATGCTGCCTGTCTTGCCTTTGCAGAAGCTGCTGTGTTACCTTTTTTTCTGAAAATGTGTTCGTAGTCGCCGTAAGCTTTTGGGAGTATCTCTAGTTCCAGTGGCATGAAATACGATGAACGCTTACGTTCGCCCGTTGCCATGGTGAATCAATGAATCGGAGCTCTATTGATGACGGTTTTTATAGTTGTCGGGCATGCGCGTAACTCGAGGTAGACCTGCTCACAGTTAATTGCACTAACCTAGAACAGCTGTATTGGAACCGTAAACTCAGAGTTTCCTATCTCGGGGTTTGTTAACCCATAGGTCAGGGTTTATCGAACCTCCTTTCTGGAATACACCCCAGTGCTTTAAAACAAAGTAACTGTTACCAAGGCTACGGTAGCTGGCTAGCTAGTTGTTGGTCAGCTAACATTACCCAAGCAAGCTTGCTTTGGTAATGTTAGCTGACCAACAGCTAGCTAGCTAGCTAGCCATCAATAACGTTGATGTGAGAAATTAGAAGCTATGCTTGCTTGGGTAATGTTAGCTGACCAACAGCTAGCTAGATAGCCATCAATAACATTGTTGCGAGAAATTAGTCGCTCGCTAAACAGCTTGTTGGCCACGATAATACCACCCCCAGCCCCTGACGTAAGCGGTTCTTGGTTCTCGACCAGCAAAGTGCTGGTGCCGCTCTCGAACCAGTTTTCCAGGCAGAGAGCCGGTTCTTTGGCTGTCGAAACGCGAAGGACTGGTTTGAGATTAGGCACCGACTCTGAACCGCCTTGGTGGAAAAGGTGCATGATGAGTGGGAGACAGGCGGAGCAGCACGTTCAGTCCGCACGGCGGCTGACATACACGTAAATGACCTGCGCATGTGCAAACAGTGTTGCCAATCCGTATTGTTTGCTCCTTCTTTGTTTAAATCTAAACAGTTTTGACAGTTATCACCGTCTTATCACCCACGGGGGTTTAGTTCATTCCCGTTTCTGAACGCTCTGAATTCAGATCATTTGTTTAGACAAGTCTGTACATTGTACTTCATTCAAACACATCATAATAAACTTTAAACTTTATTAAACTTATGTACACATAATACAAATATAAATACGAATACACACAGCCTTGGACATTACACACACATTCAAAAAAAAAAAAAAACATGTCACACTAAAATATACTCCCAAAAGTACAGAAAAGAATGGGAGTTAATCCCTGAATTCAAGGGATGGCTGAAGCCCTATGTGGGCAATGACACAAGGGCTTACTGTCTTTACTGCAAGACAGACTTCTGTGCCAAGTTGTCTGACATTAAGAAGCACGTGTCAACTCAGAAGCACACTGAAAAGTCCAAGCCATATAACCAAGCAAAGCAATCTACATTGCCATTTTCTACAAAAAACATTGACACATTGAAACAGGCAGAGGCAACAATGGCAATGGCGATTGCAGAGCATTGTTCCATTCTCTCGTGTGACCACATTAGTGAGGCATGCAAGGCTGCTTTTCTGGATTCTAGTACAGCCAGACATTTTCGGCTACACCGTACAAAGTGTACTTAAATGATCAATGGTGTGTTGGCACCGTATTTTCTTAAAAGATTGATGGCTGACATTAGTGACAGCAAATACAGCCTCCTTCTTGATGAAAGCACAGATGTAAGTGTCTCAAAGTACCTTGGGATCGTAATTCAGTATTTTAGTGATGACAAAGGAGATGTGGTGGCCACTTACCTAGGCCTTCTTGAGCTGGAGGGAGGGGATGCTAGATCAATAGCCAGGGCAGTTCTAGCCTTTCTTGGGAAGTGTGGCCTCAAGAGGGAGAACCTGGTTTGGCATTGGCACAGATAATGCATTTGTGATGACAGGAGTGTACAATGGTGTGCACAAAATTCTGAGGGAGGAGAGTGACTTAAAATGTCCTCATCCGCTGTGTGTGTCACTCACTACAGTTAGCTGTGAGCTCTGCCTCCAAAAACACATTTCCACGTAATGTGGAATTTCTTGTTAGAGAAATTCACCGCTTCAAGCGTAGAGAGGCATACAAGGCTGTCTATGAAACAATAAACTGTGGGGAGAAGCCTTTACTGATAACTAAGGTCTGTGCCATAGAGCCTGCCGTGTCCAGAAACCTGGATCAGTGGGAGGAGTTAAAATTGCATTTCAGTCTCACCATGGCAAATGAACACTGCTACATGGCAGATGTTCTACATTCCATGTACAGAGACCCACAGAATCTCCTGTACCTCATTTTTTTAAAATCTATAATTAGTGAGGTGCAGTCTGCTGTTAAGGCTTTTGAGGGGGAAGAGACAGATCCGCTCAAGCTGCTTGACTGTTTAATGTGGCTTATAAAGTCTGTCTGCAGCAGAGTCATTTGGCAAAAGTTGACGTGCTCAAAGAGCCAATAGAAGGACACATCTCTCCCAAGCCATACCTTGGCTATACATTTGAGTCCAAGGCAGCACAGCTGAACCTCCTTCCTGAGGAGGAGGATTGTGTGCGAAGGAGATGTGTGAGCTACACCATCTCCTTAGCAAATGAACTAAGAGCAAGGCTCCCAGATAATGTGGAGATATTGCAGCACATGTCTTTGTTCAATGTGGAGGAGACACTAAAGCACAACAAGAGCCTGGAAGACATGATAAAACTTACAAGCCTTCTAGGATATTGCCGGGACACAATTGACAAAATTATTAATCAGTGGAGGTCCATTCACCTTCAGAAATGGGAGGAAACAACAAACACCATGGTATTTTGGGCTGAGGTGAAGAAACACAGGGATGCAGCAGGCATAAACCCACATGAAGACTTGGCTTCTGCTGCAGTTTCTGTCCTCTCCGTGTAAAGCACAACGAAGAAATATATTAATAGTTTGCTGGCTGTCCCTCCAGTTTCAGTCATGCTAGCTAATTGGTTGCTAACCTGCATCACCCACTCTGCTTCGTCTTCAACTTCTTCGTTGTACTTTATACATTTGGTAAAACCAAACATGGTTAAGTCAGTTTGCTTTTGTTTTGACATTTTTTTTACTTCCTCTCTCTGTTATTAAGGCCTCTTAAGAAACTGTCGTGTTTACACAAGGCATGCGAATTTTGTGATAATCAATGCTACTATGTATTTTTCTGTGGTAGGCGACAGTCAGTGAATGTCTATTATTTCTGTGCTTAATAATTTTGATGCACAGCACTAATAGTGAAAATGAATGAAATGAAGTAAGAGGTGTGCACAACTTGACTTGTAACTTTTTTTATGCCGCACGGACGTTTCAGGCAGATCCTTTCTTCAGCCTGCTTTTCTGGCTGTCATGTCAACACATTGTTTCCTTTATATTCAGCACTAATAGTGATAGTAATTTTTCTATGCATTTGGTTGGATTTTCTTATCATTTGTGGTTTTGGTGTGTAGCATTTTTGGTCAATAGGCTGACAGTGAGACGTTTATGGCCTATTGCTGTGGGTAATTGTTGCCTCGTGTACAGTATTTGCTCTGACGCGATATCATCTCTCCATTTATGCATCTGGGTGAATTTAGTAATAATTCATGATACCTGTGTGTTATTATGGTGCGTGGCAGAGGTTCATCTATGATGTGGCAGTGCTCATGGCAATGTATACCTAGACTGTATTGTTGCCTGCGTAATTGTTGTGAGGTTACAGAGTATTGTGTACTGAGTGCCATACATAAGGTGCCCCCCCCCCCCCCCCCCCCCCCCCCCCCCCCCCCCCCCCCGGGAGCTGCAGGCTAATTTGAACACTGATTGGAATCATACAGGAATGACATTTATAACACAGATCAGCGGAAAAATCATAATATTTATTTTTTACTTTTCGAAACAGCTATTTTCATTGGAGTATGACAGGTGAGGCTCTGCCTCCTCTGACCGCACGTCCCTGGTTACTATGTCCCCCCTATTACCATACAATACTATACTACAGTGGCGTTGTTAGGTCCAATCATTTGGAGCTATAGCCCCGAATATTTTAAGCCTAGGCCTGAATATTTTCGGAGGTGTTTATAGCAAAACAACAGACAAGCTGTGTAACCAAGCGGAACTTGACTTGCAGCGTCCGAAGGTGTGATCATATTTATTTATTATGAAGTCAGATATAACCTCCCCAACCTACCAATGCCAATCTCCCATCAAAAAAAAGACAAGCCCCAGGCAAACTTGACTTAGCCTCTTATCTTTTCAATAGCTAGAAATGTCCCTGCTATACTATATTTCTATATCCAACAATGCTGTACTCATCTCTCTCAAAAGCTGTTGAATATATTACTCTACTGCACCATCCAACCCAGTCACACCAAGCCACCCAATACTAATTGGTCTTTATTTGAGACACCATCTCACATTATTAAGATGTATTTTTAATTATTCTTATGGGTATTCCTGCCACTTGTCATTTGAGCAGTCTATTTACTTTTTTACTTTCATTGTAAATCCTTTTCATTATTTACACTTGTAAGCTGCCAACTCTCAAAATCCCCCATTTAAATACTCTTAACACCATGGGACTCCCCACTTCGAAAATGAATAGTTCAGACTGATCTTCATACTCTTTTGTTACATTCTTATTTCTGAGCAACAGTGCCCTCCATATTTGGTCATGGCTCTGTGTGTCCTTCTGTGTGTTACCTCATTTTCTACCCTAGGGAAATAGGAAGCCATCCAGTGCCTCTGTATAATTCCAGAAACTTCCACGGAACTTCCAAAAAGCAAAATGTTGTTGTAGATTTGTTTTTGCTGGATTTTACTGAAAATAGTTAAATGTGTGAGTAAACTTGACCCTCATGGTTTTACAATACAACTCAATACTTCACTTATTACTTCAGAAAAATATAAACTTGCACTCTGGAGTGTTATTAAGATTAAAGCATTACAGTTAAATGTAAGAAAAGAAGATTAAATCCTTCATTTTACTGTTATGTCACATTTAATTTAATTAGACATAAATATAGAGGGCACTGTATGACCCACTGAGCCAAAGGTATTGCATCTAAAACCTGGTGTGATATGATCACAAACAAGCATGCATACACATTTTACACTCCAACTTAAATTTCCATTACCTTTACTCAACTACCTTAGTGCTTCAAGGTACAGTGTTTTACAGTTATCTTTTACAAAGTTACTTGTGTAAATGTATAAAACATAAGTAAACATTCATGTTGATCTACAAAATAAGATTTAAAAGGTCCAGGACGCGGTCCTTCATAGGCTTGAATACAGCAAGTGCCCAAGAGATGGCGTCCTCGTTCTAGCTCCTCCTTCTGGACTATCACTGCCAAGGTAGTTCTGGGAAGCCTCTTTTCTCTTGTTCCATCATCAAACCTTGATAAAAATCTGTCACAGAAACCACTAGTCAGTAAACAGCCTTCATTATATCACATCAGCATAGCACCAAGTGATGAGTGTGCTATCACAGAATAAGGCAGACTGGAATATAATTAATTTTCCATTTCATCTGGTTATTTAAGCAAGGGAATCCTTACTAAATCATCAAGACTGTCTGTGAGTTGTTGCAGCAGGTGTTTGATGCAGTATGATCTTACAGTGAAACTTCACATTGAAAGATGGCATTACAGTTCTGATACAGACAACAGCAAAAGCTATGTTTTACCCATTACTACAGCCAAATATTTACTGAAGCTATTTTAATCTGCTTCCATAGGTGCGGCACAACATTACTGTCTTCAGAACTTTACATTGGGAGGATTGCTGGATCATCTTTAATCAGGACTTTGTCACTATGCAGGAGAACTCTCGGGTGAAAAGCTGCACTGCTGACTCCGCCACCACCACACAGTCTCCAGAGATGCAGCAGACCTCCTCTGTGTCAGCAACACCCTCGTGTGGAAAGACCATGATGTTATCCTGCACAGCTCGTGTTCTGCAATGAAGAAGGCCAGTTTGCACACTCTCACCTCGCTCAGCAGCGCCCAGACATCGGAGTCGGCATTAACCACAAGCCGAATGGCCGAGATCTTCTGCAACTCCGGTTCTACAGCGCCCTCTGCCACCCCATTGGCAAAGGCACCTGATCCCCAGCAAGGGAGAGGGGCTCATTTAAACTTTTAAATTTATTTCTTTACACTAAACCCATAATATGAAACTCAACAGCCTATTCAGCCTATTGTGCCTGCTTAGCAGCCAATTCTGTATCGATAAATACGGCTCCAGCAGACCAACCACTGCTGCCCAAATGAAAAAGTCACAATCTGGAGCTGCCTTCTGTCAGGATATGCGCACAGGCTGTATGCGATGTGTGAGTCATATTCACTTATCTTAAGTCACAGACAGAAAATGTACAAACATAAATTTTGTCAATGCGATAAAAATACCTATTACGATAAAGCCATCCTTGGATTGCTTATATTTTGGGATCTTTCCACTTTCCATGCTGTCCAGGAATGAACTCTAGAAAACAGACATAAAAAATTAACTTTCACAACACAGCAAATGGGGTTTACTAGAACCCTAGGAGGACAGGGTTATTCCAGGTTTTATAATTAGCTGTTAGGTTATCAACACTTTCACACCTGCCATTGCAAGTAAAATGAAATTCAAATAACTATTTCAATAAGAAATGACTTAATATCGCTTCACTACAAATCTGATGCGATGTTCTCACTCCACGCATATCCTGTCTGACATCTAAATGATTCTGAGATCTGTACAATAAATATCACTTTAAAATACATTTTTGAGACATGTATAATATCTACCAATTTAAAATATAACTCTGAGATGTAGTTATGGTAGTTATGATAGCTATGAACTACCACTTTAAAAACACATTTCAGAGCCACTTGTCACAGCTGGGTTTGTGCTTTGCAACAGTAATTTTGTTGTAGACCAGACGCAGGTGTGTCATGTGGTGCCACTGTGATTTGGTGCTGTTTGGCATTCTGGGTAACACTTGAATGGTGAGTCCTTGCCACGCACGTTGGTGGGAAGTACTTCCACGGTGGTGTTGTAAAACTTGTCTCCATTCGTCTCAATGTTTCCACTCCTGAAGAGGTACCTAGCAACAGCAGGTGCACACTAGAACCTTATGGGCACTCAAAAACATTCTTCCAATATGCAACTGTTCTACAAATGTGGGGTACTTGAGCAAGAAGTGCAGAGCAAGGGACATTTCAGCATTTTTAGCTCGGCAGCACCACCCATGGGAAGATATAGCAATGGCAGCTGTGTAATCAGTGGAGTGTGTGGCATGAGAGAGTGTTAAGTGAAGTTAATGAAACATTAGGGCCAGGTCACTCACTCACCCCTTCACTGTCTGTTCCTGAAGGAAGCTGATCTGGATGAAGTCCCCAGCTGACGGCGTCAGTGCCCAGAAGAAGTCCTCTCCCTGATAGGCCCGCATGAGTGTGTGGCTCTGATAGGCCGACAGGCTGCTGGTGAGAACTGCTGGGGGGTTGGAGTGTCCCTTGTAGAGGGTCTGGGTCCCAAAGTCCTTGTCCTGGAAAACAAAGGCCAGCCCCAGGAAAATTCAATAACTGTCAGCCCTCCTCACTGACAGTAGTTAAGCATGTGAGCATGTGCCTTTGTGTGCTTGTGAATGTTTGCATCAAAGAAAGACTATGTGTCCGCATCAGTGAATTTGAATGTTTGTGTGTCTCATGTTTACCCAACAGAAAATGTTACAGATTTAATCAAGCAATAGAAAAATGTTCCAAACTGAATGACCAACAATTCAAACATTTGTTATGCTTTTTCTCGTATTCCTTAAAATCTTCATTGTAGATGAGAGAAGGGAAAGGACTGAACTCACTTTCAGATTCTGTATTTTTCCCCGCAGTGAAGAATGGAGCCCCACGTGCTGAAAGAGTGAGGGTTTGTAGCGCCGCTTCAGATTGTCTTTCTGTCTGCTGCAGTGTTTCTGTGTAGGGAAATTAGACTGTGTTCATCATCATCATTCTCACATCAGCTACTCCCCCTGTAGATGCTTCATTTTGGAAGAGAGCAGTGAATAAATGCAATATGTATTGTAGTATGACCCACTGTACAGTGGTAGTACTTTTAACCTACCCCCAACTCTTCTCACACATCTAAAATGACATGTCAGTTTAAAGTGGTAGTAGAAATCAATAAAGATATTATGCTAATTATTAATGCAGTACACTTATACTATATAAAACATTATGCGGAAATAATGCATTACAATGAAAAGTCAGAGATTTGTGTATTTTCTTATTCTAAATTTTTTTGATCTTTTCTTATATTCTGTACATTTTATGTTTATGGAAAATTTGGCATCTCATCACCAGTCTGCACTACATCTTAGTTGACTCTGCACATGTCGAGGCAAATCCTGATGCCACCATCTTTCATGTGCCCCACAGTTAGTGATGAGACCCGTGGGAGAATCCCATCTACCTTCTCAATGGTGAGCCTACCCCAAATCCTCTGACTGCTTCAATCTGGCCTGGCCTGCTTCCCCACAGTAAGCGGCACTCTGCGATTGGAGTGGACTGTGCAATTGGAGTTACACTGTCATCCACATGAAGCTCTAGCCAATAGTCTTTCAGGTCCAAGCATGGCCTATATTTCTTACGCAATGCAGCTTTACACGTTACATTACATTACATTGTTGTTATTTAGCAGACACTCTTATCCAGAGTGACTTACATAGTTTATAATTTTTACATTATCCATCTATACAGCTGGATATTTACTGAGACAATTCTAGGATACCTGCCCTGCCCAAGGGTACAACAGCAGTGCCCCTGCAGATCATCAAACCCCCAACCTTTTGGCTAAGAGCCCAGCTCCTTTCCACTATACTACACTGCTGCCTGTGCATGAATTATCTGCTTCAACTGCACTCACGTGTGTTCCAAAGACCATGTGCAAGATCCATAGCTCAATGCTAATTTTTGTCAATGAGTGATTGAGACCTACTAATAGAGGTAGTGAAAAGGCTCCACACTGCTGCCGGTCTCTCTGAGTCATAAGTGTACAGCCCCTTGGTTGTACGTGTTTGTTGTGTAGCAGGTGGGACTTTAGGACCCAAAGTAGAAGCTTTGCGTGGTGCGTACGGTTGCCTTGATAACCCAGTGCGAGAATCTAGTACAGGATGACAGTTTGCCAAGTATCGTTTGGTGGCTGACAAATTGTTGCGCGGTAGGTTTAAAAACTTTAGTTTCAATACTGATGCTAGTCGCTTGTTGGTAAATGGAATAGATGTTTTAGTATAACGCTAAAATCAGAAGTTTTCTTTTTATAGGTTGCTAACACAAGGCCAGGAAAGCGTTTTTATCTACTGGGAGGCATTGACCAAAATACAAAAGTAAGTGGGAACATTTTGGCATGTATTTCAAGTCTACATATAATTCCGCTTACACTGAAACATCCACAAACAACATTGATTTTAGCTGTATATGTAAGCTGGTCTTATCTCTTAGATATCATTGGTGGAATCCGTCTGGGTCTGGATACTGATCTGTTTCAGCAACAGTAATTGCTAAACAATCTAGTATACACCTGCAGCAAGTGCCTGGGACCTGTGTAGCGCTAGGTCTTCCACCTATGATAGTGGATATGTCAGGGCTCAGGCAGGGACTCAAGCGCAGACAGCGGAATGGGGTGCACAAAGCGATGTTTAATAAAGCCAAAACGGGGAATCCAGAAAACGTAGTCAAAACAGGCGAAGTCGGAAAACCAGAGAAACACGGCTAACAATACCAAAAATCGGATCCAAAAACGTAGTCAAGAAAACGGGCAAGACTTCAGATAAACAGCAAGCAGGCAGGCAGGCAGAACAGGAACAAACGGCTTGTAGCGACACAGACGAACTGAGACGAACTCGCGATGAGACAAGAAACAAACAAGGAATATATAGGGCAAGGCAGATGACAAGATGGGGTTCAGGTGTGCAGGTAGGCGGGTGGAGCCAGTCAGATGACCAGGTGGGCGGAGACAGGGCGGAGAGCAGGGCAGGGCTGGAACACAGGGAAAAACAAAAGCACATGGACAGGGTAAACAACAAAAACAAAAACAAACCCGGCTAGGGAGCCGCAGTCCTGACAGTATCCCCCCCCCCCCCCCCCCTACGGACGCCACCAGGCGTCCCAGCAGGCAGTCCAGGATGACGCCGACGGAAGTCCGCGATGAGGGAAGGGTCGAGGATGTCACGGGCCGGGACCCAGCACCGTTCCTCTGGGCCGTAACCCTCCCAGTCCACCAGGTATTGCAGTCCGCGGTCCCGACGCCGAACTCCCAGCAGGCGACGTACCGTGTACGCCTCGGATCCATCGATCAGGCGGGGAGGTGGAGGAGCCCGCGGAGCCGGGCAAAGAGGGCTGCGGACGACAGGCTTGACCCTGGAGACGTGGAAGGTTGGGTGGATGCGGCGGAGAGAGAGCGGCAGTTTGAGCCGGACTGCGGCGGGGCTGATGATCTTGGCGATGGGGAAGGGACCGATAAAACGCGGAGCCAGCTTGCGAGACTCCACTCGGAGAGGAAGGTCTTGTGTGGAAAGCCATACCCACTGCCCCTGGACGTAGCGGGGAGCCTTGGACCGATGCCGATCAGCTGCCCGCTTGATTCGGGCAGTAGCACGCAGAAGCGCGGTCCGGGCGCGCTTCCAGGTCCGCCGACATCGGCTAACGAATGCCTCCGCTGAAGACACGCCAACCTCTTCCTCCTGAGCCGGGAACAGGGGGGGCTGATAGCCAAGGCAGCACTGGAAAGGGGACATGCCGGTGGAAGAAGATGGCAGGGAGTTGATGGAGTATTCCACCCAGGACAGCAGCCGACTCCAGGAGCTGGGGTCTTGCGAGGCCAGGCAACGCAACACCGTCTCCAATTGCTGGTTAGCCCGCTCGGTCTGGCCGTTGGTCTGTGGGTGGAAGCCTGAGGACAGACTCACAGATGCCCCTAACAGTTTACAGAACGCCCTCCAAAAGTGCGAAGTGAACTGGGACCCCCGGTCTGACACCACATCACTTGGCAGCCCGTGCAGCCTGAACACATGGGTGATCATGAGCTCGGCAGTCTCTTTGGCTGTGGGCAGCTTTGGCAATGCTACGAAGTGCACGGACTTAGAGAATCGATCAACAACCGTGAGTATGACGGTGTTACCGTCTGATGGGGGCAGACCAGTGACGAAGTCCAAGGCGATGTGGGACCAGGGTCTCTTGGGCACCGGCAGCGGACGCAGAAATCCTGCAGGAGGGTGATTGGAGGGCTTGTTCTGGGCACTGACCGAGCAGGCGGAGACAAAGCTGCGTACATCCTCCTCCATAGTCGGCCACCAGAAGCGTTGCGCGATAAGGGCAGCGGTGCGTCTGACCCCTGGGTGACAGGCCAGCCTGGAGGAGTGTCCCCACTGCAGAACCTGCGAACGAACAGACTCGGGAACAAACAGGCGGTTATCAGGACATGCACTGGGACCGGCCTCACCCCGCTGGGCTGAGCGCACCAGGGACTCGATTTCCCATGTTGCCGCGGCTAGCAAGCAACGAGCAGGCAATATGGTGCTGGGTTCAGGTGGCTCCTCAGGTGAAGAGGACTGGCGAGAGAGAGCATCAGGCTTGCCGTTCTTAGAACCTGGGCGGTAGGAAAGGACGAAGTCAAACCTGGCAAAGAACAGAGACCAGCGAGCCTGACGGGGGTTAAGACGCTTAGCAGTACGGAGATACTCCAGGTTCTTATGATCCGTCCACACCAGAAACGGGGTACTAGCGCCCTCCAGCCAGTGCCTCCACTCCTCCAACGCCAGCTTGACCGCCAGCAGCTCTCGATCGCCGATGTCATAGTTGCGCTCGGACGCGGAGAGCCGATGGGAAAAGAAGGCGCAGGGATGAAGCTTGTTATCCTGCGCCGACACCTGAGAGAGTACAGCCCCCACTCCCAACTCAGAGGCGTCCACCTCCACCACGAATTGTCGGGCAGGATCAGGCTGGATGAGCACAGGCGCAGTGGTGAAACGCTTCTTGAGCTCCTGGAATGCTTCAGCAACATCCGGAGTCCAGGAGAAGCGTCTGGCGGGTGAAGTCAGGGAGGTGAGAGGAGCGGCGACGGAGCTGTAATTGCGAATGAACCGCCGATAAAAATTTGCAAACCCCAGGAACTTCTGGAGCTCACGACGGGAGGTCGGCGGTGGCCACTCCTCAACTGCCTGAACCTTGCGATGGTCCATCAGGACCCCTTCCTCAGAGACGACACACCCCAAGAAAGAAACAGAGTTCCGGTGAAACTCACACTTCTCGGCCTTAACGAACAGGTGGTTCTCCAATAGTCTCTGCAGGACTTGGCGGACATGGCGTGAGTGTTCGGCAGGCGACCGGGAGAGGATTAGAATGTCGTCCAAGTAAACAAACATGAACCGCCCAAGCATGTCCCGAAGAACATCGTTAACCAGGGCCTGAAAGACAGATGGGGCATTAGTTAGACCGAAGGGCATGACCAGATATTCGTAGTGCCCCGTCGGAGTGTTGAATGCGGTCTTCCATTCATCCCCCTCTCTGATGCGGACCAGGTGGTAGGCATTGCGGAGGTCGAGCTTCGTGAAAATCCTCGCTCCCTGCAGGGAATCGAATGCAACGGACATCAGAGGAAGGGGGTAACAGTTCTTCACCGTGATGCTGTTTAGCCCTCGATAGTCAATGCAGGGCCGGAGCGAGCCGTCCTTCTTTCCCACGAAGAAGAAACCCGCTCCCGCTGGAGAGGACGAAGGGCGAATAATGCCGGCAGCCAGGGACTCCCGGATATACTTATTCATGGCCTCCGTCTCCGGTGGCGACAGGGAATACAGGCGGCCCCGGGGTGGAGTGGTGCTGGGCAAGAGATCGATGGTGCAGTCATAGGGTCTGTGAGGAGGCAAGGAGGTGGCGCGGGATTTGCTAAACACCCCCTTCAGATCCAGGTACTCGGGGGGCACCCCAGACAGGTCGGGGAACTCCTCTGCAGTGAAGGGAACAGAAGAAACAGGAACTGGGGCATCTTTGAGGCAGTGAGATGCGCAGAAGGAGCTCCACTCCAGCACCTTATTCTCAACCCAGTTTATCCAGGGGTTGTGCTTGCAGAGCCAGGGGTGTCCCAGTACCAGCGGTGCTTGCGGCGTATCAATGATATGAAGTACGATGTCCTCACGGTGGTTGCCGGACAGCAGTAGACTCAGCGGGGAAGTGATGTGGGTGATCCTGCCAAGGGGCCTCCCGGTGATGGCAACGGCTTCAAGGGGAGTCTGGAGCGGGACCTGAGGCAACCCGAGCTGCTGGACAAGGTCAGCATCAATGAAGTTGCCGTCTGCTCCGGAGTCGATAAGAACTGCTACCACCTGAGGTTGACCGTTCACAAGGAGAGAGGCAGACAACAGTGGGCGAGTAACCGGGGAGTCAGACAGAGGGGTTACGCTCACCTGTATCTCCCCGACTACGGGTGAGCGCTGGCTCTTAATCAGGCAGTTGGTGACGAAGTGCCCGGGGTTGCCATAGTACAGGCAGGATCGGGTCCGGATCCGTCTCTGGCGCTCAGCTGGAGACAGGTGCGTGCGGTCGATCGAAATCGGTTCTGTTGACAGACCTTGGGCAGCAGGGACTGAGGGTGTTGCTGCTGAGGGCGCAGGGGTTGTCCGGAACTCCTCCGCTGATCTCCGGGACTCTGCTCGCTCCCTTCGACGTGCGGACAGGCGGTGGTCTACACGGATGGCGAGGTCAACTAAGGCATCGAAATCAGCAGGCAGCTCCCGGGTGACAAGCTCGTCGTTGATCTCCTCAGACAATCCATGGAGGAACGTGTTGTACAGAGCTTCCTGATTCCAGCTACAGGTCGCAGCGAGGGTCCGAAAGTCTATGGCGTAATCGGAGACCGAGTCCCCTCTCTGACAGATCTGTAACATCTCCCGAGCAGCCTCACGACCGTGTTTGGAACGGTCGAACACCCGCCTCATCTCCACACAGAAGGTGGCGTAGGAGGAACACACAGGTGAGCGAGCATCCCAAATTGCCGTTCCCCACTCCCTGGCACGTCCGGTCAACAGGGTGATAATGTAGGCGATCCTTGCCCGATCAGTGGGGAAGGTCGACGGCTGGAGCTCGAACACCAACGAACACTGGGACAAAAAGGAGCGGCAGGTTCCAGGCTCACCGGCATACGGCTCAGGAGGCGGCAGACGGGGCTCCCGTCCAGGCAGGAGGGCAAGAGGCTGTGGAGGAGGTGCAGGGGAATCTGCTGGGGCGTCTTGTGCGAGCTGGAGCTGCTGCAGTTGAGCGGAGAGGTTGTGCAGGCTAACCGCAAAGCTCTCCAGGGTCTTGCCAACCGACTCGAGCTGGTTCTGATGTCGGCCGAGGAGAGCTCCCTGTCGGTCCAGCACCGATCGCAGCTGGTCACTGTCCGCTGAGTCCATACTGGCGAGTTCGTACTGTCAGGGCTCAGGCAGGGACTCAAGCGCAGACAGCGGAATGGGGTGCACAAAGCGATGTTTAATAAAGCCAAAACGGGGAATCCAGAAAACGTAGTCAAAACAGGCGAAGTCGGAAAACCAGAGAAACACGGCTAACAATACCAAAAATCGGATCCAAAAACGTAGTCAAGAAAACGGGCAAGACTTCAGATAAACAGCAAGCAGGCAGGCAGGCAGGCAGAACAGGAACAAACGGCTTGTAGCGACACAGACGAACTGAGACGAACTCGCGATGAGACAAGAAACAAACAAGGAATATATAGGGCAAGGCAGATGACAAGATGGGGTTCAGGTGTGCAGGTAGGCGGGTGGAGCCAGTCAGATGACCAGGTGGGCGGAGACAGGGTGGAGAGCAGGGCAGGGCTGGAACACAGGGAAAAACAAAAGCACATGGACAGGGTAAACAACAAAAACAAAAACAAACCCGGCTAGGGAGCCGCAGTCCTGACAGGATAGCAGAGGGCGACAAGGTAGGAACACTGCTAATAGCGGAGCAAACGTAAGTGAAGCTGAATAGCTGTTGGGTGAATAAAAACTAAAAGCTATTTTTCTTCTTTTTAAGGAATCTGCGGATAGTAGCGCAGCCACTGTTTTTCCCTGGGGTTTTAGATATGTCTTGTGTAATTCCATGTGTGCCACATGCTAAGTGTCATTTTAACTGCAGCTGCTGTTAGAAGTGAGGGGTAGCTTCTCTCTCTCTCTCTCTCTTTTTAAGTATAAGACAGGGGTTGGCAAACCGTGGCTCCAGAGCCGCATGCGGCTCTTTCATCCCTCTGCAGTGGCTCCCTGTAGCTTTGAAAAAAATGAAGGGAATAAATAATGGCTATTTTATTTTATTGTATTTTATTTTATTTTTTCATTGGAATACCTCTTATTTTCCAGACAGAAGTGATTTGTTACATTAAAATAAAAAGTGTTTTAATATTTTGTCGATCAAAATATGCATCATATCCTACATGCGTCACAGGTCACTGCATGCCAGGTGAATAATTTAGATTTTTCGACCCCCGGTAAGCTACCTATGGATAAAACCAAAAACAGAAAAGTCTTGGAAGAAAATAGAATGTTTATTGCTTCGTGGACAGATTCATTTGCCTTCACTGCTGATGATTGCTGGCTTACCTGTATGCTTGATATGTGGCGAGAAATTAGCAAACAACAAAAAATCGAATGTAGAAAGACATTTCCAGAACAAACACACAGCATTTGCTGGAAAGTACAAAGCTGGAGATGAACAAAAAGAGCAATTTCGCAACTGCAGAAGAAAGCTGAGCAGAGCAAACATACTTTCAAGAAGTGCATCAAGTCTACAAACTCAACTACTGTTGCTAGTTTTGTGCCTGCTCAGGACATAGTCAGGCGTGGAAAGCCGTTCACAGACGGAGAATATATCAAAGAATCATTCATTAAAATATCAGAGCATCTATTCTCGGACTTCAAAAACAAATGTGAAATTGTTCAGAAAATTAGAGATATGCCTCTCTCTGCAAAAACTGTCAAGGACAGAATCATAAAGATGGCAGCAAACATCACTAGTCAACAAATTAAGGACATTAATTCGGCTCCAGCGTACTCAATCGCCTGTGATGTGTCAAAAGATGTAAACGATATTGAGTAAATAGCGCTGTTATGCAAATATGTGAACTCTGCTGGGCCACAGGAAGAAATCATTGAGCTGATACTGCTAAAAGGCCAAACACAGGGGGAGGACATTTGTGAGGCTGTGGTGAATTGCTTAAAAGCCAAAGAAATAAACACTACCCACATGGTGTCAGTGGCTACTGATGGGGCATCGAGTATGACAGGAGGACAGAAGGGGTTTGTGACTTTACTTCAGAAGTCACTGGAACGAAAGCTGCTGATGTTTCACTGTATTCTGCATCAAGAAGCACTGTGCGCTCAAACATTTCCTCCAGAATGCACAGAGGTGATGAACCTTGTCATTCAGATAGTGAACAAAATAATGGCAAAAGGGTTAAACCACAGACAGTTCTGTTCATTATTAGAAGAAGTCGAAAGCAAATATTCATTCTCCTGCTGCATAACAAAGTCCGGTGGCTATCCAGGGGAGAGGTGCTGAAACGGTTTGCTGCATGTCTGGAACACATGTAAACTTTTCTGGAAAGTAAAGGACTCACCTATCCCAAACTGGAACAGCCAGATTGGCTGGAAAAGCTGCACTTCATGGTAGATATGACTGCCCACCTTAACACGCTGAACAAAGGTCTTCAGGGAAAAGGAAACACAGCCCCGCAGATGCTGGAGGAGGTTTTGGCATTTGAGCACAAGATGACAGTGTTTGACAGTGATGTACATAGAGGTACACTATCTCACTTCCCCTCTTTGAGAGATTTCAGAGAAGCACACAGTCAGATAAATTATGACTATTTACACCGTGCAATCATTGCAATGCAAACTGCATTTGGGGAAAGATTCTGTGAGTTCAGAGAGGAAAAGAACACATTATCCTTCCCTGTCACTCCCTTGAACATCGATCCATCCCTGTTGAACATGGCTGCATTTACGGGCGTAAGTCAACCTGATCTTGAAATTGAACTGGCCAACATAGCTGATAAACACATATGGGTGTCTAAGTTCAAAAGCCTGACAGCTGATCTTGAAGATGTTGCCCATCGGAAGGCCATTCTTGCTCAGAATCACAAATGGAGTGATAGTGAAAACCTCCCAAAACCCGACAAACTTGTGTTTGAAACATGGAATGCCATTCCCGACACTTATATGAACATGAAAAAGTATGCATTTGGAGTCCTGTCGATCTTTGGATCCACATACTCATGTGAGCAGCTTTTTTCCAGCATGAACTACATAAAAAGCAAACATTGTTCGCACCTCATGGATGACAGCTTGCAATCCTGGGTGAAGATCAAAGTCACGTCTTACAGCCCTGATATAGATAAGCTCTGCAGTGATTTTCAGGAACAGAAATCACATTAAACAGGTGAGAAAGCTATTATTTAATATGCTATTATTTTGCAAATATATATTTCTATATTGGACCCTGAACTGATGTAGTTGTGTTTTATGTTCAGGCTCAACGGTTGATTGCCGTACGTGACTGAGAAAAGAAAAAAGAGGACGACGGCACACTGAAATGAATATCAGTCATAATTAAACATAAACTGGCCGATTTTTATGTTCTAATACACTGCTGCCATATGTTTTATCATTTTTAAAGCGGGCTGCTCTTTATTTTAGGGTATTTATTTTCCACAAATAAGGGAAGGACTCAAACAGCCCTGCATTATGTATTTTGTTTGAAAGTAACCCTACACGTGTCAGTGTTTTCCTTTGACACAAACAGCAATAAAATGTCAATCCTTTTCTTTTTGTAGTTCTATAATTTCATAAATGCAACAAACTATAGTTCTTTTATATATAGCATAACTGGATATAAAACTTTATATGCCGTGTTATCTTCATTTTAGGGGTCAAATAGGTTTTGTGGCTCCACGTGAATTTTATTTGGTGGGAAAGGGGCCAAAATGGCTCTTTTGATGTTGAAGGTTGCAGACCCCTGGTATAGGAACTCCACTGAGTGCATAAAGTAATACCTGTGCAACTGCTTATTGGGCAATGTGCAATCACGGTATCGGTCTGGTGACCTTCAGGGCAGTGTGCAATCATTCCTTTAGTGTTTTATCTGTATACCGGGATCTGTGCAATTATGATATCGGTTTGGTGATCTTCAGGGCAGTGTGCAATTACCCCTTTATTTGTTTATCTGTATGTTGAGATATGTGCAATTATAGTACCTGTTCTATGCTTCTCTGGGCAGTGGTTGTTTAAAGGAGGGAAGGACAAAGTATTAACACTGGCCTCGTTGCTAAGTTGCTAAGAGAGTTTGAGAGACCTCTAATTAGGATTGCTGTGAGTTGAACATATTGAAAATGTGAGTAACTGGCTGAGTGTGGTCCAGTTGCAAGTGTGGGCTTGGTGACACATGGGTTTTCTCTAAAACATGCAATGTCTTGTTATACCTTGGAGTGATAGGTATTATTTAATGGTATCGCTGACCTCCCACAGCATTTAGAGAGCCAGTGTTACACTTAGACCTCCCTCTGTGGTAACAAATCCTGTATTGCATTGAGTTTTGTCTGGTCTCTTAGTTTCCCTGGTAAAGAAATATTGGGTTAGTTGTGGTAAAACTGCCTTGTAATGACCTGCAAGTGCACTGTAACCCAGTGTTTTATTGGCATGGTTGTGATTTATATTTAGCTAGATTTTTTTCTATATACACACACACCTGTTGAACCCGTGCCTAGCGGGAAGTTTCTTTCATAATACATGCTTATAGGGTCTCCCACCCTAATTATTGGGAGTGGCGTAGTCTGATTAACTAGCAATACGAGGGTGAGGCTCGTGAGGAACACCTCATGGAGGCCACAGTTGTATGCTGCATCTGTTTTGTGAAGAATAAAACAGTGCAGCTGCAATAATTATTAATAAAAAAATAATAATAGCTATTGTCAGTCAGCATGTTAACAGGCTGCTCTATAACAGTATCACCATCTCAGCATCGCTTGTTGCACTGCTAAGTGTGAACACACAACCATTGTCAGCAGCAACTGTTGTGGTATCACGTGTCAAGGGAGTGTCTGTGACTTCCTTTACCTTTTTCATCTGTCTCACAAACAGCAGTGAAGTGCTCCCCTTTTCCACACGAACCTCAATGTTGCCCCTTCCTGCTGTGCACTATCACACCCCGCTGCCCCTACGGCACCTGACCCCTCAAACACAGGAACAAACGTACTGCATCTTTCTCTGGATGGCAGACTTTCACCCACAGGATATGGTCCAAGAGCCAGTCAATTGGCTTGTCTTTGTAAAACATCAGGAAGAACTCCACAAGCATTGGCAGATCTGACATCCGGAACATTTTACCTGTAAAGACAGAAAAGCCTATACCAACACTCTCAGATTGAGACAATGCTCTTATATTGAGGTAGCACTCTTAGATTGAGACAATGTTCTTACATTGATATAGTGCTCTTAGATTGAGACATTGCTCTTATATTGCGGTAGTACTCTTAGATTGACACATCATTCTTATATTGAGGTAGTGCTCTTACATTTTAACCCTAGATGCAGTCCATAAACTGCTAGCAGAGGAGGCAGAATACACTTATAATATGCATTAATCATCTTTTTATTCTTAGAACAATTACATTCCATGCTGATTTAAATAAAGAGCACCCATTTGCCCATTTGGGTATGTCGTCTTCACATGTAATCATTATAGTTTGACTGAAAAAAATGTTAAAAACTGTTATGTAATGACCCCACATGTCTTTGTCAAAATGAATGATTGAATGATTGACTTAATATGAAATGCATAAAGATCATGCTGCCATATTGTGCCCAAATAAATAAAAGTCATGAGCTGCTGATGGAAGATCCTTCCTAATACCATGGGCTCGCTAATCATGAAAAACAGGTTGAAGACCATTGTCAGATTAAAGTTGTGTTCATCTCACTTGATACAGCAGAGCAGGTCAGACGGGGTAATGTGAGACCTGTCTGCCAGGACTGCAGCAGAGTGCAGAGTCTTGTGAGAAAGCACTACCACCCATCCGTGTGTGCAACAGTTCTGAGTTATCTTCAGATGCCACATATATATTGTTCTGTGTCTAATGCTTCTTAAATTGAAGACCCAAAGAGTTCTTTTGTGGCAATCGTTGATACAGTGATCTGGGTTTCAGAAGGCTGCCCATTATTTAAATAGAGAGAACCATTGGTTTGTTTCCAGGTGTCTCGTTTCAGAAAGTCGCCGTTACTTAAATAAAGAGAACCATTGGTTTGTTTCCAGGTGTTAAGTTACTTTTTCCCTGTTATCTGAGAGCTCTTGTCACTAGGGGTGTTCTCCTCAAAATATTCCATTGCCAAACCCTGAAAGACACTAACACGCCATACTGATGGTGTCACTGCCATTCAATCTAACCACAATATGCTTTGCAATTAACTTCCAGTCATACATTTTAGCAAGTCTCAGCAATTCTTACTGATTGTTTTGTAGATAATTTCAGCAGCTATTTACCTCGTACACCATGCCTACAAAGCAGACACCAATGACAATGAGTGCATTTTCCCCTTTCCAGCCTTTCCCCCACCTTGCCAAGAGTTGTGTGTTTGTGACTGACAGGACACTAGCAAATCAAGGACTATGCATAAAACATTAGGATAGTATTATTAGGGATTATGACACTGTATGAGTAAAGAAACAAGATACACTTGCAGTTAGATTGAAGAAGGCTTGAGGCCTCAGACATAATGCAAGTTAATCATCTGAAGCCATTGCATCAATATGGCTAAGGCGCCTATATAAAGAGTGCTAATAGCTGGAGCAGTAATCCAACACAGTGCACTCCGCACTATTTAGTCATTTATGGTTGGCGTGACCATTGTAGAATATAGAGTAGGTAGGCAGCTAACCTTGCTAATGTGGCACATATTGGTCTACGTACTAATTGGTTGTTTAACTGAAATTAACCAGACTACCCCGAAATCAAAGAAACTAACTGGCTTCTCGAAAAATCAGTTACCATTGTTTCAGAAATTTTACCGTTAGCCATTCTCGGAAAGCTGTACTGTCAAGCAAGCTCCTATGCCTATTTCAACTTAGTTAGCAAAATCTGAGTAACAGGGCTATAGCTGGCTAAAGTTTGAAAAAACATAAACAAAACACTTATCAAATATGAACAATAATACCACCCTAAGTAAAGATTCTGATTCTGATTGTTTTTCCTCTTCTTCTTGTTATTATTATTAGCTGTCAGTTACAAATGTTACAACCAAAACTCACCTTAACTTGCAAGATTTATTTGCCCCCAAGTGTAAAATAGCACAATGGTCACCACTTGCTTTCTGTCCTTAAGAAGCGATCTATGATGAGCCCTGCCTACCAGTCCCCAAGCTCAGTCAAAAAAGCAGCCACCAAATAGTGCTCTCCATTAGGGAGAACATTCTCCTCTGGTCATCTTTTCAAATGCCTTTAAATCATTAGAGTCTCGTAAGAGAGCACCACTGAAATACAATGGACAAGGGAAAACATTCTCCCTGTCAACAGAAGGCACTGTCTAGTTGTTGTTTTATTACTGATCAAAGATCCGTATAATTGTTCAATTTATTTTTCATACTCACATTTGCATTATTTTACTGATAGGAAATTACCGATTATAATGCAAGCCTTAAAGCAACAACATTTTCTGAGCCTGAAATGTCGTTTTTTTTTTTGGGGGGGGGGGGGGGGGCAGAGTAACAAAATAGGACACACGTATATATATTAATACAATTTTGTATCACTGTGCTCAAATTAAAAGTGCTTCATTTTTCTCTTAAATGCTATTAAAAATGAAAAGTGCAACTTTAATTGTTGGTTGAGTACCAAGATGCTGTGTTACAACTTTGTCCAAATCATCATCTGTTCATCATCCATTATCCATCCATCCATCATCCATTATCTGTCCATGTTACGGTTTTTGGACTCGTCAACTTTCAGTGAAAACATCTGTTTTGACAGCTTGCGCGAAACATTGCCTAATGTGACAGGCAATGCCGTGAGTGGATAGGTAGCTGGATTGTGTATCTGACAAGCTTAGTTTGGAAAGGCCAGTTCTGTCCTGTGACGTTTTGCACAGGTCAAATAGCGCTGGCGCAATCCTGAAAGACAGGTCATGTTCCGTTATAAATGCAGACTTGGATGGATGAAACGACAGCAGCGACCAGTGACCACAGCTCTTGGCAACGTTGACATATAATGAATAGCCCAAACAGCTGCTTTGTGTGAGGAATCTGTATCATGCCGAGACAATAACTTTTGCCGCTTGTCCCATACTGTATTTTTTCGAACACACGGTGCAAAGCAGGTCCCGTACTCATTTAATTTGTGACAACAAAAGCCGAACATTTGTCCCCCATTACCGATTTCATCTAACCAAGCCTATCGCCATTTTTTCACCTCGAGTTCTATTGTGCTTGTGTCTGCGCCAACCTTCACAAGTTTCACTTCCGTGATCATTCCATTTCAATGCATGCTATCCTGTTGTGCAGTAATCAACTGATATAGTCCCCATAAATACTTCCTGGCACTGTTTCACAGAAAGTTGAAACTAGTTGCCGATTGGATAATAACAGTGCTCTCGTGCCAGTACGTCGCCTAAACAGGCTACCATCGATTAAAACTCATCCGAAAAAACACGTCAGTGATTGTTTTTAATAAAACTGCGTTCCCGTCTCCAGCCCTCATGTCAGAGGTCGTATACGTTAGTTATAATTCATTGCCTGATCTAAAATCTGCACGCCAGATTTCCAGCGTGGGGCCGGAGATCTTTAACCCATGTGTAATGTCAGTTAATTCCATGTATTGACCTTTCTTCTTCATCCTTCACCCATCTTCCTCTGACCAGCCTCCCCTACAGTGAAATTATAATGCATAGAATTTAGCTGTAAAATGCAAAATGGTCAAAGTTATGATTGCTGTTTAAATCTACAACCCAAACATAATATATCACAGGGCGCACAAGCGTTAAGCAGCTTTTAATATGGAAGTCATACAGAGTGGTGTTAGTGCAGCATTCTGTACCTAAGACAAACAGGAATACAATTAATCTTTAGCCATCTGAATTTCTGCATGGCCAAGTATGGCAGACATATCATCACAATACTTGTGATTAAAAGAGTCACAGAACTGGCACTTACCAATAAATCCAAGCTGAGAAAACTCTAAAATCAACCATTCCTCTGAGGACTGCTGACTTACAAATGTCTTCATGGTTTGTGAATAGCCAGGTTTCGCCACAATGTCATCTTCCAACTGAAAATAAAAAGGGAAAACATTTGTGTGTATTTGTTTGACATTTATAAGAAAGTAAAATAATAGTCTTTGCAATCCTCCAATACAAACACATGCCTACCTTTTACTATTTTCCACACTGCAAGTCCCAAAATGCACCAGGAGGCACATCCTCCTGACTCTAGCTGTGTAACTCACAGGCACACACACGAGTCCCATGGAGTCAAGAGAGGAGTGACAAGGGGACCCTTGCTGACCTATCCACCCCTATCCTTTGCAGAATGAAGTCAATATGTTCTGGCATGTCCAGTTGAACCCAGGCCATAGGGCTGAGCCTGCACTTGCAACATGCACTTTTACAAATGACATGCCAACTAATCAGAAAATAGGAACATTGGTACAACTTCATACAAATTTCTGACTATGACCATCAAACAGATATTTGTCTGTTGACAGAAAAAAGGCTGAGCATTCCACAAATAATGGAAAACTTAATCCAACAAGTCATTTGTAGATCTGTGTTACTACTCTCAATCAATACATGAACACTGTGATTGGAGTGGGCCTACATATCTCTGATCTGTCCCTGTGTATCATTCTACTCTGTGTACGCACAAACACATTTCAGTGACAAGCTGTTCATCAAGCAAAAAGTCCTTGTCAACTATACATTTAAATTTAATTCTTCTGTACTCTGAATACCATGTTATTTCCTTTTGTGTTTATAGCTTTGGGGATGACTTGTAACTCACCTGATTATGTAGTACAATGTAAGTTTGTGTTATTTTCTGTAATTTCCTTCTAACAAGCTGTAATTTCCTGCCTGCCCACAGAGCGGTGGCAAGGAATTAACTGATAGAGTGTTGGCCCACACTGTGGTGAGGCAAACTCATTTCACTTAGCTAGCTAACCTTGTTTTAACCTGATTTTTAAAATTGAGACACTTATGTCTCCAGCTGTCATATCATTAAAAAGTATAATAAAAATGACAGCTGAACTTGACCACAAAACAAATTCAGACAATTGTTCTCTGATCAGTGAATTACAGTCAGGCAAACCATCATATAACAAATTAATTCATCATATACTCAATCAGCATACAAATGACAAATGGAACTTGGCAATTACAGCCAGAAATGAATGTACATGTTTCTAGCTTTTCAATCCAACTATAACTGATGACACTATTGTGAGGCTGGCACAACCCTAGTTTCTCCTGTCTGAGCCACTCAGGTGCCCTCCATGTGTGTAATAGCTGACATGGATTGGGATATAAAAATTGTGCAGAAGAAATAGAAATAGAGGACTGGTATACATAGCAAACAGTATTGATTACAAATAAAAAGGAGGTTATACTGATTTTACACAATGCCTTTCTCACACATGCAGAGTACTGTGTCCACATCTGGGCAAGAAGCTATAAGAAGGACATGGAAGCTCTACAAAAAGTACAGAAAATGTCAACAAGACAGGTTCCAGGCATCAAACATGCAAGTTAAGAAGAGAGACTAAAGGCACTTAACCTCTATATTGTCTTTAAAATGGTGATTATAAATAGTTGTCATGGCCAATTTTGAAATAAAAATTGAGAGATGAGGGTAATAATGTATCAGAGATGGGAATATTAGGGAGGCACAGATGGGGGTATTATGGTGGCAGAGTTGAGGGCATTAGGGAGGCACAGATGGGGGTATTAGGGTGGCAGAGGTGATGGCATTAGGGTGGGCACACAAACCTCTCCTGAATGTCACTGTGAGAGCATCTGTCACTGTAACAGGCCAGTGGAGCTGGGAGCGGAGACTCTGCCATGATTCTGTGACGCGCTTAGAATAAGTGATGCGGCCTGAGGGACAGGTCCTCAGAGGGGGAATAGGATTACATCCCACTTTCCCATTACACATTATCACCCTCATCCACTCCCTGAAAAACCAGAACAGCTGCTGCCCCAGGGACCTGCTCCTGAGGCCTGCTTTTCAGAACTCACAAAGCAGGCCCAGGCTCTGCATGCACTGCCAGCACCGCAGGCCCACAGACCCTCTGAAGGGATGCACTAGTGCCAATAGGAAAGCAGCCTCAGAAGACATTAGCTTCTTCTCAGATGGCTGACCTCCCAGATCCATGCTATCGCTTTGCTCATTCTGACCAATCACATGGACGCACAGGCCCGTATGGTGCGAAGAGTAGCAGGTGCCTGTCCTTACCTGCACATAATAGGAGCCTTTCTGCTGAGAGTAGAGCATCAGAAAACTGTAGTCCAAATTCTGTTTTGTTCGCCACCTGGATGGAACAATAATGGTTTAGTTGATTCCTGCTGAATTACAGATATTCAAACCATTACCAGCCACTGTTCATCAGCATGCTGTTTCTTTAAGACAACTTAATTATATGAAATGTCATGTAAGGCATGTGTGGAGAAGCTAACTCATGCTTCTCCACTGTCCCTTCGTTCATAAAATAAATGCAGGGAAATCGCTACGCATAGCGAGTGTACTCAGGCATATGATGGGCGCCTCACTAGCTGCTAGCCGGTTTCCTACAGCACAGTAGTTCATTACCGTAGAATGCGTTTCCGAATGATTTGTGGGTTTGGTTTCCTGTACATGATAACTGACCCTTCCAGTTATCGTTATCATATTTATTTACAGTACTTGTTACGTTTTGTTTAATTCGTTTTGCAGTTTACTTAGTTACAACGTACATTGGTTGTTTGTGTTCTCTCTCTCTCTCTCTCTCTCGTGCGTGGAGGAAGCCAGCTGCTCAGGGAAGGAGGTGGTCAGAGGAAGTGCCCTGACTACATCCTTTTTCTGAGATTTCTCCGTAGATCTCGCGCAAACTTCAAGGAAGGTCCATCGTGGTGGGGGGTAATCTAATAATAACGGTAATATTGCCATTTTTGTTTTGTTAAACTGTTATTGGAATTTAATTTATTAAGTTTCCAAAGATAGGTTCACTAAGACTCCCCTCTTCAGTGGGAGGGCTCTGGTTTATGTATAGCCAGCATACAGAACAAAAGAGGGGTTAGCTGCTGGGTGCAGCTTGTTAATTTGCATTAATTTGGGCTTAGGTTAGTAATAACTTGGTTTTTTGTTTGTTTGTTCTTCTATTGGAATTTTGTTTTCTTTTCTGTACTCCTTGTATAAGGAATACTGGTAGCTGCCATTTTTTCTAAAATAAAAACAAAAATCTTTCCCTGGGAATCCTGGGACCTGCCTGATTACTGCTGAGCCTTGTATAGCCACTTAGTGCCATCCTGGAGACTCCTGTTGCAGCCTAGATCTCACAGCATGTTTCCTCTATATAATAGGAAAATCCATATGTTTCCTTTAAAAAAATCTACAAAATGTCTTACATGAAACCCAACAGTGTTATAGAAGGCCAATATGCCCACTAAAACTACTTTGTTTGGATAGGTCACATTTGTCTTCTTATTTCAAACATTTCTCAAAATGCATCACTGTAAACCAGAACACATTCAACCAACAGCTCAGAACTAAATGAACACTGTGTATGACTAAGCAGTCTGAGATATATTCTCATTGGTCTACTTGGTAGTCAGCTGTAATTGATACGCAATGAATGCTTGAATATCCTCAGCACATTTCAGCTCTTGAAGCCACTGTAGTTTGTTTAGTGGTTCAGGTGGTAAGACACAAGGTCATGAGAGAGACATGCTGAATTTCAAATGATTCCAGGTGCAGTATGAAACCAGTAAATGTTGCATGTAAGTAGAAGTACATTTTTTTTAGCCAAAACTGAGCTGCAGAGGCCAAAGATGTGTTTGCACCAGGCTAAAATTGATTACTGATTGCTAAACATGCTCAAAAATCACAACCTTACCTTCTCACACATTGTGAGTGGGGTTATGTGTGGTAATCATTAAACAGATCAGTGTAATCACTAAACAACCATCACAGTTAAGAAAGGAGCCAGCTCTATCTAAAGATGGTGTAGCATTTGTGAAAATGTGAGGCATTTCCAGACATATACTTCCTGAAACCAGCTGCCCCCACTGTACCCACATTACTCTCTCCTTGGTGTCCCCAAACGTCTCTTTCAGGCGGCTAAAGTTGGGGTAGAAATATGGGGAAGGGGAGATGACCTCCAGAAGCCCAGATTGCAGCTCACTGGGGAAACTAGAGGAATGAAACTCAATCAGTCACAAATGTAAACCAGCACTATTTTTCAGCTTATTCCCAGGCTTAGAGGTCTACTGTTCATAAGGGAAATGTAATAAGATAATGCAAGTCCTGGTACATGTCCTGTGATTAGAAGATGCAAGTCACTCTGGATAAGACCATCTGCCAGATCAATAAACAAATGTAATGAAGGAATGTAAATGTAATGGATGAATGCAAGTTTAAGAGGTACATTGTCACTATGATATGCATGCCATACTTAGCAAGAAAAGGAGCAATACTTACACTTTAAGCATGGGAGCCATAGTTAGGAACAGGAACAATGCTAACACCTGTAGCATGGAAGCCACAGTCATGAACTAGAGCAGTGCTAACAGTAGCATGGGAACCATACTTAGGAATAGCAACAATGCAAATACTTAAGACATAAGAGTAATAGTTAGGAAGAGAAAGAATGCTAACACTTAAGCCATGGCAGTCATAGTTAGAACGTTAGCAAATGCCATGAATTTCCAGCATTCCAAATGTTTGCTGAGTCACAAATTTCAGTGCAAATTGACAGGCCACTGTATAGTAGCCACAATGTAGCACCAATGATGTACAGGGGTGCAACAGTGAACCAACTAGCTGGACACTATTGGACAGCATAGGCTGATGCCACATGTATGTGGGTGCAGTCAATATCCAAAAGCAGGACTGGGCAAAAGACACACTTGGTACTTGGTATTTACTTGTCTATCACTGCCGGTTTTAGTACACCTTTTATTGTTTAGTTTTCTCCCTCCTTCATTTAACAACAGGACAATCTAGAACTGTGTAGGCAAAGCAGTCACATTAAGTGTTATTGCACCTGTCACTACAAGTGCAGATACCAAACATGAACACACACATATGCTCAGACACAGTAACATACAAGATACACTATATGGACAAAAGTATTCGGACGCCAGACCATTACACCAACAGGGACTGTAATGACATTGTATTCAAATACATATACTTTAATATGGAGTTGGTCCCCCTTTTGCAGCTATAACAGCTTCCACTCTTCTTGGAAGGCTTTCCACAAGATTTTGGAGTGTTTCTGTGGGAATTTGTGCCCATTCATTCTGTAGAGCATTTATGAGGTCAGGCAATGATGTTGGAAGAGAAGGCCTGGCTCACAATCTCCGTTACAGTTCATCCCAAAGGTGCTCAACAGGGTTGAGGTCAGGGCTCTGTGTGGGCCAGTCAAGTTCTTCCACACCGAACTCATCAAACCATGTCTTTATAGTCCTTGCTTTGTGCACTGGGGCACAGTCATGTTGGAATAGAAAAGGGCCTTCCCCAAACTGTTATCACAAAGTTGGAAGCATAGCATTGTCCAGAATGTCTTGGTATGCTGAAGCATTAAGATTGCCCTTCACTGGAGATAAGGGGCCTAGCCCAAACCCTGAAAAACAGCCCCATACCATTATCCCTCCTCCACCAAACTTCACAGTTGGCACAATGCAGTCAGGCAGGTAATGTTCTCCCGGCATCCGCCAAACCCAGACTCGCCCATCTGACTGCCAAACAGAGAAGCGTGATTCGTCACTCCACAGAACACGTTTCCACTGCTCCACAGTCCAGTGTTGGTGTGCTTTACACCACTCCATCCGACGCTTGGCATTGGACTTGGTGATGTGAGGCTTCCATGCAGCTGCTCGGCCATGGAAACCCATTCCATGAAGGTCCCGCCACACAGTTTTTGCGCTTACATTAATGCCAGTGGAAGTTCGGAACTCTTCAGTTATGGAATCAGCAGAGCGTTGGCGACTTTTACACACCATGCGCCTTAGCAGTCGTTGACCCCGCTCTGTGATTTTACGTGGTCTTCTGCTTTGTGGCTGAGTTGCTGTTGTTCCTAAACGCTTCCACTTTCTAATAATATCACTTACAGTTGACCGTGGAATATCCAGCAGGGATGAAATTTCATGAACCGTCTTATTTCAAAGGTGGCATCCTCTCACAGTACCACCCTTAAAGTCACTGAGCTCTTCAGAACAACCCATTTTGTATCACAAATGTTTGCAAATAGAGACTGCATGGCTAGGTGCTTGATTTTATACACCTGTGGCAACGGGTCTGATTGAAACACCTAAATTCAATAATTAACATGTGTGGCCAAATACTTTCGTCCATATAGTGTATGTTACAATGATCAAGTCACCAAGAAATCAAATAAAAACTTACAAAAACGAGTGAACTATTCTATGCA
Organism: Megalops cyprinoides; assembly: GCF_013368585.1. Lineage (NCBI taxonomy): Eukaryota > Metazoa > Chordata > Actinopteri > Elopiformes > Megalopidae > Megalops > Megalops cyprinoides. Next base: position 27,385,608 of record NC_050600.1, read on the forward strand.
TCCCAGGGTGCAGACAGCTTTCCGCATCTCCCACTGCCCCCCAGTGCCCTAGGAATGGGTCTGACCTTCCTGACCCAATATGTTTACATTTTTATATTTTTGTCATTTAGCAGACGCTCTTAACCAGAGCAACTTCCAGAGTTCTAATACAAAGTATACCATATTAATGTTGTGCCTGCCAGCCTGTATTTTAGTGTTTGATGAGTGAAGATATGCTGGAATAAACATTGCCGTTCATACAGTAGGCAGAACAGGGTACATAATGTTACATGCAACACAATATCTCATTATCATATGTGTTTTATGGTGTTGGGACTGATTGCATTTAGATTAGGTATTTAAGATCCAGTTTAAAAACCACCAATACTGTCCCTTGATGTTACCTGTACTGTTCATTAAGTGCTTCATTACCATATACCTTTCCCATGTTACTCACAGTTGCACCCCCTGTAATAACAGGGGCATACACTGCAATTCCTGCCAAGTCTTCTAAATGAAAATACAAAAATGCCAGCTGCCCCTGAATATTCCCATTCTCTCATCCCTCTCCTACACTGTGTGAAATTCAAGTACAAACAGGAAGCAGTTGGTTTCCATTTTACAGTTGCCATGCTTGCAGACTGTGCTGTAATCCTACAAACACAAACACAGTTGCACTAGATGGCATTCAAATCAGGCCCTGAGAGCTGTACCAATGGACCACTGAGATTTCTCATTCCAAACGTAACCCATCAATTCTCTTCCATTAAACAAAGTTTGTCTGCCAAACACATATTAACATTCTGTTTTCTATTCTATTAAAACAATACAGAATACAATGATCCTCATTAAATGTGTGCTGGAGATCACAGTCATCAAACATCTTGTAATTGCAATGGCAAAGAAGCATGGCTGGTGTCATATATCTACATCATTACAAGCTGCAAATGTCTGACATGGCTCCTACTTCAATGAGTAAATGAGGGAGAGGACACTCACTTTTTTTTGATATCTTCTATTACAGCGTCTACATAGGCGGGATCTGCCTGGGAGAAAAAAGAATAGATGAGAATAAACTTTTGAAAAATGAGAAGTACAAAGAAAATGAAATAGCAGGTATTCTCAGAATGATGGAAGAATACCCGGCCAGGAGGACAATGGGGTGTGTTCTTGGTGTGCTATTCATCGCTTCATTAAATAATGAATGTAAAGTCAAATTGTAATATGATAATCCATGGTATCACCTTTAACACGGTAATCATGATGGCTCATCAGGCGGCAATATCTAATATGATGCTGTACTGGTTGGATGAGTAGACACTCACCTCTATGAAGAGTATGGAATTGGAACACCAAACCAGTGTAATCCAGGCAGTGCTAAGGCACACATAAATGTTCTAAAAATCATCTTTAGCTAGATTAGGTACCTAAGATTTTAATTTAAGAACTAACCAAACAACCATTTTTCTTATTTAACAGTGTGTTTTAATCTGCCCCGTTGTGGGAATAAAAACATAAATGTCCTGCAATTAAGCCTGTAGATTCCTTACAGTTAAGCGGTTTTATAATTTGGTTTTGACAGATAGGGTTATTTGGTTGGCTAGCTAGCGACATCACTGCTGTGGCACAGGATCTCCAGCTCCTGGAACATAACCACAACAGCAACAACTGCAGAAGGTCACATTTCAACATACAGGAACTCTCAGCTACACAGCAAGCAACCATCCAGCACTGTAACACTGGAACAAACAATAGTCAATGAAAAATAAACTTTACATTTTTGTGAACATTGTATATCACTTAGCTTAACATTGCCTGGAGGACAGAATGTGAACCAGCCTTCATCACTGTTAGACTTTGCTGTAATTTCTACAGTTACTTACTGCAAAATGCCCTGTAAAATACCTTTTTTTACGGTTCACTACTGTAATATGCATTGTATTATGGGTATTTTTTAATGACGTTTCATGTGATTTACAGTGACTTACTGTATATTGGAAATTTGCGGTATTCTGCTGTTTACACAACAGCAGTGGTGCTACTGTAAGTTGAAGAACACAGACTTCTAGCAGTGAAGGTAATTTGAAAATGTGTTACTAAAATTTGAAAATCAGCTGACATAGCAACACTTTTTAAAGTGTGTCGGTATTTGACGTTTTTCAGCAGCGTAAATAATTGAGAATCCTAGAGAGAAACAGGGAAGGGATAACTTAGCGAGGGTGTGAGAGCATGACAGTCAGATTTGAACTCCGATATGTACGCATCGCAACTGGGAGGAGTTTGCCCTGAAGGCGTTCTGCCAGAAAGTCATAACCATGTGGCACCAACGGACACACCGTGCACATCACCGGACGCACCTCAAACAGAGCTGGTGCCGTGTAAGGTAGCCTAACACCAATCCTGCCTAATGCTATGACATTCCAATCTTTGCTGACAAGCCTCCCCCCCCCCCCAGGAAGAATAGCATCTATATTTAAAAAAAAAAAACTTTCTAAGTGTTGTCGGGTGACAGGGCAAGCGTCTTTAATAATGTGGTGGATGGAAAAGGCAAAAGAATCTTGGTGGTATTTTTGTTGAAAAATGACGTGTGAAAAATGGCTGGCTAATGTTAACCATACTTAGCTTGAGTTTTGGCGGTGAAATCAGTGACTCGACCTAAGATAAAGATTGTGTAACTTTGAGTTTCTCAACTGGGGCGTTGTGAACGAGGTAGCTGTAAACGGGGCGTTCAGGCATAAATGGCAGGGTGCTTGCGCAGGTCTTGAAAGTTTTGAAAAGTCTGGAATTTTGTGTGAAAGTCTTGAAAAAATCTGGAAAAAAGGTTAGCTCATAGAAGAATTTCACAGTCTGCACAAATGCACAAAAACATTTTAAAATACGTAATATATGAAGAGAGGCAAATAAAAAGTTGATATGATTTCACTAGCTGGTCACATAAATGTGCTGGAGTGATATCCAATCAAAGCTCGTGTTACCTTGTCAACTTGAGTAGGCCAGCCACGTTATTCGTTGAACGGGCGACCGCATTGGACTTCTCACATGTGTGAAGCAGACAACGCACACCGTGAGAGGACGTCAAGGTAAAATTTGTTTTGTAATGTTTTTTGTTGTTGTTTCTCATGACAATCTGATGCAATGGCTACAACCTGTATAATGTACCGTGAAGATCGCAGTTGTAACGTTAACTACAGCATATGGCTAACGTCACAGCAAGCTGAGTTAGATTATCAACTGCTAGGACTCTGTCTGTTTAGCAAATTAACAATAGCAGAAAAAATTAACTTGAATCAGATTAACTTTATCAGTGTCATGTCATGTAAATATGCAATAAGGCCATGGCTGCACGCCCATGATGATGATGTGTAATTAGAGCAGTTTGTACATAGACACGTCTATGCATGGTAACGTAAGCTTCCACGTAGATATATGAATTAGTAAACTTTAATCCATCTGTTCTTATGCCGTAAGAACTATCTTGCCTGCAGTTAGTGTTTCACACTGGGGAAACTTTTCCTTTAACAATGAAACTCACAATGTTGGTCTGGACCGCAGCCTGCTGTTACTAAGTTGACACACGTAGCTAGCCCACTGCTGTCAGCAGAAATGGGTCGTTGCGTGTTTTCGAACTTATGGCTGCAACACCCGAAGTTTAAAAATTGGATTGCACCGGACCCTAAGTCCAACACAAAAGTGTCAGGAACGGGGATTGGGACACAAACGCGGACCACCGGGTAAACGGAACCAAGCGTTTAATAATAATCAGCGGGCAGTTCGTCGTACAGGGGCAGGCAGGGTTCAAAAACACGGGGAAGCAGTCCGGGGGCAGATCCAGGATCGGAAGTCGGGGCGGGCAGAGTCGGTAACCAGGTGGGCGAAAAGTGTCGGACGGGACCAAGTTTCACAGGCGAAGGACGAAGTTGGGAGACAGGCAGGATTCGGCAAACAGCAATCAGATCTCAGGGAAAGTAAAGCGGGGACGAGACAGGAAGAAACTCACTGAAACGAACAAGCAATCAGACAGGGACACGCAGGGGAGATATAGGGCAGAGGTAATGAGGCGATGGGATGCAGGTGAGCAGACAGGCAGCGGGGCGGGGCTGAAACACAGGGGAAACATAGGTAAGGGGAAAAAAAAACGAAAACACCACGACTAAGGGGGTGGAGCCCTGACAGTACCCCCCCCCCCCCCCCCCTACGGACGCCACCAGGTCGCGGGTGGAGAGCCACACTCGCTGACCCTGGCGATAGAGGGGTGCCTTGGAGCGGTGGCGGTCAGCAAACCGCTTAGCCCGAGCCGAGGAGCGGAGCAGTGCGGTGCGAGCGCATCTCCAGGTGCGACGGCAGCGCTGCACAAACGGCGTTGCCAAGGGGACCCCCACCTCCTCCTCCTGGGCCGGGAATAGGGGAGGTTGATAGCCCACACAGCACTGGAAGGGCGACAGCCCCGTGGAAGCAGAGGGAAGGGAGTTGACGGCGTATTCGACCCAGGGGAGGTGCTGGCTCCACGCCGACGGCTCCCGAGATGTCAGGCACCGTAGCACCGTCTCCAGCTGCTGGTTGGCCCGCTCGGTCTGGCCGTTGGACTGGGGGTGAAAACCAGAGGACAGACTGACGGTGGCCCCCAGTAACCTGCAAAACGCCCTCCAAAAGTTAGATGTGAATTGGGGCCCTCGGTCGGACACCACATCGGAGGGTAGACCGTGCAGCCGGAATACCTGGCTAATGAGTAGCTGAGCGGTCTCCCTGGCGGAGGGCAGTTTGGGTAAGGGGATGAAGTGCACGGCTTTGGAAAACCAATCCACGATGGTGAGGATGGAGGTGTTACTGTCAGATGGTGGCAGGCCAGTAACGAAGTCCAGAGCGATGTGGGACCAGGGCCGTCTGGGAACAGCCAGGGGTTGCAGCAGACCGGCGGGGGGTCGGGTGGAGGTCTTGCTCTGGGCGCAGACCGAGCAGGCGGCGGTGAAGTTCCGGATATCCTCCGTCATAGTGGGGCACCAAAACCGCTGGCCAATGAACGCCGCTGTGCGCCGGGCTCCAGGGTGGCCAGCGAGCCTGGATGAATGCCCCCACTGCAGGACCTGAGAATGGACAGACTGGGGAACAAAGAGGCGGTTAGGGGGACAAGAGCTGGGACCCGGTTCGTTCTGGAGGGCGGTGCGGACGGCGGCCTCGACGTCCCACAGCGCCGCTGCGACAACGCATCGGGCTGGCAGGACTGTGCTGGGTTCCTGGGAGTCCTCGGCCGGGGCGTGCTGGCGTGAGAGGGCGTCGGGTTTACCGTTCTTAGAGCCTGGTCGGTATGACAGGGTGAAGTCAAAGCGAGAGAAAAAAGAGACCAGCGGGCTTGTCGGGGATTGAGGCGTTTAGCTGATCGGACGTACTCGAGATTCTTGTGATCAGTCCACACCAAGAACGGAGCACTCGCCCCCTCCAGCAGTTTGATGGCCAGTAGTTCCCGGTCGCCGATGTCATAGTTACGCTCGGTGGGCGTAAGGCGGTGAGAGAAGTAGGCGCAGGGGTGGAGCTTGTTGTCGGCGGACGAGCGCTGAGACAGGACCGCCCCCACTCCCACGTCCGAAGCATCCACCTCCACCACGTACTGAGGAGCGGGATCGGGCTGGGTAAGGACAGGCGCCGAGGTGAACCGAGCCTTCAGGTCGCGGAACGCCTCCTCGGCAGCCGGAGCCGAGGTGAACGCTCTGTTGACCGATGTCAGGGCGGTGAGGGGAGCCGCTACCGTGCCGTAGTTGCGAATGAAGCGACGGTAGAAATTCGCGAAACCTAGGAATCGCTGCAGTTCCCTGTGGGAGGTGGGGCGAGGCCACTCCTCGACTGCGCGAACCTTCTGCCGGTCCATGCGGATACTACCTGCCGTGATCACGAAGCCCAGGAAGGAAGTAGTGCGCTGATGGAAGGCACACTTCTCCGCTTTCGCGTACAGGTGGTTCTCAAGCAGACGCTGCAGGACGCGGCGGACATGCTGTACATGCTCAGGCAGGGAGCGAGAGAAGATCAGGATGTCGTCGAGGTAAACGAATACGAACTGGTTGAGCATGTCTCGGAGGACGTCGTTCACCAGGGACTGGAATACAGCCGGGGAATTCGTCAGACCGAATGGCATGACCAGATATTCATAATGCCCAGAGGGGGTGTTGAACGCCGTTTTCCACTCGTCCCCCTCGCGGATCCTGACCAGGTGGTAAGCATTACGGAGATCGAGTCTCGTGAAGATGGTAGCGCCCTGTAGCGACTCGAAGGCGGATGACAGAAGAGGCAGGGGGTAGCGGTTCTTGATGGTGATGGCGTTGAGGGCCCGGTAATCTATGCAGGGACGGAGGGAGCCGTCCTTCTTCTCTACGAAGAAGAATCCGGCCCCCGCAGGAGAGGAGGAGGGGCGAATGAGACCGGCCGCGAGAGACTCCCGGATGTATTTATTCATGGCCTCGGTCTCCGGTGGCGATAAAGAAAACAGTCGCCCCCGAGGGGGGGACGAGCCGGGCAGCAGATCGATGGCGCAATCATACGGGCGGTGAGGAGGCAACGAGGTGGCGCGGGACTTGCTGAACACCAGTTTCAGGTCCATGTATTCGGGCGGCAGTGCCAACAGGTCCGGGAAGTCCTCGGGAGCAGAAGCGATCGGTGACACAGGGGTAGCGGCATCCCGAAGGCAGTGGGAGTGGCAAAAGGGGCTCCAGCCCAGGATTCGGTTGCCCTCCCAATCAATGTGGGGGTTGTGCCGAGCTAACCAGGGGTGACCCAAGACCACGGCGGCTTGCGGGGAACGGATGACGTTGAGGACGATCTCCTCGCGGTGGTTGCCCGAGACGAGGAAGTTCACCGGGGGAGTGGCGTGGGTCACGCGAACCAGGGGGGCCCCGGTGATCGCGTGGGCTTCCAACGGCGAGTGCAGGGGGACGCGGGGCAGGCGCAGCCGGGCTGCCAGGTCGGCGTCGATAAAGCTGCCATCTGCCCCGGAGTCAATCAGGACGGAGACAGCGTGGCTCTGACCTCCGACGAGCAGGGTGGCAGAAAACAGAGGACGGGTCTGGGGAGAATGACGCAGTGGGGTTACACTCACCTGCAATCCCCCCGCTGCGGGTGACCGCTGGCCCTTGGCCGGGCAGTTCGCCACAAAATGGCCAGACTGCCCGCAGTATAGGCAGGACTGGGTGCTGAGTCTCCGTTGGCGTTCCGCGGGAGACAGGCGGGTGCGGTCGACCTGCATCGGCTCAGAGGTTCCCGGGGATGGTGGTGCAGGGCTCCTGGCCACCATCGGGAGGGGTTGCTCACGGACAGGGCCGGGCAGGCTGCTGGACGCTCTCTCCCTGCGTCTTTGCGAAAGGCGCTGGTCCACGCGGATGGCCAGGTCCACCAAGGCCTCGAAGCTGGCAGGCAGCTCTCGAGTGGCCAGCTCGTCCTTGATGGGCTCCGCGAGACCGTGGAGGAAGGTGTCGAATTGGGCCTCCGCGTTCCACCCGCTGGTGGCGGCCAGGGTGCGGAAGTCTATCGCGTAATCCGACACCGACCGATGCCCCTGGCGAATCTGCAGCATCTCTCTCGCTGCCTCGCGGCCCTGCCTGGAACGGTCAAACACCCTTCTCATCTCATCGGCGAATTCGGCATATGAGTGGCAGAAGGGAGCGCCGGCGTCCCAGACAGCAGTACCCCACTCCCTCGCACGGCCTGCCAGCAAGGTGATGACGTAGGCGATCCTCGCCCGGTCTGTGGGGAACGTGGAGGGTTGCAGCTCGAATATCAGGGAACACTGTGAGAGAAACGAGCGGCAGGTTCCCAGGTCCCCCGCGTATGACTCGGGGGGTGGCAGCCGAGGCTCCCGGCTGGGGGGCGCTGGCGGAACCGGTGGGTAGGCAGCCGCTGGCGGAACCGGTGGGTAGGCAGCCGCTGGCGGAAAGGGTCGGCTCTCCTGGCTGAGCTGCAATTGTTGCAGCCACGCAGAGACATCGGCGAGGCTGGTGGCGAAACCCTCCAGGGACCGGCCGATGGAATCCAGCTGGTTCTGGTGTCCCCCCAGCAGAGCACCCTGGAGTTCCAGGGCCGTCCTCAGCTGTGGTAGGTCCGCTGGGTCCATGATGGCTTGTTCGTTCTGTCAGGAACGGGGATTGGGACACAAACGCGGACCACCGGGTAAACGGAACCAAGCGTTTAATAATAATCAGCGGGCAGTTCGTCGTACAGGGGCAGGCAGGGTTCAAAAACACGGAGAAGCAGTCCGGGGGCAGATCCAGGATCGGAAGTCGGGGCGGGCAGAGTCGGTAACCAGGCGGGCGAAAAGTGTCGGACGGGACCAAGTTGGCAGGCGAAGGACGAAGTCGGGAGACAGGCAGGATTCGGCAAACAGCAATCAGATCTCAGGGAAACTAAAGCGGGGACGAGACAGGAAGAAACTCACTGAAACGAACAAGCAATCAGACAGGGACACGCAGGGGAGATATAGGGCAGAGGTGACGAGGCGATGGGATGCAGGTGAGCAGACAGGCAGCGGGGCGGGGCTGAAACACAGGGGAAACATAGGTAAGGGGAAAAAAAAAACGAAAACACCGCGACTAAGGGGGCGGAGCCCTGACACAAAAGCATATTGCAAATTTTGTGCAAAAAACATTGACATTGCCAGCATGGGAGAGGCAGCATTGGTGAGCCATCTCCCTCCTACACTCTCTGGTGTAACATTACGTCTGACTAGCTGAACATGCTGTCTGACTGGAATGTTAGCTGCAGCTAGCTTTATGGTAACACACATAGCATCTAAGGATGCTGAGTACTTCCAAGCCCTCAAGGAGCAGCATTAAAAGCGGACGCTTACCAGTCTGTTTGCTCGGAAGGTAAACCAAGCGGAGAGCGGGTTAGTGGCTTCCTATAATATCGCTCTACTTAAAAGTCCGGCTTGCCATTTACCGTGGGGGAGAGGCCGGTTGTCCCGGCCATAAAAGAGGCCATCTCCACTGTCATGGAGCGAGACCCATCACCAGTCCTAAAGGCCATCCCGCTTAGCAATGACAGTGTGGCACAGAGAATCAAAGAGATGGCACTAGGTACGGAGGAACAGTTGTTTGCCACACTGCATGAATGTCCATTCAGTATCCAGCTGGATGAAACTAGACAAAAACGTTCTCTTAATGGCCTTTGTCCGTTATGTGTTGGTAAGAGATGTTGCTGAGGACTTTTTGTTTGCAAAGTATATCTCCACAGACACACAAGGGGAGACGATCTTCAGCGCCCTCAGTGAGTACCTGCAGGAGAAGTCTATTCCGATGGCCAACATCCTCGCCTGTGCCACAGATGGAGCTCCCGCTATGGCTGGCAGGTACCGTGGCTTCTCCACTTTGCTGAAGAAGCGTGCACCCCAAGTGTTGGCAGTGCACTGCGTGTTGCACCGGCATTAACTTAGTGGCCAAAAACATCAGTGCTTCACTCCACAGTCACTCAGTGTAGCAATCAGAGCCATAAATAAAATCAAGGCCCATGTACTGAATGATCGACTCTTCAGACAGCTGTGTGGAGAAAATGATGAGGCGTTTCAGCACCTATTGCTCCACACCAAGGTGCGCAGACTCTCCAAAGGCAACTGTCTGGCGAGGCTCTGTGAGTTGTTCACAACAGTCCTCGAGTTTCTTGAGGGTGCCAACGCAGCTATAAGGGAAATGTTGTGGTCCTGTGGTAAAATGAATGAGGTGACGCTCAAGCTCCAGGGAGATGGAGTGACACTGGTCCATTCAAAAGCCACCATCCGCAGTTTCATCGCGAAGCTGGAGCTGTAGAAACAGAATTTGAGCAGGCATCAACTCAACCATTTCCTTCAGCTGACCAAGGTTGGTATTATTAGTATAATAATAATAATTATTATTATTATTATTATTAAGCCTATTGCAGACGAGTCCTGGGGTCCTAAACATTTATCTCAATGAAATAATGTTTCTGTACTTACATTCAGATGTTGGATGAGCTGACTGATGACCACCTGCTGCGTTACAAGGATCACTTGGGGGCAGTCAAGGTGACGTGGAGATCCGTTTCAGAGACCTCGACCAGTTAGATGTCCCCGACTGGGTAATGGAGCCGTTTAAGCGAATGCGTCCAACAGCGAGGCCACAATCCAATAAAGTCTTATTGACCTCCAAAATGATGAGGAGGCCAAGGCAACTTTTCACACCTCTGGCTGGCGTGCGATGTGGGGCACTCATGGTCAGCGTTTCCCGCTGTTGTGGGAGAAGACACGACTTCTGCTCCTTGCTTTCCCCATATCATACCTGGTTGAGCAGGGATTCAGCCAAGCTCTGCACATGCAGACCAAATACCGCAACCGTCTCGATTTGGTTAGCTCCAGTGCGCTCAGGCTCAAGCTGACGTCTGTCTCCTGCGGTAGAAAGCTGCCAGCGAGCCACCAAGCCCAGGGCTCACACTAAAAGCCTCCACTTTCTTCTTAATTCAGTTCAGTTAAGTTCTCAATTCAGTTTTTCTAATTCAGTTAATTTCAGCCTACTTTTGTTGTTTGTTAGGTTCAGTGAACTGGTCTTCGGTCTTCAATAAAATGACCGTTGGAAATTTTGATGTAATATAAGTTAAAGAGAGCGCGAGGGACCGCTGCTTTTTCATTGGCCAGGCAATTAGTTTCTGTTGTTCACATGTTTGATTCGTATTATTGGAAAAAAGCTTTTGTGTGTTGTGTTTGCCCAAGTAGTTTCTTATGTTATTCCCGTTTTTTGTTTGTGATCTTGAAAACAACGTTTTGCGTGTTGTCCTTTGTTTGAATTTTCAAATACATATCTTTACAATATTTTTTCAATCAATTCCCAAGTGTTGTTGTTGTTATTGTTTTTTCCCCAAAAGACAATATTTCCCAACTCATATTCAAAACATCAACCATTCGAGGCCTTTTCAAAACCTGAATACATCACTCCAAGGTGACGAGTGTTTTCAACATTTTGACATTATTTTTGACCAAAAACAGTTCTCCATGAATGAGTGTAATAATATGAGTCTGTCTGTGTGTGTGTGGTGGTGGTGGTGGTGGGGGGGTGGGGTTTGGGGGGCAGCAAGAGGATCATGATGAGGTCAGGGGGCGTTTGTTCAAAAAAGGTTGAGAACCACTGGTGTAACTCAATAAAGCGTATGGCGTTAGGAGCTGAATTTATAGCTACCATGGTTTAGGGGGGAAAAAGAAAAGGAAAATTCATTCATTAATTTTCCTAGCCTCTTATCCTAAAATTATTTTAAAAATTCAAATATTAAAGAAACGTCACGTCATTATAATCAGCCATGTGATTTGATTATGTCCGGCGTGATCATCGACCATTTAGAGATATTATTAACCACCTAAAGAAGCGATTTTAGGCCAGTTTATACTGGCTTTTTGTGTCTTATAATCCCATGTAGGATGGGCCACTGTGTGACATGACACAGTAATAAAAAAACATTCATTCATTGTATGCACTTGAAAATTAATATTGATTTTCATTATTTTATATGTAGAACAACAGCCAGTGACCAGAAAATCAGTGAACTGAGAGAGACTGGAGGAATACACCCAAGAAATGGTGGAAGCTGGATCTGAAGCCCTGACCCCACAGCCCACAAGGAGCACATGGTCCCTCATCACTTGCTGAGCCACCAAGCAATGACAATTTCAACTTTCTAAAAATCTAAAAACTGAGCATATGCAAGTATGTACAGGTGTAAGTTTTGCAGCCTGTGTACTTCAGAATTAAGAATATTCTGTAGTCATGTGAAAAACATCAGCACACAGCAAACCATAGGTTTGCATGTGGAAATGAACAATGTCCTGCTTCCTTTACAAATTTTGCAGCATTTAGATCCCACATGCACAGGAACCACAGACATTGTAAGCCACAGATTAAAAAACAAGCTCAATTCAGGGGTACCCTTGCTTGCAAAGTTGAAGGATGTTCCTTTGTGGCTGATAATTTCTCAGCTTTGTGTGCTCACTTGAGAATTCACATTAGAGATGGAAAGAAAGTTTGCTGCCCCTACAATGACTGCTGCAAATATTTCAGAGTCAGACCATCCTTTGTTGCACATATTTCAAGGAAACATAAACAGGTAGCCACTGCTCAGGTGTCAAGTCCCTCTGAAATGATCAGTGGTACTCAGTCTACTGAGCGGGATCTTTGTCCTCCAATGCCAGATGTTCATGGAGAGGAGGAATTTGTTGAGCAAGAATTATTTTTACATAATTTGGCACTGTTTTACCTGAAAATGCATGCTAAATTGCAGTCGCCAGGTAGCACCATACAGTGCATTATTGAGGGATTTCAGCATGTTCATACCTCTAGTATGGCAGGCTTCTTTGACAAGTTGAAAGGGAAGCTTTTAGAGCTGAACATTCCACAAACTGAGATAGCTAAGATAATTCATAGTCTCAGTGAAGAGGATCTCTTTACGCTATACAATGAAGGACCATTGAGATCAGATAAAACAAGAAAAACGTTCTACAAGCAGTATTTTGATTACGTTGAGCCAATACAGATTTATTTGGGAACTGATACTGCTGGCAAGGACCACTTTTGTCAGTATGTGCCTATCAAGGAGACATTGCGAACCCGCCTCAGACAATCCAGTGTTGAAGTGCAGTGTAACCAAGCAAGATGTCACAACTGACATGGTTTTTGAGGATGTAATGGATGGAAAAATGGAAGAAAATTCTCTCTTAAAAAGCACTCCCTCATTGTCCCTCATTGTGCGTTTGAAGTTACAAATCCACTTGGCTCAGGAAAAAAAAAACACAAGATCTTAGCAGTGTGCATGAGTCTTGGTGAGATACAGCCACACAATCTTTCCCTAGTAGATCCCATGTAGTTGGTCCTACTGTGCAGGGAGAATGACTTCAAGATTTTTGGACTTGAGAAGGTGTTTTGAAGTATTATCGCAGACCTTAAAGATTTGGAAGATGCAGGGATTGATACAGATGATGGCATTAGAAAAGCATCTTTAATTTCCATTTGTGGAGATAATCTTGGCTCCCACTGTATTGGTGGTTTCAGCGAAAACTTCAGTTGCAGTATACATTTTTGCAGATGCTGCTTGATTAACAGAAGTGATTTTCAGAAGACCCCTCTAAAGTTAGGGCCAAAAAGAGCAGTTGAAGACCACAAAGAGAATGTGAAACAGTTTCCACCACTGGCTAAGATGTCGCACAGGGAAAGTAGCTTGACTCGCCTTTCAATTCACTGAAACATTTTTATGTTTGTACTGGGCTCCCTCCATGTTTGGGCCACGATCTATTTGAAGGAGTCGTTTCCTATGACTTGGCATTGTATATTGATCATCTAGTGAAACAAGAAAACCATTTCACATATGCTCAACTAAATAGTTCCTTCACTCCTTCAACAACACTCTTGACCACCACGAGCAACTGCATCAACCAGCTGTCTTCCTTCATGCCGCTCAAAGACTTGGAAGTGCTCCAACTCATCACAGACCACCATGCCACAACCTGCCCTCTGGAACCCATCCCCTCTACCCTGCTCCAATCCATAGCTGGTGAGATCGCCCCATTTCTTTCCTCATTTATCAATTCCTCACTAATCTCTGGTACTGTCCCCACAGACTTCAAGAAAGCTCTGGTCACACCACTCCTCAAGAAACCATCCACCGACCCATCCGATGTTACAAACTACCAACCAGTATCTCTCCTCTCATTTATAAATCTAAAACCCTGGAATGTGCAGTACTTAACCAACTATCCCCTTTTCTTCTCAGGAACAACCTCTTGGACCCCCATCAGTCAGGTTTCAGAGCTGGACACTCTACAGAAACCGCACTCCTGGCCGTGACAGAGGCTCTCCACACTGCTAGAGCCTCCGGCTTGTCATCTGTCCTCATCCGCCTCGACCTCTCCGCTGCTTTCGACACAGTCAACCACCAGACACTAATATCAAAGCTGTCTGAGATGGGCATCTCTGGAACCGCCCTCTCCTGGTTCACGTCCTACCTGACTGGTAGATCCTCCCAGATGCAGAGGTGAAGCCTTTCCACCTCTGCACCCACCCCCCTCACTATAGGAGTTCCACAGGGTTCAGTACTGGGACCCCTACTCTTCTCAATTTATATCAACTCTCTTGGCTCAGTTATCAAATCACATAGCTTCTCCTATCACTGCTATGCTGACGACATCCAACTCTTTTTCTCTTTCCCTCCCTCTACCTCCCAGGTCAACGAAAGAATCTCTGCATGCCTGGCTGACATCTCCAAATGGATGACATCCCACCATCTGAAGCTGAACCTCAGTAAAACGGAACTGCTCTTCATCCCAGCCGGCCCCCCTGCATGACCTCTCCATCCCCGTTGATGGCACCACAATACCATCCTCTCAATCAGCAAAGAGCTTGGGCGTCATCCTCGACAGTAACCTGGACTTCAAGGGGTACACTGCTCGCACGTCACGGGCCTGCCGACTCCTCCTCCACAACATCAGGAGGATTCGTCCGTTCCTGACAACATACGCGACGCAGCTCCTTATCCAGGCCACAGTTCTCCCTCGACTGGACTACTGCAACGCTCTCCTTGCAGGCCTCCCAGCCTGCACCACCTAGCCTCTCCAGCTCATCCAGAATGCAGCTGCCCGACTGATCTTCAACCTCCCCAAATTTTCCCATGTTACTTCCCTGCTGAAATCCCTCCACTGGCTTCCTGTCGCTGCCAGGGTCAGATTCAAGACCCTGACCCTCGCCTTCTCTGCAATCAACAGGACAGCCCCTGCCTACCTCCAAGAACTCATCCCGCCCTACACACCAGCCCAGCCCCTGCGCTCAGCAGCAACTGGACGCCTCGCTCCTTGCATGGTCAAGGCAGGAGGTGCTCGTTCTGCCAGACATCGGCGTTTCACCTACATCGCTCCCCAGCGGTGGAACGAACTCCCTGTCTCGCTACGGACAGCTTCTTCACCCCATTCCTTCAGACGGGGCCTGAAGACGCACCTCTTCAGACTCTACCTGGACTGACCCAGCACACAATTGCTGCCCCCCCCCAATCAGTGCTGTCGTAAATTGCTGTGCTTTTTAAATTGTGCTTTTTAAATTGTGCTTTTTAAATTGTGCTTTTTAAATTGTTTCTTGTTGCCGCCTTTACCCTGACTCTCATTGCGCCGTTTGAAATTGTTGAAGTTTGCCGTTTGAAAGTGTATCGTATTAGTTGCCCTATAGGCTGTAATTGTACAAATCTAATAGTACTGTGCCCTCAAACAGACCTTGCTCTCAGCTGAGAACTGTCTCATTGTGGAACTGTACACATACTGTCGCTATACTTGCTGTATGCACTTTTGTAAGTCGCTTTGGATAAAAGCGTCTGCTAAATGAATAAATGTAAATGTAAGTGATGGTCTCAACAAACCTTATGAGGTTAAGGCTGATGGCAAAAGGCTTTGTGGCTCTGCAGCACAGAACTGGTATCTGTTGCGACTGTTGCCATTGTTAGTTGGCAGTAGGATAAAGAGTCCAGTGGATAGTCAACTTTGCCAGCTGTGCCTACAACTAAAGGAGATCGTTGAACTCATTTGTGCTCCCAAAATCCACCACAATCAGGTTGCTTACCTGAAGACAATCACTGAAGAATATGTGCATTTAAGACACAGCCTCTTCCCTAACCATTCACTGAAGCCGAAACATCACTATTTACCTACAGCGATCTCATTCTGCACTTTGGCCCTCTTATTTGTTTGTGGACCCTCAGATTTGAGAGTAAGCATTCATATTTTAAGGAATGTGCCAGAAAACTCCTATCTATGCAAAACACTAGCAGAAAGGCACCAGTTACTTCAAGCTTACCTTTGCAGTGGCTCAGTGTTTCCCTCTACAGTTCAAGCTGTTGGTTGAAGCCAGTGAATATGATGAGCTACTTTATTGTGTTCTTATTCAAGAAGCTGTAAGGGCAGCTAGCTTTGCAAAAGAAACAATGTCTGAGGTATCAGCAGTGGTCTACAAAGGGACAAAGTACAGTAGAGGGCTTGTTGTTGTCATGAACGATAATGAACATGGCTTGGTTTTTGGAAAAATCTCAGTGATTCTCATCAGTCATACACAAGTGCACTTTGTTGTTGACATGCTTCAGTCATGCGTCAGTGCTTTTGATTGATCTTGGACTTCATTGCCTAGGAAATTCTGAAGACAGATTCATGTGTATTCAGGCTGACAGTTTGTGTGATTACTACCCTCTGCCAGCATATCAAACTTCAGGCCTGAAAGTTGTCTCCCTGCATCACGCAATATGCTCTTTTTAAACCATTACAGACATGGATGCTGAAAACCTACAGTTCAAGACATTACCTGAACTGGAAGATGAGACACTGAGGACACTTGTTGCGCACCTGAGAGACGTTATTGGTGTCAGAAAGAGAGAAGACCTTGTGTTTGTTGGAACTGATGACATTAATCCTTTTCTAACTCCGATACAGAGCCAAAAACTCATTCAAGCCTTCAAAAACGGTGAGAGCATATTATACATCTTATTCACAGCTGAAGGCCTTCTTAAAGAAGCCTGTTAATTAATTTTGAAATTCATAAGAGACTACTTTGAAAGTCTGTGTTTGGAATGAAAAAACTTTTAGACATCATTTTCAGGGGTATCCCAAACACTGTGTTCTTTCTCAGATATAACTCTTGTAAGATTATAGTACTTCTAACTTCTGACCAGACGTGGTTCAGAATCAGAGAACTGTTAACCTGATGGCCTTATTATCATAGTTACAAAGGAAGCTCCACACCTCTTGGCACCACGTTACAGTTGGAGCCAAGAGCAATTGATTAAGGCAGGCAACAGCCATCAAGTCTAGCATACAACCGGGAGTGGGCAATTGGCAACCATCACCACAGAAAGGGGCGTTCAGCATCAAAGGATCCCGATTTGCATTGGGAACATAGGTTGATGTTGCAACAGTGTAAACCTATTGTTTGTGCCATTTGTTTCATGGTATAAAAGGGCTATCACGGTAACAGTTCTCTGAGTTAAAGCTTCGCAGGCAGAGATGCTGCCGGATTCCATCACCAAATAAAGCTTTTTCTCCAAGCGCGCTTTTGGTCCGGTTCGTTTACTTTTAAAATTAGAAGAAAATCCAACACTCTGACTCTGCAATTTATTAATGTGTGAATAATCCATCTGTACATGTCAAATTCTTTCACAGTCTTTATGGAAGCAGATGGGCAAGTGGCTTCAAGTCCTTCAGTCCATGGAACCTAGTGTGTCACCGCCTGTGCTTCTCCTGCCAGAAGGATTTTCACTCGATCCCACTCAAATTTCCCTCCTTCCTTCACAACCCTCACCATGTCAACCACCTTCCTCAAACCAAAACAAGTCCTCCTGGATCAGCAACTTTGAAGTTCCATGGGACAAGATGCCAGCCCCGACTGTTACAGGTCATGGAAAGAGGTAACTTGGCTCACCCAGAAGACAAAAGAACAATGATAAGAGCTGTTGTTGAAGCAATCCAAGTACACTGCCCAAACCCCAACAAAACTGCCTGTGCAGAGGTTGCTAGAGTGATTGTATCCAAGTACCCTGGTACCTTTTCTGATAAGACTGGGGAAGGTGAGCAGCTGGGATGTGGTTATTATTCACTGCTCAAACAGTTTAAAACCAGAGTTGAACACGTAAATAGAGATAATGTCAGTCATCGAATCTGACAGCCTAGGAAAAGGTCCAGTGATGACAGCAGTGGTGATGATGCTGCCATCAAGAGAGGCAGGACAGAAGTGGAAGATGTACTAAATGGCAACCAACTGTTCTTCCAGAGGGAGAAACATCAGAATCATTGGAGGGCAAGAGAAAGACCATGGTAACTATCTTCAAGTCAGCAGGACCTACAGCTGTTGAGACAACGGATGTAGATGAGTATATGGGATTAACAGCAGGAACAGCGCCCTCTGCTGTGCAAAGACGGTCCTACAGGAGGGTGTAAGGTCCAACCTTCCCAGACTTGACCAAGGAGGATGAAACCGAGTACACCATGCTCAGGATGGCCCTGCTCGATCCTGAAGAAACCGAGCAGTACAAGTACCACATCCTCCTGGATCACCTGAAGGTCAACCAGGCCCCGCGGCTTGCACTCGCCTTCTCCAAGGCCCCTGACCCCTTCACGAGGGCAGTGAAAGCACTGGATGACTGATACGGGCAACCACGCCAGCTGCTATGCTGGGAGATCAAGGCTATCATGGCCTTACCTCCAGTTTGACCAGGGGATGGGCAGGCTTTTGACGACTTTGCCCTCCGCATCCACGCCCTGGGGGGACTTCTTCAGACTCTGGCAGGGGCAGGGCCAAGCTGAGTTAGTTAGGTGTTACTGCCAATACTGCTGTATTTCGTGCTTTTGCACAAGTTGTTAGCCTGTCTGTCCATCAACAATTTAGATGAGATAAACCCATGACCACTTCTCACACATTTTCCCTCTGTTTCTCTACAGATCAGCTGTCAGCAACGTACCAGTGCCAACGTGCCAGTACGGAGGCCAGCCTGGGATGGACTTTAAGCTCTGTGCCTTTAGGCTAACACATAAGCTAAACCAACTGTGGTGTATTTTGTTATATTCCTTATCTTGTTCTCTTTCTGTTCTGGAGACATTCATTCATTCTCAGGGTGGACGCAGAAGTTTATATCTTTTTACAGTTTGTCCAATTCTGATGAAATTTGTAGGGGTGATGCAGCTTCTTAACAGACCTGCCAACCTTGGGAAAATATTCACCACAATCGTGTAACAGATGATTCGCACCATTTTGCCCAACATAGTTTTGGATTTAATTGAGCCTATTAGTCGGGGACTTTATCAGTTGTTGGCGTGACTGTTAATTTGTGTACTTTAAACAGGCATTTTGTACCTGCCTATTTTGGACAAAGAAATGCGTGGTTAGTACGCAAAATGTGTACAAGTTGACAGGTCTGGCATTAAGAAAGGGTGCCCAACAGGACTGTTAAAGCACAAAGGGACTGATGTAACTTTAAGATTTTATGAGTGGTTGATGTTTGATAAGACCAAGTTACAAAACAACTGGGGCAATTTCTGATTGGGGGGACTTGTTTTTCTGGTGGCATCATTTCCCACAGAGAATGTGATCCTAAGAGGTTATGAACCTATATGAAGTAATGACTTCTTGCTTTTATGGTGTTCAGTCGACTTACTGTTAAATTATTCTTATAGATACTGTTATCTAATTATGATTTCATCTGTTGTCGGAAGTATTTTTATGCACTGTTGCATCACATTGTTCAAAAAGCCATTAATAATGGATGTAATTAATAATAACAGAAAGAATAAAAAATTATTACTGTTTTACATGGACTAATGTCACTTATTTGAAATTTATTTAATTCAATAGCATTCATGTAAAATATTCAAAATAAAGATTTTGTACTGCCAAATAGTGCCAAATAGTGTAAAATACTGTGAAACACAATTACAGTAAAACCATTATGCAGCAAGACAATTACAGTATCATTCAGCAAATTATAATTACAGTAGTTACTGCAAGGTTATTATACTGTAAAACTAAGTTGCAGTAAGGGTATTATACTGTAAAAAAAAGTTACAGTAAGAGTATTATACCGTACAATGAAACTACAGTAAGGGCATCATACTGTAAAACAAATGTACAGTTAAACTACTATAAAGGGGTAGTTACAGTAACTCACTGGCAATAGTGTTGCCAGTGAGTTACCGCAAAAATACAATAAAAAGTCTAACAGTGTACCAAACTGATGCTACAAGTCTACCAATCAGGTCGATGTAGCTTTCACGAGTGCCCCTGATTTGAAATACACCTATATTCCAACTGCCACCGGATTAACTTTGGGATACACACCACTATAGTTGACATATTTCTATAATAATGGTAAACTGCAGCTGTTAAACAGTGGTTGGGAAGAGAATTCTCAATGACCCCATTTTCCAACATTTCCCAACCACTGAGGTCCTGTCCCAGGCAGCTAAATGACCCATTGCAAAATTATTACAATTAAATTCCTGTCTGAATATGTTGTTTTGGACTCAGCTTGATGGCTGTGTAGTTTGATTTCAATTCAACACATTCCTCTAGATGACAATCTTTGAGGAAACAGTATGTTTAATTGAGGGTGCAAATACAGCATAATACCAATTTGATTTTTGATGTCCCCTGTAAGTGCTTCCAGATACAGAACAAAGCAAACTGGCTCCATATGAACCTCCTTGGCATGGGTTAAGGAATTGGAGGTCAGGAAAAATGTAACAGGAGGTCAGAAAAAAAACATAATAGACTGCCATCCCTGTATCAACAGACATAACAAGTAGGGCACTGTTCAAGTGAAGAATTCAAAATTTTGATCCTGTCCTTATTTATCGTCATACTTTTTAACTAATTTTCTCCTTGGAGTGGAGTGTCTTTTGTGGGAAGACAGTCTATGAGGGAATAGAACATTACATTATTGTCGTTTTGCAGACACTCTTATCCAGAGTGACTTATATAGTTACATGTTATCCATTTGTACAGCTGGATATTTACTAAGGAAATTCTGGGTTAAGTACCTGCTGCTGTACCCAAGGATACAGCAGCAGTGACCCAGTGGGGAATTGAACCAGCAACCTACGACAATTACTCCTTACCACTGTGCCACACTGCTGCCCTCAGTTTAGTTTACATGCAGAGCTAAACAGTTTATATCCACCATCAGTGCTCAAGTGGCAAAGTGAGTGTGGCAGTGCTTCAGTTGGATTTTTGTGGCACAGGTAATTGCGCTTCTGTCACATGCTCTGTTCCCCACAGCAGCCTCGTTCACAGGTGTACAGAGAACAGCAGAAGTGTCAGGCAGGGATTAGATAGCAGGAGGTCAAGGGAAAGACAGAGACAGAAAGAACAGATTACATTTAGACGGGAGGAAAAGAGTTTATATATTTTTTGCAGTTTTTATAAAGAAGATTTCTCTGAAGGCAGCACCACCCACCTCAGCAACCAGGATGATGACAAGGATGTCGTCACGCTCATCTGAGGGCAGGTCATAGAACAGAGAGCCCAGCGTGCTGATCAGGTAACTCTGCTTCTCCCGTCTGACTGTGGGAATGCCAAGCACTAGAGACACTGTCTCTCTCACACACACGCGCACACACACACACACACACACACACACAGTGAGAGGAGCTTTTTATCACAAAGAGTAATAAAACCCACCAGTATTTAGTTCCTCAGATGGGGATGCTGGTGAGTAATCACATTGTCAACCATAACGCTCCCACATAACAAACCCACAGTTACTGAATACGTATTGCCCGTGGGCAGGAAGACTGAACACCCACATTTAGACTCAGGTTTCATAAACCAAAATCTATCTGGCTTCAGGTTCATGTAGTGCAGCGTGAGTGGAGCGCAGCCATGACTTGATGGCTGACTTGACCTGGTCGTCTCCTGCTTATTATCTCTGCTTTCACAGAATGCATGTGATAC
Organism: Megalops cyprinoides; assembly: GCF_013368585.1. NCBI lineage: Eukaryota > Metazoa > Chordata > Actinopteri > Elopiformes > Megalopidae > Megalops > Megalops cyprinoides. Next base: position 27,407,021 of record NC_050600.1, read on the forward strand.
CACATACCTGAAATGGCCTGACTGCTTGAAGCATAGAGTTCCATGCTAGGAGACACACCTTAGAGATTACATCTCACGTGCTGTTACATTCATTACTTGAATATCCACAGATTTTTCACCACCCTGTAAACATTTATGATTACCTGTGACTGAAAGCAGAATCTGTGCTACACTGTACTGTAGAGCAGAGGGGACATGCTGAAAGGCTGTGCTACATTGTGCTCATAGAGGAGGTGAGTCATGCTGACCTCCTGTTCGGCCCTGTCCCAAAAGCACATGGGGGGTGAGGCTGTCTGGATGTTCCCGCAGGTGAGGCAGGTAGGAGAACGCACTGGGCCAGCAGAGTGGAGACATGGCACCAACACGCGTCTGTCTGGACCCATCTGCATACAAGCATAGATCAGAGTATGGGTGAGAGATTTAAAACACTCGATTAACAGATCATATCACAGACAACTAAAAATAATCAGTAGGCCATTTTAGAATTGTCATTTGAAACTTGTATGAGAAATGTCAAACAAGGATGAACAGTTAACACTGTAGTATACCTACATATATTAAAAAGTCATAGAGGTTATTCATTAACCATTTGTTTTGGCCAAGGCAAGAATAAACTGAAAATGAACTTCAGCAATACTAGTTCTAACATTATTTTCATTTATTTGGCTGAAAACCAGAATTAGCAAAGTTTTAGCAAATTAGCATGGGTTTGTTCACAGTAATACAACATAGCTGCATAAACATTAGCTCAATTACCAGAAACTCCTCAATTTCTTGCTACTCATAAGAAGCCAGAATGTATGTATAGATGTCCCACTGTGGATTGAGCGTCCTTGTGGTAGTTAGACCTGGGGTGACTGCTGATGTCAGGGTGGGGAATATTGGTGTCAGCATGGTATCACCTCTCCAGCCAGCCTCGGTGTGAGTTACAAGGCCTCAGGCCACCAATCTGAGCCTGTCTCTCACACAGTAAGCTACAGAATCATCAGGATCCTTGCCTTTCACGTCAGCGTTTCACCACAGCTCAGACACCTCACTCAATAACAAGTGTGTCATTTCCAGTGTCCACTGCTGGCAAATGTTTCAAAAATACATGATTGTAACTAAAGCATATGTACTCTGTCAACTATTCCAACAGTGCAATGGTCCTGATTCTTTTTTTAATGGAGGGAAACAAGACTTTTGAAGGTACTTTCATTTGGACCTGCATCGTGTTGCATCAAGGAACACTAGCAGCTAGCTTGTTAAACTAGATCACAACTGTAATAGTTGTGAAGCAGAACCTTCCCCTTTTCCCCCCAAAACTGTTTCTTTGTTCAGTTGTCACTGTGTATTGCTATCTTTCCATTTTAAACTATCAATAACTTTAAACTTATCAATAACTAAACTCATCGATCAGTTTCATCTGAACAGGTTAATTGTTAATTTGTATGTGATTCTCAGTAGATGTGGTTTAGTTGTAGAAGGCCAGCCAAAAATATGCAAGAAGGCATGCTCATAGAACTAACTTTAAACAAACAAAACAAATCCAATCAATGACCTCAGAAATGGGGGTGAGGTTTTACAATACACTTCACCTGTGGAGCTGGTGGGGTTTCACTGTCAAGCTTTCCCGTGGAGCTGGTGCGGTTTTACTGTGAAGCTTTTCTGTGGAGCTAGTGGGGTTTCACAGTAGTGCCCACCTGTGGAGCTGGTAGAGGTTCACTGTGAAGCTTTCCTGTGAAGCTGGTGGAGTTTCCTCGTGATGCTTACCTGTGGAGTTGGTGGAGGAGTTCCTTAGCTCCCAGGTGAGCTGTGTGAGTCGCTGTGAGAGCCAGCTCAGCTCCCTGGATACCTGAGCCCCTCTCTCCTCAACAGCCAGCAGCCTCTGATGCAGGGAGAGCAGCTGGGGCTGGGCATGTTTCTCTGGGGTGTCTGGGAAGGCCATGTGGAGGAACCATAGGGTAACTGGCCTTGTAAGTGAACATTGGACAACCAATATCGTGCCCTGGAGCATCAATGCGCTAAATAATAATGTGAAAAATGTCTGAAAAATGTTCTACAAGTTATGCAAGTTCTCCTGAATAAGGGCCAGTGCTGATCAATATCATGGGTCTGTCCTTTCAAACTCCACATCTCTTGCTAATATTGCTGGCATTTCTAAGGACACTGACCTATGCTTTTGCAAGGTTCTGCCCCGCAATTGTGCCTGATTTTCCCAGGTTATGCCACTAGGCCTTAGGATTAGCAGATTCCAGTCAAAGGCTATCTTTACACATAAATATTCATTACAAACACAATGAGGACCCCAACCCAACACTGTGACCCATAGACAGTGTCTCCTGTCTAGCCTAATTCACTATTAAACAAAGCTAATCTTCTTGTCTCAAATGGACATAAATGGACATAAACTCAACCCACTGTGTAGATGATATCTCTGGTGATATGTGTTTTAAGATATACGTTTTTATATTTAGAGTTACTAAAAAATTAGTTACCGAAGAAAAACGTTTGTGTAACTTTTTGGGTCATTTTGTTGGATGCCCTTTGTGCTTGACTTCTGGAGTCACTCTAGAAGCATCTGTTTGATTGTCTACAGTGTAAATGTAACATTAAATTTACATTGCATGAGTACATTTAACTTTATGTTGTATGATGTGTGATATGATGTACCTGTCAGGGGTGTACCATTCTAACACAATACCAATACCCCAGGCCTCCCTCCAGCAGCCTCTCTGAATGGACTCTCATACATAGACTGCCTTATCTTTGTATCTTCATACAATGAGGCTGCCACTTCAGTGCAGATGCACTGGCTGAGAGGGGGAAACCTAAACTACTGACCAATTAGACTAGCAGTTAAAATGTGTGTGCTAAACTAATCAAACCAACTAACCAACAGCCAGTAGCTATGATGTGATCAGTATATGATATAATGTGAATCCTTGCTATACCAAGCAACACACTGTTAAAATGCTACACAGTGTGATGCAAAAAATAACATGTTAGAAAAATGATACTCATTGATTTTTCTGCTCATCAGTGAAATGGAAGAAAACAGATGCGTCTGATGGTAAAATGCTGTATTTCGCAGCAGCAAGGGTTTTTCTTAATGTCAGCTTCACCTTCTTCCACTGATGAGCACCAGAGCTCTCCCTCATTTCCTCTGATCATGCAACATGATCATGCAACATGATTGTAATTCAAATCTGCTTCTGGCCAAACTCAAGGTGCGGATTACCTTCAGAGGAGGCTTCTTCCTTGCAACCCAGCCATGAATGCCTCATTCATGAAGGTGATGTTGAATGGCACTTTATGACACTTTCTATCCTTAAGAGGCCAGTTTTTTGTTTGTTTGTTTTCCAGACATCTCTGACTGTTGCTATTAGTTATTTTTTACTCCTGAACCACTTATCTGAGAGCCTGTAGTGGCAAGACTGACCTGCATCCATCTTCTTTGCGGTGGGGTTGCAACTATACTAGAAGCTTTAAATTTTTTAATTAATAATGCACACCATGGTGGAAAGAGGGAGATTCAGCTTTTTGTGAATCATAATCATCTCCCAACTTGTGGAGCTCAAGGGTCATTTGCTTCCTCTTTCTGGAGCTCTCTGACCCTAAACATGATGACATATGCTATTAATGAATCTCTCCTGTATCTTTCAGACTTACACATGTGGGGCTGGAACGACGCGTTGACATAATCAATTATATAAATACGTCAATTTGCGTGGAATGCGTTGATGTGTTGATTCCTGATCAATTTTCTGTGTGGAATAAAAGTGGGTCTACACAGGTTTTCAGCATCAACGCAGCTGTTTTATTATCTCTGAGTCTGAACACAGTGTAGAATGCCTGCCTAATAACATTTGAACACATTAAAATAAATTACAATGCTCCTTTTCTTAAAAGGATATAACTTGGAAAACAAATATAAAACTGACGGATAAAATAAACAATTCTAACTAGCTACCTAACTAAAACTGTGAGGCAAGTTGGCAACGACCACCAACACTGCAGCAATGCCTATGGTTTGTGCTGTTTATGGCTCATCCAACTGATCAAATCAGGGAAAAAAAACAAGGGCTACTTTCCAGTCCCAAAAATAGTGGTTCACAAAGGGGAGAAGTTTAAAAAACTCACAGAGAAACGACAGCAAACATGGATCAAAAATCTCCATCTTAAGTCTGGTGGAGCAGAGTCCAACAATCCTCGAGGCCCCTATCACATACTATCTACATACAAAATAGACAACTCCATGCCGAAATTCGATTGCTACAATGAGCCTGCCACGTTAGAACTGCGATGGACAAGGTGGCTAATGGCATTTGAACTGTACACAGATGGAAAAGGCTTGATTCTGTCTGATGACGTGGAAGCTTAGGTGAGACAAAGAGGACAGGCTTTACTTCTACATCACGCAGGTACTGATGTACAGGGTGTTTTTTCAACTCTGCCCAACACCGGAGGACCAGCGGATTATGATGTGGCAGTCACAGCACTGAATGACTACTTTGTACCGCAAGTGAATACTGCGTTCGCACGCCAAGTTTTCAACCAGACAACACAGACACTGGAGGAAATGGTGCAGCAGTTTGTAACTAGATGCTTGCTGACATTGATAATCAAATAACAGATTAAGCAGATGCACATCCGATTATGTACAGAGAAAGTTGTTGGAGGAGCCAAGGCTGATGTTGGCACGCGCTGTGGAGATAGCGGCACAGTGTGAGAGAGTGGAGACGCAGATGGTGGCAATGAAGGTGAGTGACAACGGCAGTGCTGAAGGGAAGAGAGGCAGTGAACCACGTTTACAGGAAAGAGGGAAAATTCCAGAGAAAGAGACCAAAATCTTGGGAGATAGAAAAGAGAAATCTGATAAAGTGTGCTTCAGATGTGGACATGGAAATAACTTTGCCAAAGATCCAGACTGCCTAGCAAGAGGACAAGCGTGTAGAAAATGCAATGGAAAAGACCACTTTGCTAAGATGTGCAAGTCAAAAAGTAACGGCAGACAGACATGAACATGACAAGAGATGATTCAACATATGAAATGTGTTGAATCAGGGGGTCAAGACAGAGACATGCATTTGTGACTGAAGATGATATTGATGAGAGTGTAGCACCTGTGGCACAACCCCTGAGACGTGTGCCGTTCCACTTAAGGTAGGCAATGGAGAAAAAAAAAATCAGCTACTAGAAATGGACATTATAGAAAGAGTGGAGGGACCCACACCATGGGTGAACCCTATTGTAGTTGCCCCAAAAACAGCAGAGGATGACATCAGGATGTTCCTCGATATGACAGCAAATGCGGCCATTATCAGAGGAAGATATCCAATTCCCACAGTGGACGAGCTCTTACAAGGGATGAACGGATCAGTCACTTTCAGCAAACTTTTTTTCTTTCTCTTCCTTTCTTTTTGATATCTTTTGCAATGTAATGTATTTTTAACTTGATTATTATGATTCTTTACTTTTCAGACCCCAGGAAGAATAGCGGGGCTGTACAGCTTGGCTAATGGGGATCCTATAAACAATAAACAATAAACTGGACTTCAAGTGGGGCTACCACCAACTAGAGCTCACGCCAGAATCGAGAGGTATCACTACGTTTGCGGTACACACTGGTACGTTCAGATACAAGAGACTCATATTTGATGTTTCTTCAGCTAGTGAGCAATACCAGCACAAGATTGCAATGGCATTGGCTGGCATCGAGGGGGTATAGAATATCTATAATCGAGGCTATAATCGTTGAAGCCCCAGACCAGGAGACCCACGATCAATGATTCCATGCAGTTCTGAAGAGACTGGAGAGCTGTGGGCTGACCCTAAATGCAGAGAAGTGTCAATTCAGTATGGACAAGCTAATATTCATGGGCATGCTACTCTCACAGAAAGACATCGGTCCCACCGCTGAAAGAGTGAGAGCTGTAGCTGAGGTGTGAGAGCCTGAGAATGCATCAGAAGTACGCAGCTTTGTTGGCTTAGCTGGCTACAGTAGAGGATTCATACCTCAGTTTGCCAGTATATCAGAGCCTCTGAGGAGACTGACTAAGAAAGACACATAATTCCACTTCGGGCCCGAACAGAAACAAGCATTTCGAGTGCTTAAGGAAAAACTAGTTGAGACTGGCACTCTGGCATATTCCGACAAAGATGCCCCCACCAAAGTCATAGCAGACGCAGGCGTCAATAGAGAGGAATATGCTTAATGTAAGATAACATCCATACTCATAGGATTTCGATTTTTTGACAGGTGAAAGTGTTTATGACAAGACATGTCTGAGAGAAATTTGGTGATCGTTGATCGCTGTTTTGGAACATTAAGCCACGTGAAGCCTTTTCACGTTAAGAGCTTTAGAATATCCCTGAAGTGGCGCTGAACGTTGCATCTTTTGCTGACTGAAACGCTGGTACTGCAGATGAGGCACACACACACTTGTCCTTCACATTCGTGGAAAAAAAACTTGCGTCCCCATTCTTCATGGAAATAGCATGTTTTTTGGCCTGGCCACTTTCTTTGTTCATCATAAATCTGGCTATTTTATACTCCTTGCTTTAGCTCAGTAGCTACCTCAGTAGCAGGCCTACAGGGTAACTGATGTGACAATGTGTTGCCGAACTTATTTGATTGACAACTGATATCATTTTGTGTTGGAGGGGGGTGGGACATCTGTGTATTTGATTGGATTGAAATGGGAAGAGGTTTCCAGGGTGTATTTATTTGTTGTCGGATTTTTTTGTACATAATCTTTGAACCTTTTGACGAGCTACTCAAAAACAGGTAGCGAGCTAGCGACATGTTGAAGACCCCAGCACTACGGAGTCCAGCACAGAGACTCACACTGAGGGGATCATACCCAAACCTTTCACACCTAAGTATGAGAGACCCCACAGGCTAATCAAACTGCCACAGAGACAGATTTTAGCCAGACTTTATCATTAAGTAAACCAACACTAAATGGAAACAGCCTTCCAAGGCTAAGGATGGACACTTGAAATGTTGACTTGTTTGTTCTAAAATGAGGGCTGTTCAGAAATCTAGCAATGGAAAAAATGTTTAAGAGCAACATCCAAGTATGGGAATGTTTTTGATAAAGTTTTCTAAGTTTTGTATAAAACAGAGTTTTGGAGTTTATACTGCGTTCATTTGCCTCGGAAGTCGGAGCTGGGAATGACATCAATGATGTTGATCGCGTTCCAGTACAAGTCAGAAAACCAAGATGGACGCCTCCAGGAAAACCTTTGTTGTGCTTGCTCTTTCAGAATACAGACAACTACAGAACAAATATGAGGTCCACCTCAAAAACATCATAGAAGACGTTATATCCACTAACGACTGAATGGCCTAGCACACTTAATGCTAGCTAGTTAACTAACATTAATTAATTAATTAACTAGCTAGCTACTTGCACAGTCAGCTGAAAAGCACAAATACCACCTTACAAACACAAGTCTAGCTAGCTAGCTACAATACAAACAAAACAATAAACGTAACTAGCTAGCTACTATCATTCCGCTGACAAATACAAATATCCCTTTGCAAACAAACACAAAGCTAGCTACAATAAAAAACAATGAACGTAGAAAGTTAGGTAGCTTTCTATGCTTTTGGTTTTCACACATTTTGCTCAACTGTCATATTACTAATAGCTAGTTAGCTATCAAACTAATACAACCTTATCACGTCTTTTCTGACCAATTACTTAATTTTACCACAGCCACTGAAAGCAACCTGTTGTGACAACTTAAGTACTGTAGCTACCTAGCTACCCTGACCTGCTATTGTTAGCAATACCAGTTGATAACAACGCATTACGTGGTATTTTGCACATACAGACACCGTAGCAACATGTCCACAGATAGAAGTTAGACAGTACTGTGTGTACCACTGATTTAATGAGACACAAATAAAACAGAAATGCTACTAAACAGTATAATACTACAGCTTTCACTACTGTTGATGCCCAGAGCAGCCATCTTGGATTTTGAAGTCAGAGTTGGTGAGGTTCCTCCAATTTTCCAAGTCGGAATTCTGACTTCAGGGGGCGTTCCAGTTGAAATTTCTGACTGGGAACTCGGAAATTCCGACTTCCGAGTTCAAATGGAATGCACCATTAATCCCAAGTAAGGGGGGGTATGTCACATAGTGATGATGTAATTAGCAGGGGAACAGTGCTGTGCATGAGAGTTGTGAGGGCACAGATGTATAGATAGTAGTGTTCAATAAAATTGGTCGTTGAAGTTTCTATTCCGGACTGGAGGATTCAATTCGTGTCATATCTCGTTAATATCAAACAGCCCCCCCGCGCAGCTAACCCTGAGTGGGGCCTTTTCCTGCCGCACAGAGCAGGCAAATTTTATCATCTTTCATGGCGAGCATACTTATCATTTCAAACACACAACGAAATTTAACAGACCACTTTATAACACTGGACACATTATGGAGTTAATTGTATTGAGTATGAATGTTGGAGCTTTTAACATAACAAGCTATAAAGTCCCAGTAAACAATTTACGTTGGCCCATTGTCATTTTTCAACGTTGGGCAACTGTTGTTTTTGCTCATCGGTTCGACGTTGGCCCAACTATGATGGCCCAACTGTTTATCTGCACGGATGGCCCATCGTCAGCAGCCAACTATAATCCATGAGATATTCTGTTCAGAGCAGTATTTGTTTCTAAAACATTACACTAACACCGGTGGTCCAAAGTTGCCAGCCAACCATTACTGATTAGCCTATACCATTTGGTTTCAATGTCTTTTTGTCTACAGCAAAAACACATTTATTAGTAGACACGGTACTAGTAGGCTACTGGTCTTCTGAAATCAGCAGAAACAATTATGTGCCCTTTATATCCAACATATCACATTTGCAGAAATATGCTGCGCTACACAGAAAAGAAATTTCCATTCAGAATTTAAGGTTGGAGAAGTGTTTATCTGTATGACTTTTAATGTTTTTTTTTAAATAAAACATGCACAGGATTTTAAAATGGAATAAATAGCTAAAATCAAACTTAAAAGGAAATGTATTTGGAACAATTTAACTGGCTAAACCATGACAAAATACATACACAAAAACACAAATGAACATTTTGAAAAACTATTCAGAATACAATTGCATTTAAAATACAGTAGGCCACTTTTAGAAACTTAATTAAAACTTTCGTTCCTCGCCTTCCTCCCTACTTCATGGTCTTTAGCATACCGCAGCCAATTTTTTGCTGATGTACAGGTATCGGCATCTGTGGCATTTTTGACATTTGCCTGCACAGCTCCTTAAAGGCAAAAACAAAATCATTACTCAATAACGTTTCAACTAAGCTATGTTTTGCCAGATCTGGGCCATATGAAACTAACCTAGGTTTACCTTAAGCACACTTTGACAGCTATAGCAGCGGCTGTTTGGTGAAGCAGTAGGCAGCTCACCTTATCTTGTATTGTGTATCTTATTGATAGCGCTATGGCGTGGGCTATCTAGATACTACAGCCACTGTCATAAAAATTACAGAGGCCAGATGGAATATTTTCTCTGAATATCTGTGACACAGATTTGTTGTGTCCATAATTACAGAACAAAATTCTGCCTCATGGATCTCTTTCACTGTTTCGTCTTGAACTTTTTGTGCCATAATAGAGACCATTTCATTTAGAATTTTTGGGCTTAAGTATTTCGTTTTATATTTACTATTAATTAACCTCTGTAATACAGGGTCATATCGGCCAAGAAGTTCTATAATGGACAAAAAAGTTTCCGTTGTTTATTTCTTCTAGTTTCTCATGATCCGCACGGAAAGCGGAGTTGCAGGATGCAAATGTCAAAGGTAACGTCCAGCAAAGATTTTTTAAAAAAATATTTGTTCCGTTTTACGCCAATATTGGCTCTGAAAATACAGACAATATCATGATATGCACCCTATGTCATTGTAATTTTTAAAAAATAATAAAAAAAAAAATATTTTTTTTATTCTTATCATAATAGTTGTTGACAGGCGGGGACGGGGCCCATTTGGACTGCGGGACTGAAGGCAAGTTGGTAACATTAAGATTATGTCTGTAAACCCCTCACACAGTCACACTACAGGATCATTTGGGCAGTTAATCGGTTCAGACCAGCCTCAATTTGCGAACGCCCCACAATAACTTTTTTTTCCAGAATCTCTTATAAAACGAGTGGATTCCATGGCCATTTTAGCTGCTGAACACGAATCCACCAAGGTCTTGGACCTAAAATACATTCTTGAATTGGTTCAGTGGACTTTTTCAAAATGGCGGCAAAAAGTTGACTTTTTTCGGGAAATTTCTTTACAAATTTACCACTGTTCCTTGTAATACATCTTTTTATAGGTTTTTCAGGTTGCTGAATTCAAAAATGAAGGAATTAGAACAATTCAAGCATGTATATTGCCTGAAATGTGTAAAAAGTGGGTAATTTCACTATTATTACAGTGTGAACATGCTACAGAAAAGCAGGATTTGCAAAAAATTATCACATTGTCAGTGCATTAATAGATTGTCAATACCAATTGCGATATTGTCCTCTGGTTTCAAACCATTTCTTATGGAAGTTTGAAGTTCCTCCATACTGAGTTTCTCCATGTTGAACTTTCCCTCTGCTGTTTTGACACGTCTCATCTGTCGAATGTCTGGGGCAATCGTTAGTCTTCTTCTCACTCAGTTTAGACAAATCATCCAAATTGTTTGGTGTCATGGGACCACCATGGCATTTACAACTCTCCAGAACAGTCAATGTTTTGTTAGCTTTCTTCTTGTGTAGTGCCAATTTCTTTGCAAAACGTACTGTGGCAAGAAAGTCCGCCTCTAGCAAAACACCGCAGATTGTCTGTAGTTTGTGTGCTATTACGAAAGCTATAGCATGAGATTGTTTAATTAACAAGGACGGCAATTTGAATAATTAAGTGGCAAGTAATCCCAAAGCTTTCTCTTAAATGTTTCACATTATGGCTTTCATGTGTTACAATATTCAAATTACAAAACAGAGCTAAATTTAGTTAAATCGACTTAAATTACTGAGGATAAACTTTTAGGTTAGGTTGAATGCAATAAACAATAACGTTTAGAACACAAACCTCATAAAAGCTGTGATGTGTCATGAGCATTTAATATAATTTAAATCGATAAATGCCATCCTTGTTAATTAAACAATCTCACGTTGTAGCTTTCGCAAGCACACAAACTACAGGCAATCTGCACTGTTTCGCGAGCATAACCATTTATCCTAATTACGCCACTGGTGTCAATTATTCTGTGAATTATTTGTTTTATTGTTAATCAAGGGGGATAAGGGGGAACAGGTTGAAAGTAATGCTAGATTTACAGGTAGTGTTCTGGCTTCCCCTGTTTCCAGCTCACCCACCACCACTGTGACTACAGCATGTGACTGAGGCCAAGTCCACACGTACAAGGGTATTTTTTAAAACGGGGGTTTTCCTCCTTCGTTCTTAAAAAAATCCCATCTACACAAGCACTCTTTTTAAAAAAATCTTCATTTTCATGTGGATGGACAGAGTAGCTTTTCATAATTATTCATACCCATGATCTCAAAGGAAGAAAAATATTATATAAAAACAGAAATGACATTTGATGCTTTTTCGTCTTAAATAGAAAATGTCTTACTTTAATCTCATTACCATTGCACCGAGACAATGGGAGTGTTGGATGTAGCAGTCACTTCCATAGCGCATTCTGACGCCTCTGTTCCTCAATATAGTGGGAGAGTAACTATACATAGGGTCATTGTTCCTATGTTCCCTAGCTCTATATAGCACATAATGGGAACCTAGTGGGGGTCATTCCTATATTCCCAGGGTACTATGTTCCCCAGCTCTATATTGACTTCATATGACATGGATAATGCTTCAAAGGGCCCAAATGGAGGTTCAGGTTAGGGCTAGCTTTAGCATTAGCTTTAGCTTTTTGGTTAGCATTATCATTAATGTCAGATTCAGCCTTGAAATTTGGGTGAGAGTCAGAGTTCGGGTTAGGGTTAGGGGTTAGGGTTAGGTTTAGGGTTTGGGTTGTGTTAGCATTAGCATTAGGGTTAGCATTAGCATGTGGGTAAATTTTAGCATTAGATTTCACATTATGTTGGGAGTTAGCATTAGCTTTAGGGTTGTGTTAGCATAAGGGTTAGCATTAGCATTTTGGTTACTATTAACACTAACATTAGATGCAAGGATAGCATTAGCTGGTGTGTTAACAGAATATTGAACTGGGGAACATAGGACCCTGGGAACATAGATACGCCCCCCTGTACATCTATGTGTAAAACAGGGTTTCTGCTAGGATTTTTTCTTGCTGGTCCGGTGTCTGGAAAGAATTTATTTTACCAGACAAATTTGAAACTTACCGGTCACGTTTCAATAACAGTGTATATTACAAACGTAATTATAATGTACACCTAGGTTGACGAAAGAATGACAACAACCTCAAATCAGTTTGACTATTTAATGAACAGTAACAATTGAGCAAAACGTCAACATTAGCTGCTAAAATGTAGGCTATTACGAAACATCTGTAACATCTGAAGCCTGTTTTAAAAAAAAGGCTAGGCCTACATGGCATCAAATGTAGCCTATAGGCTGCCAGGTAACATTTTATTTTCTCCTTTTTTTCATTGCAGCAAAGTTCTCTGCTGCTGACTTGAAATCAAACATGTCCAATATGTCTTTGCAGCTTGCAATGCGCATAAGCCATGTCACTCTCTCCTCCTACAGATGACTTTGCAGTGCCGTCTTAATTCGATTCTGTAGAGAGAAGCCCCTCTCTGCTGGCATGCTTGACACGGGCAGAACAACTCATACATAAGCATTTTTTGCTGTCAAAACACAAATGTCCTGTTTAGGGATAGCCTTCATTATAGCTATGTTTTGTATGAGCATTATTACTGGACATTTTGACCAGCAAGTTTTTAATTTAATGGTTTTTTTATAAATTTTGCCAGGCAAAAACCAGTAATTACAGGATAATGGAAACCCTGGTGTAAACATGTAAAAAGGTTAAAACCAGCGCTATCTTGGCTACGTCCACCATTGCACAAAATCTCCTCATGTAAACAAAGGAGATAACGGCGCACACTCTGACGTCAAACAAAGGAGATAGCGGCACACACTCTGACGTTACAAGCCAAAAACTCTGTTTCCACTGTCTACACATCAACACTGAAAATGGAGTTTCTGAAAATCTTCACCCTGGAAGGAGTTTTGCAACAGGTCCGTTTTCAGTAATCTAAAACGCAGTTTGCGCGTGGACAGAACGCACAGAAAAAGCTGCGTTTTAAAAAATACCGGTGTACGTGTGGACTAGGCCTGACTCTGGAAGACTCAAAACGCCCCCACTGTGTACTGAATGACCTGATGTACTGTTGACAAGTCAGTACAACGAATCCTTCATTTGAAAGATTCTCTGACTATGCTGACGATGTGGGACAATGCAAAAGATTCAGTGACTACGAAGACTCGAAACACCCCCACTGTGTACTGTGTACTGAATGACTTGATGTACTGTTCTCAGTTCAACGGTTCCTTCAGACTTGAAAGATTCACTGACTATGCTGACTATGAGACCCGAAATGCCCCGAAATGTTCTCAGTACAATGGTTCCAATACGACTCCAAAGAGTACAGCATGAAACGCCCTCTACTGACCTGAATCACTGTTGAATAGTTCAGTAAACTACAGTGGTTTTGTGGATTATTTTAATTATGATGCTTAGACTACATAATATTTTGTAGCGTTGACAGTTAGCCACTGCTGTTAAGGAAGTGTGTGTTCCCATGATTCTTTTTGTTTTTGTCGTTAGCTTTTCTTTATGATTAATTTTCTGTTACTTTGTTACACAGTTATGTTAGGTCGTGTGTATGTGTGGGAGACCCCATGTGTTTATTCGGTGCGTTTAATGATCTACTGTATGTGTGACAGATAGCGGGGGCAGTGACATGCCTTCACTGTCACATTACAATTTGAGCGGTGACTACAAGTATATTAAAATGTTTGGGCTTGGTTAGTTTAAAACTTGTAAAACTATTTTTTTTGCTTTGAATATAAGCATGGCTCTTTTTTTCTCAGTGCATTTTTTAGTTTTAGCAAATGACATGTTATTATTATATGCGTAAAAATGTGGGCTTACCTTCATAAAGACGAAGTATACTTTGCGGTTGCACGTTTGTTTCAATAGCATGGTGCAGTTTCATGTAATGGATATTAGGATTTAATTATTAATTTCATTGACATTTGGTTTCACACGTGCTGTTTTGCCGCAGAGCAGGCTAATAATGGATATGATGTTTGGAAGAATGTAGGGTAATTTTTAAAATGCAATCAAACTATTTACAGATTTGTGTATGCTAGTGAAAGGAATAATGGCTCTTTGAAGGGAGCCGGATCTTATGGCTCCGTTCCTTTCCGAGAGCTGTTAAAAAGAACGGCTCATTGCTCTTTTTTCTTTTTGGGGGGGCGGGGGTTACTAGGTTTATCTGCGAAATAATCATATCGTATAATGATACTCGTATTGCCAGACCTAGTGTATTTGTGCTTTACAACGTCCCTGAAACAATCAGGAAGGAAACTCACTCTCACTCTCTCTCTCAACAGGGATCAAACCAGCAACCTTTTGATTACAACTCCTGCTCCTTAACCACTACGCTACACTGAATGAATTTAGGGCACAAAGTGAAATTTGAGTGCAACGATAAAATGAACGGCTCTCAAGTATGACTTGGATCCCTTTGTTTGTACCAAAGACCCATTCAAAAGATTCGGATCGGTCGCGAACATAACATCACTAGTGTATGCCGCCCGATCGGATATGGAAATGAACGAATCAGTGAGTCAAAGATTCAAATCATTTTATTGTACTGAACGAAAGGAACCGAATCACAAAAAAGAATTGTTTTGAACACCACTAATCTCCACTGCTGTTAGTGGCCAATTCTCGTCAAGTCTCTCAGCCAAGTCTCGCACAAGTTGGAAGCGTGTCCGGGAAAGTCACAGAATAAGAAACAGCATAAATGCGATGCTTACTGAGTTGCAGTACTAGAGAAACAAATATGTGAAATAAAAATGGCACTTTGTTAGTTAATTCATGATTTGCTGTCTGCTTAAAAAGAACCAAAGAAATAAAATCAAACTATCTGTATCATATTGAATTGCATAGCATCATATTCTTTTGCATCGCATCGTATCACGTTGAATTGCTTTGTGTTGATTCAAATCGTGTCGGATCACACTGCATTGCAATACATATTGTATTGCATTAGTAGTTGCTTCATATGTGTCTTTAATGTATCGGATTGTTGGCAATGCATCAAGATGTGTATCACATCGGCCTCAGTGATCCCTATTAGACAGACATTCTACACTGTGTTCAGACTCAGAGATAATAAAACAGCTGCGTTGACACTGAAAACCTGTGTAGGCCCACTTTTTTCCCACACAGAAAATTGATCAGGAATTAATAAGGGAATCAATAAAGAATTGGACCAATAAGCAGAATTGATAATGGCATCGGTATCAATAAAATCAATCAATTCCCATCCCTAATCATTAGATAAAAGTTAAGGTTTGAAATGGTTTCTTCATTCATAAGAATAAGAATAAGAAATACATTATTAATCCCGCAGGAAATTTGAGGGTCACAACTGCACCGTCCGGCACACATCAAAACAACAAAGAATAAATTGAATAAAATAAATAAGAGGTATAAAATACAACAAATAGAAAGAAGTTTGTGCAATTATGCGTTGAGTTATCGTGCAAGTTATCGTGCATGTGTTATGATTATATACATAGTATAAAATGAATTATGAAGCAAGAATAAACAAGGGTAAGGTTATTGCTATTATACAGTATGAAGTGCAGTAGAAAACAGTTATTGTTGTACAATACGCAAAACAATGATAACTGTATAGTGCAAATCCTGACCAGATGGCTAGAGAACAGTTATTGTCCCATGTGCAACGATTATGTATGTGTGTGTGTGTGTGTGGGGGGGGGGGGGGGGGACAGCACAGGGCATCAGGTGCCAGTCAATCCCATGTTGCAGCGGAGAGGGGAGGAGTTGTATAGTTTGATGGATGCAGGCAGAAAAGACCTTCTGTGCCTCTCAGTGGAGCATTTTGGGGAGATCAGCCTGCCACTGAAGGTGCTCTTCATCTTCACAAGCCCGTCATGGAGAGGATGGGAGGTGTTGTTTAGGATGCTCACCAGCTTGTTAAGCAGCCTTCTCTCCACCAGCGCCCCTAGTAAGTCCAGCTCAATTCCACCACCTATGACAGAGCTGGCTTTCCTGACGAGCTTGTTCAGTCTGTTAGCGTCCCTAGCTTTCAGACCACACCCCCAGCACACCACCGTGTAGAAGATGGCACTGGAAACCACAGACTGGTAGAACATCTGCAGCATCTTGTTGCAGACGTTGAAGGATCGTAGGAAGTAAAGCTGACTCTGGCCCTTCTTGTAAAGGGCCTCTGTGTTCGTAGTCCACTCCAGCCTGTCATCTAAGTGCATTTGTAGGAGTGGACTACTTCAACTTCTACACCATGGATTGCGACAGGGGTCCGAGCAGGTTTATACTTGCGGAAGTCCACAACCAGCTCCTTTGTCTTGCTGACGTTTAGCTGCAGGTGGTTCAGGCTGCACCACTCCACGAAGCTGTCTATCAGTCCCCTGTATTCTGCCTCCTGTTGCCCCTTGATACACCCTGCGATAACGGAGTCATCAGAGAACCTCTGAAGGTGGCATAACTCTGAGTTGTACCTGAAGTCAGAGGTGTACAAGGTGAACAGGAAGGGAGAGAGGACGGTCCCCTGGGGTGCCCCTGTGCTGCTCAGAACTGTCTCTGACACACTGCTCCCAAGTCTCACATACTGTGGTCTGTTGGTCAGGTAGTCAGTAATCCAGGTCACAAGCGGGGCGTCCACTTGCATGCATTCATAGATTTCATGTTAATATGTCACTGATTTTATTTTGTGTGTCTCTTTGTGTCTCAGGAAGAGGCAAATCTGTGTGCAAGATTTTTTCCATAAAAAGGATGTCACTGTATGCACGCCCCACATGGCTGCTGGACTCTCCGATAGCGTTTTCAGCATTGTCAAGGATATCAGACCTCTTTCTATTGTGGAGGGTCAGGGCTTCTGTGAGATGGTCAACATATACAACACCAGGGTACACACTTCCCTCCAGGGCTCAATTCACTAACCTGATGGAGAGGAAATATGAGGAGACTCTTGAGAGAGTGAAAGCGTGACTCAAAGAGGTCAAAACAAAAAATCACTCTCACCACAGATGCATAGACAAGTATTGCCACTGAGGCATACTTAGGCGTCACCTGCCACTTTATTAATGAAGACTGGGGGCTGACTTCATATAACCTCACCACAATGCCACTTGAAGAGCGACATACAGCTGAAAATATTGCTGCTCAGGTGGCAAAAGCAGCTGAGAAGTTTGGTATATCCATGACTAAAGTAACGGTTGTTGTACATGACAATGCTGCTAATGTTGTTGTTGCTCTAAGCATGTTGGAAGAGAAGCATGGGGTTACTTCTCTCAAGTGCGCTGGCCATACACTACAGTTAGTTTTCAATCATGCTCTGAAGGATGCCCAGATCAGCAAGGCACTCAGGGCTGCAAGATGCCTTGTAGAACATTTCAAGAATGTGCCAAGCTGCCAAATGCTGCCAAAACGTGCCAAGCTGAAAGCAAAGCAGCAACAGATGGGTACTCCTGAGCATAAGCTAATTCAAGACGTGTCAGTAAGATGGAACAGTTCATTACACATGATCAGCCGCCTGCTGGAACAGAGGTGGCCTGTGACAGCAATCCTTTCAGACCCTGAAGTCACACAGAGGGAAGTGCTTCCTGGATCTGAAAAGTGATCAGTGGAGTCTACTTGAAGAACTGAAACAAGTCCTAAAGCCCTTTGAGCGTGCCACTGTCTTCCTGAGTGAAGAGTCTTATGTCACTGTTTCAGCTCTACCTCCATTGGTGAAGGGCCTCCAAAAGTCCACACAGAGCACATCATTTGAGACCATACCTGTCAATGATTTCCAGGCTGCTGCAGCACAGGAGATGACTTCAAGATGGGAGCTGGAGACCACATTCAGAGATGATGCACAAAATGTATGCACAAATATTTCACAAACTAAAGTTCCTGCCAGCAGAGGAGAGCCTAAAAGGGCGAGCCAAAGTTCAAGCTCTTGCACTGCAAGCAAAAATAAGGGAGAGAGAGGAAACACAACAACATCACAATGTGGAACAGGGTGACTCATCAAGTGCCAAACCACCAGTTTCAGAAAGGAGGCCAGTGTCTCTGCTGGACACTTTGCTTGGCTCAGATTCAGATGAGCATAGCAACAGTGAGGAAGACAATGGACATGTTCAAGATGATGATACTAACAGTGAAATGGTGAGGAATGGGGTACTGATATACTTTGGAGAACCGCCTATTCCAAAGGATGAGAACCCACTCAAATGGTGGAAGGAAAATGAAGCAAGGTTTCCCACCTTGGCCATCCAAGTCTTACTTGTCTGTCTCTGCAACATCAACCCCATCTGAACGCCTCTTATGAGCTGCAGGGAACATGGTGACTAAGAAAAGAGCAAGACTGACTGTAGAGCATGTAGACATGCTTACATTACTCCACTGTAATGCTAATTGAACTCTTGCTGTCCGTTTAGTATTGAGAAAAGTTCAATATTGAGATCAGTGCTGATTCAGATTTTTTTTGTTAGATTATCAACCTCTTTTGAGCTGTTACTTGAACTGACTAACATTTTAATTACTAATGCATGCCTAAAATCTTTTTTTGCACTATTTATGTTGGGCTGAATTTATGTTGGACTTACAGACATTCTTTAAAGTGAATGATGCCCTAAAATCTTTTTTGCACTATTTATGTTGGGCTGAATTTAGGTCGGAATTATGGACATTTGTATTACTGATAGATGCCTTTTAATTCTTGGCACTGTATTTTTTATGTTGGGAAAATTTTATTTGTAAAATAAGTACTTTTATGAGAAAATGCTTGAATAAAAGGTTGAAAGATTAATGGTAGAAGTTATGGTTATTATTTATTGGTAAGTTAACCAAAGGATTAATTGACTAATCAGAAAATAATCAGTAGATTAATTTTAAAAAGTCAGATTAATCAGCTAACTGAAAAAATTTAATGGATAGATTAATAAATTAAAAAATCGTTAGTTGCAGCCTTATACACATGTAAATAGAAATCACCCCTGCCTTCTCAATTATTCATGAATGATATGATTTTGCTCTGTGCAAAACTATTTAGCTGAAAGTATTAGCATATGTTTGGAATAAAAAATATTATGCAACATATTTATTCTATTGTGTCATGTAAATAATTGTGAATCAACTTTATTCAAGATTTGATAATCCCTTATGCACTGATATTGATGAATTCAATTTTGATGCTTTTATTAACACAACAGCACACTCGCCAATTGTATTAACAGAGACAGAGGTAGCAGCCAGCTTGGGAGTTAAACCATGTAAAGGACCTGGTCCGGACCTGGACTCAGGGGCAGGGTGATCAAGACATGCAGATTTGAGCTAACAGCAGTTTTTACAAAATTATTTCAACTCTTACTGAATAATCATGCTGTTCCAAGACTATGGAAAATATCCAATATCATCCCTGTCCCTAAGAAGCCAAGAGCTACAGAGCTTAATGACTTTAGACCTGTTGCACTGACCAGTATCCTGTGCAAATGTATGGAGAGGGTCATAGCTAACCATCTTTCAACATCACTTAGTGAATATGTTGACTCACTCCAGTTTGCGTATAAGAAGGGCCGGGGTACTGGTGACGCATCACTGACACTGATGAACACTGTCAGTAAACACCTGCAACAGTCTAAGAGTTATGCCAGAATCTTCTTTATCAATTTTAGCTCAGCCTTCAATTGTATGCAGAAACATATTCTGATTAAAAGACTGTGATATTAATACTAACAGCTACATTGTACAGTGGATTAAGGAATTCCTGACAGACCATCCACAGAGAGTGAGGTGCAGTAGCTTCTCCTCTGATACTGTAATACTAAATACAGGGGTGCCTCAAGGCTGCGTGTTATCACCTGTTTTGTTCTCTCTGTACACTAATGAAATGCAAATTATGAACTCTACCTGTCATTTATATAAATATGCTGATGATATGGCGCTGGGTGGCCTTATGCAGGCAGGGAATACAGTCAATCAATCTACATATTTCCACTGTATTGGGGAGCTTACAAAATGGTGTCATGACAGTGCTCTTTTCATCAATGGAAAAAAGACCAAGGAACTGGTGATTACGAGATTGCACAATGCCTGCCAGGAATCACCTGTTATGATTCATGATCAGCCTGTAGAAAAGGTAGAGGAGTTTAAATATTTAGGAACTTTTTTCGACTGCACTTTAAGTTTTACAGGGAACAAAGAGTACATTTTTAAAAAAGCAATGCAACATCTATATTTAATCAGAAAATTAGATTCATATGAGGTTAGCAAGACCATTCTAGAGACCGTGTACAGAAGCCTTGTGGAAAGTGTATTGACCTTTAATATGCATACATGGTATGGGAATCTTGGGGCTAAGAACAGAAACAGACTTGCAAGAATAGTAAGCATGGCTAGTGAAATTATTGGGAGAGACCAGAAACAATTATGACACACTTATGAAACACAGATGAGAAAAAAAGCCCAACAAATCTTGTCTGATTGCACACATCCCCTGTTCAAAGAATTCATTAAACTGCCCTCAGGAAGACATTATAGAGCCGCAACAGCAACTAAGAATATCTACAAAAAATCATTCATACCAAACTTTGCTTAACTCACAATAGGCCACTCATATGGAATCCATATTTATTTATACTGCTGTTTTTTTCGTGTATGTGTACTATTTATTAACTGTGTTTTATTGTATTTATTGTGTCTGTATTTTTAACAACTACCTGTGGAGCCAAAGACAAATTTCCACATTTGTGGACAATAAACTCATATTATTATTAAATATAGAGGGCAATGAATGTGTGTGTGTGCGTGTGTGTGTGTCTGTGTGTGTGTGCGTGCTATGTTGAAACTGAGCGTATCCATTAGCCTCTTTAACCAGGTCAGCAGACATTTGAATGTTTTCCATCAGTGGACATGCAAATGAGAGTCTGCCTTCTGTGGCCGCAGCCTGGCTGTCTATGACAGGCTAAAAGAAACACAAGGTCGACGTAGGAGAAACAGGCGAAGCAGAGAGCCTCTCAGTCACTGCAGAGAGTAGTTTAAGAGCCTGGCTCCTCCTTACTACTCTGATTAATTTCACACTCATCATTTCTGACTGTTGGTGCTGTAGAGCACATAAAACAGTTGCCATTGTCAGAGAGAAACTGGATAGTTTTTTTTCTTTCACTGACCAAACACCTGCCTGTGCAGTACCTGCAGGCTGCACAAACCCAAGCCTTCTCTCATGTAGCACTCACATCTAGGAAACATAAAGACTGTTAGTGGGAAAAATACTATGTCAAAATTGAAAGGGGAATATCTTATTTATATTGGCCTCAATGGCCTGTTTGACTGTAAAAGATACTTCTTTACAAAACTGTCCAAGTGCAGCAACAAACTGCAAAAAATACAGTTGTTTATTTTTTTAACGTTGTAAAAATAATGATCTTTGTGTTGCTGAGTTAACACAATTAGGAAATTTCTCAAGCAACATCTGTGCTGAGCAATAACTGCAGCACTATGTGAGAGGTTCCCTTGCAAAAGTAGGGCATTTTCAATGATGAAATCCAAACTACACGGGAACCATTTTAAATGGTTACGATATAGTGCATAGCTTTGGAACTGTGTTACTGTTATGACTTAATCGTAATTAACGATATACTGTATAATAAATCATTCTGCAAATCCATGACGTTTGATTCTTATAAAAAGTCGACTCTTAAAAGCAGAGTTCCAAATGTAGAGGTAAAATTTCAATTTACATCAAGTTTTCATCTTTATTGAGAAATGTCATCAATTGCTGGCAGTGTTGGAGCTACGATGCTGCCCAATCAGTGTCCTTAGCTAAAATAAAGCATAAAATTACTTGACAGAGGTTAATTAAGTGTCTCCAAGATAACTAACACTGTACCGTGCCTGTTCACATTCCTTTCCTGATGAGACGTCTCATCGTTTTAATTAGTAATGTGCTCCTGTGAAACGTCGGCAATGTAGGCTATGGAATGTCCGCTCTCCCAGCAGAATTTCTCTCACTGGTCTTAAAAAACTATCACAAGGCTCTGGAAGACAACGATTTTCATGTTTACCGGGCATTTTTATTCCTGCCATGTCCACTGGCATCCAGACAGTAAGATAAACCACCGCACCTCTTTTCTTCACAACTTGGTAGAGTTGGTAATTAGAGCAGAATAAGGGTTACACTCAATTCAAATCCTCACGTTTTTTTAATTAGCAGCCAGACGCTCCATTGAGTACCGTATTACATGTTGTAAGTCAACCGTCTTCGACTGTTACAAGCGGACTGCATAATTCTTTAAAGAGGTTAGTCTAGAACTAGTTTTGTGTGCATTTTCTGAAGGAAATGCGATGTGTGTGTGCCTGTTTGCATTATTGACCGTACGCGTGAATTTGTGTGCATTGGATTTTCCGTCTCCCTCTGCGTCTGACGCAGCCTGGCTGCCTGAGACAAAGGCATGTGTACTTGTAACTTATAGCGGAGACTGAACTCGGCGACTGTTTCGAATCATAATTCAAAAACTGTTCATCACAGCGCTGAACCAAAGACATTGTCCTTGCTATTCGGGCAACCACAATAAATATCCCACTGTTTCTGCTCACTACATGAGGTTGCTTCGTATGTCATTATTTCGTATAATCGGAGTTCATTGTAATAAATTGCATTTAAATTATTGTGTGTAGGCTACACTTATATTTAAGTGTAGGATATTCCATATTATACTCCTGAAATTCGTGGTGTATTCGTCCATATTTTTAGAAGATTTTCCATGTACAAATATTTACTTAAAATACTTTTAAATATGAATTACAGTGGCTTCGTTAGAAGGTAAGCTACATGATCAGTGTGTCTGTACAGTTATGAATACGAATTTACATCATCTGAAATAAACACTGTGGCTTTCGTCCTGCACGGAATTGTCTTACACTTTAGATAAACTACGGGCAGAACCTTTTTGCTTATTATGCAAAACATAGGCTACACAATGTGGAATAGAGACCGTTTGCTGTAGGCCTATCCAATAATGGGAATATTCTAAAATTATGCAATTATATAATCATAACTGCTTTGTCTACAGTGCAATATCAGTTAAAAGCAACACAACTTAGTTGTGTAAACTGTGAAGTCACTCCACTTCTTCAGTAATCCAAGAAATACGTAGCCTATCTAATGTTCAAATTGTGGTTTTCCATGGAAGAATGTTGCTGCCTGACTCATTCCGACAGCTATTTTCCATTAGCTGTAAGTGCCAGTGACAGGTGCGCTTTTTCTCGCGATGCGAAAACTGAACGCAAACGGCAATACCTAACGAGACAATACCTGAGGGACAGCATCGTTCCGCTGAAATATAATTTATTCATGTAAAACCCATTCGTTAAAGCGTAGTCTTTCATAGTGCAACAGCACACATGTTAAAATATTTCTGACTGACCGAAGCAAAAGGCGAAAATACCAGCAATAATTCAGCAACAATAGTCCTTTTCTAATCAGTCTATAGCTCAATCACTCAATAAAATTGCTTGCTAAGAATAATGATTTGATAATAAGGGAAACGTTCGGTCATGACACCTCAGATGAGCTTCTTTTGACTTCTGAAGAGAAACCAGGAAACTATAAGTACCTCATGCTGCATAGTTGCTCAGTGAATGAAGGAACACGTCTTACCCTTTTGGTTGCTGTGGACGGTGTACCAAGAAAAAGACAACAAGACCCCAAGAATGAGGAAAAACAGTAGTCTCCCATGACTGAACCTCATCTCACATCAAAACTTCTGCAATAATATTTTTTCTACTCAGCTTCCCTCTCCTGGCAGTGATAAAGACAAATATTTCATAGACAAAACTAGCTCCCACACTTGGTTAATGGTTAACTGTTGATTCGGACTGGGAACTGCCAAGTAGGCGGTACAAAATCACCTTAACATTTCCTCTGACAAGATGCAACGCACACGGTGAGCTCTTAGCTAAGAGACATTATGCGCTTGTCCAGGCAGTTCTTCACGTCTAATGTTCTCTCTGTGTCGTGCAGTGTACCTGCACTAAGATATGTGTCCTGCCGTCCCCTGGGTCAATTGTGGAGAGATGACAATTTAAAAAGTTTAAAACAGTACAGATTCCTGAGCGAAATGCGAACCAGAACAAAATATTTAAATATTTATTGTCTAATAAGAAACTGGGCCGCTCATTGTCCATCGCCCATATTACACATATATACATAGTGTTTTGTTTGTTTTAACTCAATGAATATAGTTTAAAGCTGTAAATTATTGCCGTTTTGGTATATACTGCAGTCTATGTCTATTTTGAATTAATATATTTCAATTGTATTTGCAATATATTCTGTGGCTGAACAACATATTTACATTTTACAATATTACATTTCCGTATGTGAATCCTGCTTGGAATACTGTTACACAAGTTTTGAACGGTCTCCTAAAATGGCTTCACATTACTTAGAATTTACAATAATATGAAACACACGTGTAGACTTCTTTTTAATTGCCACTAGTCACATAGTTCGTGCACTTTTTCATTTTGTGCTTCCATCATTTTGTCTATGACGCCTTGTGTTTAGTTGCATGTTTATATACACTGCTGTGTATGATAAATGATATATTTGCCATAAAACCTGAAATTAGAATGCAATCGTACAATTGCCACTTGTGTACTGAGACATAAACTAGCTTTGTGAAATCTTACATTTTCAAATGGGTTTGAACATTTTAACATTCTTTAACCAACGTCTGTGTTACGTGACCACTGTTCAAACCCTCTTTTGCCCACCTTGTAATACAGGGATCTGGACTGAATGTCAAATCCCTGAGTGCCTTTCACAGATGGTAGCCTGGAAGAGACCGATGGCTTTTTATGTTCATTAAGATACTTGCATTGGGTTATATTATATATATATATAGAGTGCTGTCAGCCCAGGGTCCCAGTTCATCCCTTGGTTATCACTGCTACTGCCATCCAAGACATCCAGGGAGGGTGGCTCCATTAACTCAGTGTCACTACCCCTACTCTGGGCACTGGCAGCCCCGTCATCCTTTTGCACCACCGGCCAACCTTTACCTGGACCAGAGCAGCCGGGGGGCTATGCCAGACCTAGGAGGCAGGGGAGTCGTCGTCGGAGACGACCACACTGGATGACTGATCCTGCATGGAACCTGGATTATACCAATGGGACATTGGCCCTTTAAAGAAGGGGGCAGTGTGGCGAATCACCTGAAGCCAGCATGTTATTGTTAGTAATGTTATTCTGGATCCTACCCAGCATGCTTTGTGCTGGGGTTAATAAAGTACTGTTTTGTTGTGTTTTTCATACAAGTTTTCTTAAAAGTTTCTAGATTAACTGCAGTAACTGTAGAAGACAATCTGTTGGACAATTGCCTGTTGCTATTGGTGTGAATTACAACACATTACATGTTCCGTCAACCGGAACCATAGGGTTGAGGTCACTAATGAGTCACTAATGTACCATTAAAGGGATCTCTTTCCTGTTATGCTGAGAGAGTGTAGCCTTGTTGCATCACCCTCAGTAAAGCATATAACCAATTAAACTGTTCTTAAGTGAATCCATGTTTACCACACGCCTATATATGTGTGTGTGTGTTTAATTTCAGACATAGGACAATGAGCTGGATAATATTCTCCACCAGGGGGCAGTGTCCACCACTTGTGTGGTAAAACACGAAAGGTAAATTAAATGAGTGTCTGATGATGAAGTGAGATTTTTCAGTCAGCACGATGTAAATGAGTATCTGGTATGTTTTAGCCATATTAAACATTAGCGTGAGAGATACTTTATGTGTAGGGAGCCATGCTCAGCATGCTGTCAAGGCTGTACCTGAATATAATGTAGAGCTGTGTATTGCAAGGATGAGACTCAGAATTTTCTGTTCAGTGTCCGTTACAGTGGCGCCAGTTACAAGTGTCACTGTTCTTACACATGCTCTACTTGCACCCACGAAATGACGCTTACAGAGACAGCCTTCAGTTTAGACAACTTTTAATACAGGCTGGGTCGGTAACAACACTCAGTAGGCATAACAATCAATGATTGGATGGAAACTCAACCACCATTTTACGTTAAAAGTTCTAATACAAAATAAATGCCTTTCTTAAAGTGTAAATAACTAATTCATAGCATCATATACACGTTGGAATAAGGCTTGTTATTATTAGGTCTCAATGAAAACTATGCAAACGAAACAGCAAAACTGCAAAATATGAAATAAACATGAAATAAAAGATGAGAATTACTTTTCAGCCTTTTGTATGTTAGAATTTCAGTTTCGTTGACAGCTTGCAATAATACATACATTACTAGTCTCTCAAAATGTACAATATGAACTTATGTTTTAACAAAAATTTTAACAGATTTTAAGGGCACAACATTATTTTAACAAAAGTCCTCACTGGAACATTGTTGCTACTCCTTGTCATGGAGATAAAAATAGCAACATTATAATTTTGGAAAGCATTTCGTCTATTCCAACACATGTTAACCAATGATTTAATCACTCATGGTGATTTGTCTTTTGACTCCTCCATATCTGAAATTTTCTTTTCTTCAGGACAAAGATCTGTAGATGACAGAATACCTACTATTCACAAGACTGCAATTACTACCCTTCTTCCATTTTGCATGCAGTGGAGGTGCATGTAAAGTTCACATCTTTTTCCATGACTATCTCAAATATTCTCATCATGGGTGTCAGTGAACTTCTACAGCTGAATATGTGGATTCATGTTGTAGGATTACAATGTATGCGTCATACATTGTAGAGCTGATCTTACATTGATTTTACCTCCTGCAGCTAATCTTTCATAGACCTTCCATTTGTACTGCTGAATGATTGCTGATTCAATGAAGCTAAGGCACTGTACAGTATTCAAGTGCTCATCAGCAGTGTAGCATGTGAGAGCTCAATTGTTGTGATGCAGACAGAACAATTGTACATGCACTAGCTAATCCGTTGCATGAGCTAATCTTCTTTACAGACCTACTGTACATGCACTAGCTAATGCATTGAGTGGGGCTGTCTTTGCTACATCATGCAGAAATACATATGAATGGAAGGCTTCCTGACCTTTCTGTCCGTCATATGTGAAATGTGGCCGTGGAAGCCCCAGGCACTCCGCTTGTCTCCTGTACATTTCCCAGTCAGAGGTTCTGAGCTTTCTCTCTCTCCCTGTAAAATAGCATGTGTTCAGAGCTGTTATTCCAAGCAGGTTAGAGTGAGAGAGATTGCATGACACTGCAGGTTATGATCCAGAGAGAGTGGACAAGAGATTGCCCATTTGCAAGTTTTAGAAAGAGGCAGTTAGCTGACCATTAAATTCATAATTGTGCTAATTCTGTCTAAAATCATTCCATGTGAAGTGCATTAAGATAGTGCTGCCACAGATTCATTAATGCAAAGAGGAACCCACTGCAAATGGGCGAGCCGGCTTTAAATTAGCATGTGTCTGGATACTTCCCCCCTGCCCCCTTCCTTTGATGCCCTAATGCAGGCAAGTAACGTCTCCACTTCAGACCTGAAAATCACACCCTTCCACCTCTCTCAGTTTCTCTACCTCCTCCTCCAGCCCTTCCTTTGCACCTATCTCTGTCACTCCTTGCTGTAACATACGTAATCTGTTACCCTTAGCTCTTTCCTCCACAGTTATTGCTTCTCTTCTGCACCTTGATTCTTTCACCAAACTTTCTACTGATTCTGCTGCATTCACTTTTTTCTCCTCTCTGTCATCTTCCCCTGATTTTCTGTCCTCTTACTTCCAGGCCTGCATGATCCACTCCGCCTTGTCCATGGCTATCAGATTCACTCTGCGAGAACAGGACCAAGCTTTGTGTTGAAGAACTGAAGTGGAGAAAATCCAGCTCCTCTGCTAATCTGTGGAACTATCAAGCTCTCCTTTATGCATTTTAAGTGTGACTTCTGCTAAGGCATCCCTTTACAAATTCACGATTCAAAAATCACTACCTAACACACATAATCTGTTAACTACCTTCTCTTCTCTCCTCAATCGTCCCCACCCTCTCTGATCTCTCTGCAGATGACATAACTTCAACCAGAAGATTACAGACATTTGGGACTCCCTCCAGTCACTGCAGCCCTCATCTCCTCCTCTTCCTCCTTTTCCTCCCTCCCACTTTCCTCCCCTTCTTTCTCTAAATTCTCTCCACTTTCAGGTGTTGATGTCTCTCAAGTCCTG
This sequence comes from Megalops cyprinoides, assembly GCF_013368585.1. Taxonomy (NCBI): domain Eukaryota; kingdom Metazoa; phylum Chordata; class Actinopteri; order Elopiformes; family Megalopidae; genus Megalops; species Megalops cyprinoides. The sequence goes on from NC_050600.1 coordinate 27,435,477, forward strand.
ACATCACATTGGCCAATCACCTTTGCCCTGGATCTCATTCCCTCACCTCTCCTGCAAACCGTCACTCTCAGCCTTATATTCATCTCCACTCTGATGAGTCTGTCACTCTCCACAGGCTGTGTGCCTGCAGCCTTCAAGGAGGTGTGAGTCACACCCCTGCTGAAGAAAAGGACTCTGGACCCATCTGCTCTCCAGAATTATCCACCAGTTTCTCTCCTTCCCTTTCTCTCAAAAACACTAGAATGTGCATTGGTTAACCAACTAAGCACCTTTCTCTCCCAGAACAAGCTTCTTGACCCCTTCCAGTTTGGTTTCAGAGCTGGTCATTCCACACAGACTGCCCTCTTCTCAATCACTGTGGCTCTTCAATCAGCCAGAGCATCCTCCTACTCCTCAGTCTTCATTCTTGTGGACCTTTCTGTATCATTTGATGCAGTGGTCCACACCCTACTTCTGTCTACCCCAGCTACATTGGACATTTCTGGCACTGCTCTTCTTTGGGTTCAGTCCTACTTGTCTGGATGTTCTTTCAAGGTGTCCTGGAACCTTGGTTTGTCTACACTCCACAGCCTGTCTACAGGTGTCCCTTAAGGCTCTGTACTCGGGCCCTCCTCTTCTCTCTTTCCATGCAATCTCTTGGCTTTGTCATTTCCTCCCATGGCTTTTCATGTCGCTACTCTGATGACAACACTCAACTTTTCCTGTGTTTTCCATCATGATACACAGGTCTCCGAGCACTACAGTGGATGGTGGAGTGGCACCTAAAGCTTAACCTGGCGAGGACTGAAATGCTTTACATCCCCCTCGATGTCATCTCCATTTCAAGACTTCTCCCTCAGCCCTGACACTACAAGCTATTTCACCAATAGCACTACTAGTGTAGTAGTGCTCACACATTACTTGAGGTAATGCTTCACAACTAACTGTCTTTCTCTTCTCAAGTTGCAGCGATGAATCAGGCGTGCAGATTCTTTTTTAACAGCATCTGAAATATGTGCTCCTATTTCACTGTGTATTCTCCCTCCACAATTGTGCAATATTTTATGATTACTGTGATGTATGTCTTTGGCTTCCCTAAGCTGTCAAGTTTCAGGTTCGCATAAGTTAACTTGTGGTAGTGCTTGCACAATGTTGTGCTCACACTCACTGGTCTGGAAGTGTTGTTAGCCTCTTTGTTTAACTTGAATGGGTAAACTTCCGCTCCTTTGTGCTGGAAGTCGCTCTGGATAGGAGTGTCTGCTAAATGGATGTAATGTAGTGTAATGTAATGCTTGTTCTGAAGTGCAAGCAAAGGCAGGTTCAGGATGATTTACCAAAAGCTCCCCCTCCCCCTCAGTGCAGTACACCACTTGCCACTGGAGTGAACATACCATAGATGTACAGTGTCCGAATGACAGTCCCTTGGTTAAGGTTGGAAATACGCATGAGGAGGCAGTCAGGACAGGTGGGCAGGAATGTGATATTTGCTGTGCCATTTGAATCTGAGGAAAAGAGGGAGCTGTATGGGACATGCAGTCTACAGTCACTTCTGCTATGTTTTCCCCCCATTAAAGAAACAGACATTTATTGGCAGTGATACTAGTGAAGATCAAGCCTGCACGGGTGCCTGCAGCTGTACGGCTGTACACACAGTGCATACCAGGAGATTTCCGATTTGTGAGCGTTCCACGACAGACAGAGATGTGTACCTATGTGTATATTTGTCATGCCAATAAAGCTCTTTGGAATTGAAATTTGAAATTGAAAATTGAGGGACAGAGGTGTGTCTGAAATATAAATGGCATTGGCCGTAACGCTCAGTGTGGCAGTTGCATTAACGGAAGTCCCGCTTTTACAACAAACAGCCAATCGCTTTGTTGGTAAAGGCATAACCCAGGAAAAGGCAGGCCTATCATATTCTTAAGGCAAAAAAATGAATGCCCACAGCCCACTCTACTGTCACAATTATAGCTACGCAGCACACAAATGGGGCAAATCTACAAATCTAATCCTAATGAGTAGGCTACTTAATATTAGGTACCAAGCTAATGTCCTATATAATGTATCTGATGGAAATGGGCACATTATTGCGCCAGCTTTTCCGCCAAATATAAAAAAATATATGTATTATATATTAAATGTAAAAGACGACACAATTGTGTCTGACAGAATTAGTATAGTATAAAAAGTGTAGACCATTTTTGGATTGTATGATCGTAATAGTGTGAGCATTTATTAACATTTGAAATTTATCGTGCTTTTTTCAATTTCTATCGAAGTAGAAATTAGCTTGCTAGGTGTATCTAGGTACATACTAGATTGGTGTATCAACTAGCTAGCTAGCTTGCAAGCTAAAGTTAGCTTGTGGCACACTGAAAAAGTAGCCTAGCTATAAAAAAAACAACAAACTGTGATACACCGATTTTATTAAGTACCAGGCATAAGAAAAAGGCTTAACATAAGATAACAACCATACTCCTTGGATTTCAGTTTTCATTTTTTGATATGTGAAAGTGTTTATGAAGAGATGTGTGAGAGAAATTTGGTGATCTTTGATCGCAGTTTTGGAACATTAAGCCACGTTAAGCGTTTTAGAATGTCCCAAAATATTTTAGGCTATGTGATCAAAGGTCTGTGAGGAGGTGCTCAAACAGGGAGAAGGAGAGTAAACTTCAAATAGGTAGGCCAGATTTAATTATTCATTACTCAGTCAGAGGCGTTTCTCTCTCTCGATGTGTGTGTGCGTGCGTGGTCAGGTTTCTGTGCGTACCCCAAGATGAAATCCTGTAGGCGCCCCTGCAAGCCTGTACTGAAGACTGATAAGCTGATTTGTCTGTTTGTTTAAATAACCACCACTTATGCAAAATAAAAATGAGAATTCAGTAGCACTAACCGTGGAAGTGTCTGTGCATCTATAGTAGCTTCAGAAAGTATTCACACCCGTTCACTTTTTGCACACTTTGTTGTGTTATAGACTTAATTTAAAATGGATTAAATGTATTCCTTTGGCTGTCAATCTCCACACAATAACCGACAAAGCAAAAAGCTTTTTTTTGCAAATTTATTATAAATTTATATAAGTGCTCAGACCCTTTATTCAGTACTTTGTAGAAGCATCTTTGGCAGCTACCACAGCTAGAGCCTTCTTGGGTAAGTTTCTATGAGCTTTGCACACCTGGCTTTGGGCAGTTTCTCCCATTCTTCCTGGTGGATCCTCTCAAACTCAGTCAGATTGGATGGGGAGGGTCTGTGAACTGACTCTTCAGGTCTCTCCACAGATGTTCTATGGGGTTCAAGTCCAGGCTTTGGCTGGGGTTCTCAAGGACATTCAGTACCTTCTCCCAAAGCCACTCCAGCATTACCTTGGCTGTATGCTTTCAGTCGTTGTCATACTGAAAGGCAAACCTTCACCCCAGTCTGAGGTGGTGTGCACTCTGAAGCAGGTTTTCTTCAAGGACCTCTCTGTATTTGGCTGTATTCATCCTTCCCTCAATTATGACCAGTCTCCCACTCCCTGCTGCTGAGAAGCAAACCCCCTATGGCACCATGCTTCACTGTAGGGATGGTATTAGCCAGGTGATGAGCAGCATCTGGTTTATGCCAGACAAAGTGCTTGGAGTTCAGGCCAAAGAGTTCAATTTTTGTCTCATCATACTGTCCTTTAAGTGCTGTTTGATAAACTCTAGGTGGTCAGTCAGTGCAGAGGACCTCTGAAGCTCTGTTAGAGTGGCCATTGGGTCTTGGTCACCTCCATGACCAAGGCCCTTCTTGCCCCAATTACTGAGTTTGGCCAGACGGCCAGCTCTAGGAAGAGTACTGGTGGTTCCAAACTTCTTCCATTTCACCATGATGGAGCCCAGTGTGCTCCTGGGTGCATTCAACTCTTTAGAAATGGCTTTATACCCATGCTCAGATCTATGCCTCAACACAATTTGATTGCGGAGGTCTAAAAAGAGTTCCTTGGACTTCATGACTTGGTTTTTGGTGTGACATTCACTGAATTGTGGGACCTTCTATACACAGGTGTGTGCCTGTCTAAATCATGTCCAATCAATTCAATTTGCCACAGGTGGACTCCAAGTTCTAGAGACATCTCAAAGATAATCAAAGCAAACAGGATGCACCTGAGGTCAATTTGGAATGCCATAGCAAATGGTCTGAATACTTCTGTAAATTAGATATTTCAGTTTTTGATTTTATATAAAATAAATTAGCTTTAAAAAAACTGTTTTTTCATTATCATTATGGGTTATTGTGTGTAGATTGACAGCCAAAAGAATATAGATAATTCATTTTATCTTAATTCAATAACACAGCAAAATGTGCAAAAAGTGAAGGAGTCTGAATACTTTCTAAAGCCACCATAACAACTAAGCAATAATACTATGGGCCTTCGCTGGCCCCTCTCCAATCTGCACGTAAATTGAGCGTCTGTTACTTACGGGACACGTGTATGGTTGTGAGGTCTGAAATGGTCATATTTTGAGTGGAGTGACGACACGTCCCATTGCTGGAATGTAAAATGCGGAAGAGCATTAGTATGGTGAAGGAGTGGTGAAGGGTGACCCATGCAGAGTCACTTTCCTGTGTTGTAACCATGATGCAGACTGGTGATTGTGTGGAGTGACCGTGATCCAGAGCAGTGGAGTGACATTGATCTGAAGTTGCTTACATCTTCCTTCCATGCATGAAGATGATTGTGTCATTGCGTAATGTTGGCACAATGTTCATCCAGGAGCTGTTCACCGATTTCAGTACTTTGGCATGTCTCGGGTGATCTGCAGCTCCTTCCAAGAATATCCATTTCCCCAATATCTGTAAACAAACGGGAGGGAAGACACACACTGTGGAATGTTGTGGACTTCAGTTTGGAGCAAACTAATTACACTTTTGTGCTTATAAAAGACACACCTATAATTACCAGGAGTATGGTCATTATTATTAATACTTAAAAACAAGTTATTTCCAAAGCAAAAATAACAATAAATATGAAAATATTAACCAAATATGTCACTTCACCTGGAGGTATTGCGACATTAGTGTTATATAAATCTGGAACAAGAGAGATACCTCTGCTACACTGGTCTGGATTATGCCAACCTACACCCCAGCATGTATTACAGTACACATCCACATAGACCCCAGCATGTTGTAGAGTACACACCCATCTACACCCCAGTGTGTAGTACAGTACACACTCACCTACACCCCAGTTTGTAGTACAGTACACACTCACCTACACACCAACATGTATTACAGTACACACCTACCTGGATCAGAGCATGAGGGGGGAAGTCATTGTATTTATGATTTTGTTCCACCAAGAATTTATAGTCAGAGTTTAACATCAAGTGGGACTGAACACACAAACTGCAGCATGTAGTGCACTACACACACACCTACTCCCCAGCGTGTAGTACAGTACACACCCACCTACTCCCCAGCGAGTAGTACAGTACACACTCATCTACTCCCCAGCATGTAGTACAGTACACACCCACCTATACCCCAGCATTTAGTACAATATAAACCCACCTACACTCCAGCATGAGGGGGGAAGTCATTGCATTTGTGATGTTGGTCCACCAAGAATTTGTTAAAAATTAAAACAAATGAATTAAGGTTCAGTTTTAAACAAACTTCTCTGCTGAAGGGATATTTTTCCTACTGTTGGCAGCCTCAAGTTGCTCATTTTCAAAATGAATATGTATTCATGCAACACTTGTCTAAAATGGTGGTTCTCCTGCATTCAAGTGTTGAAACAATCAAAGAACTCACAGGAAGCACAAGGACACAGTGTGAAAGGCACCCGCATTCCCCATCAGACCTGTATCTCCTGCAGAGAAATTCTGTTCCAGGTAAGTGGCAAAAAAGTGAGCTCAGTTGAAAAGTAGCAATATGAACCTACTAGAATTCTAGTCAACATTTAACATCAAGTGGGACTGAACACACAAACTGCAGTTCATTTACAGATAAATTCAAGTTCACAACTGTTTTCCTGGTCTGCAACTAAGTGAATTGTATGAAGTAAACTGTTTGAGGGTGCACACGCAGCAAATCAAGCTGGAATTATGTGCACACATACACCTCAGTTTGTTCAACAATGAAACTGCCTCAGTTTGCATTGTATATGACCTCATCACTGCCTTGTGTTAAAACTCTGCAGTGGAACACATACAGATATCTGTGCCTGCACCTGGTGACTTACCCGAGTGAGGTCATCCAGCACCAGGGGCTGCACGAGGTCCTGACAGTGCAGTGGGGAGGCTGCACTTAGGGACAGCAGGCTGAGGACTGCAGCTGCAAACAGGACATACATAGTGAGGGGAGACAGTGCCAGTGAAGCTGCAGCCGAGAGCCCCTGTCTTATACAGGCACCTGCCTCTGGCTGCTGCCAGAGGCTTTTCCCAACGGCTGTAATAAGGGAGCAAAGTCCATCATGGTGCGGTCATTGACAGGAAAACAAATGTTTTGTAATGATGCAATATCAGAAACCAGGCTGAGGAAATTCCAACCGGCTACTGTCTGGTTGATGAGAAACACAGATAGTTGCTAGCACGTTTAACAGCTGTTGAGAAAGTATTCCAATTCTATAAACACACACAACAGTGATGATCTAATTCAGACCACCAGACCAGAGGTATGTCTTTGAGACATAAACTTTTGGATGACATCAATTTTTGTGCTTGTGCCGGTTCTTGCCTTGAGGTGCCTTGAGGTAAAGTTTGTGCTCACTTTGCCACTCCAAATGTACTTATTTGAAACACTGTCTAAAATATTGCCAAAATTAGACCTATTAAACTGGTCCACAGGGTCATTATATCTACATTGGAAAATTGTAATTTTCTTTTTAAAGGATTCTTGAATGTCACTATAATTCCCCTATACCCTTTACAAAATACTGCTGTTACAGACAGGTGTGTATAGCCTTACAAAGGCAGGCATGTTCAATCTGACCTGTGAACTACCTTATTTTCACACTAGTGGATTCCAACATTGTGTGAATTCTGAAGGAAACTGGTTGAGCAAGAGCTTATCGAGGAATGTTATTGATGCAGAAGTGCATACTTGAAGATTTCAACCAATGAACCTCATACCAAATTTGAAAGCAATGAAGATTTTAGTCTTTTGTATTTTTTCAGCACCATGCTTTTTTGTACATTGTATATGATTTCAGCCATGTGCTTACAGACAGTATTACTTTTGTTTTCTTCAGGAAAAAACAGGAGTGTTTTCTCCACTTTTTATTAATATTGGCACAATGTGCCCTTTTACATGCTAACTAGTTACTCTTAGAGCCGTGAACCAATGTGCCATTTTACAGTAATCTAACTTGTTACTCTCTTAACCAATTTTCTGTTTTACAGTATTCTAACTAATTACTCTCTGAATCAGTGTTCCCTTTTTACAGTATGCTAACAATTATTAGACTGTATAAGACATTTTTCATCTGTTTACTCTTTTTTTATTCCTACTATGTCGAATGGCATTCAGTCATCTAAACCCGCACTAGGTTAACAGGGAACTGCTGAATAGGTGGTACAAAGTCACCTCAACATTTCCTCTGACAAGATGTAACATACATGGTGAGCTCCTAGTAAAGCAATGACGTGTGCTTGTCCAGGCAGTACTTTATGTTTAATGTTCCCTCTGAGTGTTATCAAACGCAGATACATATGTGTTCTGCAATCCCCTGGTCAATTGTGGAGAGATGACAATTTAAAAAACATTTAAAACAGATTGCAGAGTGTAACGGTTTGCCTTTTATTTCACCCTGTAGCGAAAGCTCCCTGGTCAACAAGCACTGTCACAAATGGTGCTCGGGTAATAATTTCCATGGACTTCAGACCCCGACTGGACAGCTAAATTCGTATTTGCATAGTAATGTTTTTTTTTTTTGATTGGTATGATGTTTTGCACTTTCGACACTAATGTCTTGTTGCAACACTGGTACGTCCGTTGAAGCAAATTGTTAGGAGTTTTTTTAAACTTAGTACTTTTTCTTTGGATCAGACAATGTTTATTTGGACATTCTCGTTCTATACGATTGCAAGAGGGTTGCATAGCTGTATGGGCTTGTGGTTGTTCTTGGAGGAGATTACTGGGTAGTAGGCTGTGCCCAGTACGTGCTGGAAGTAGGTGCACTGAAACTGAGGGGGCAGTTTCTCCCGTAAACTAGGTTCAAGCTAATTTGCTGTCACAGTGGGGTGTCAGTCAGGACACAGGAGTCAGGTTCCGGGTTCAGAAGTTTATTGAGGATTTTCATGGAGTGGGTGTGGAATGTGTGGATGTGTGTGTGTTGTTTGTGTGTGTGAGAGTTGCATGTGCTTTGAGTGTGTGTGTTGTTTGTGTGTGTGGTTTCTCAGGCACAGACGCACACAACAGCAACACAATAATATGTGTCCAGGGCTTGGTCTCCTCAGTGATTCACCCCACAGGTATTGTTGCAGTGCTGAGGTGAGGGAAGTCACCACTACTTTATATTGTCCCATATCCTTGGCCCTATTGAGGTTCTTATTGGTGGCCAAAGGATACGGACAGGTCAGAGGGCAAATGGTGACCTGGGGGCCGTCCTTCGGGGTACACCTGTGGCTCGGGTTATCTGCGGGGGTCCTGCTGATAAGGGGTGCAGCAGGACCAGTTTGGGCAGGCTTCAACTGGGTTGTAAACAAAGTGCCTGTGAGAGGTGGGGGTGGTGTGCACAAACAAAGACTGTGGCCCTTTTCTACCTGCACAGAGGATGCATTGGGGGTGAATGTACTACTTCTACTTCTGCGTGGGATCAGCAGCTTGCAACAGACTGGTATTTGCACATACACACCCACACATACTGTATGTCTGCAGTGTTAAAACGGAGTGTGCTGCTAAAACTGTGAATTTACATACAGTTACACACAACTCAAATTGCATACTGTCTAATTTACATGTGTTACATGTGTTAATGTAGGTACAATGTTTTGAATCCACATCATTACTTTATAAATGTAATTGAGTTGTGATCAAGTCAACTTGCATATCTTTATGAAAAATACTGTCATGCAATGATTGTTTCACTCCTTTAATCTAAGCCCACTTTTCAGTAGTGTATTGTGTTATATTGTGTTACTATTTACCGTTGCTTTTTTATGCAAAGTACAATATGGTATCACACCCTGACTTGGCTGACTGCTGGAGCAGAGTCTTTGTGCCCTGATTATGGGGGAGTAGAAAGATAGATTTAAAAGCTTAGCATGGACGTTGAGGTTCTTCAAAGTTACCTTGCAGACTCATTGAAAATTCAGAAAAGTGTTCTCATTCCGTGGAATGAAGAAGGAGGTCTTTGGCCACCTCCCCACACAGGACAGGGAAAACTCTTCATCCACCCTGACACCTTTACCCCATAGCTGCCACGTGTACCTGCTAGCCATAGGCATGTGTCAGCTACCATTGATGATGCAGCAGGAACTACCCCCAGGAAGAGTGCATTAATGTTCACAAGCTTGCCCCTTGGACATGAACCATACATCAAAAGTTCTCTCCTCTCTGCTGAATCATTCCAAACTGGAGCCTCCTGTGTTTGCAGGGGATGGCAAAAATCATCCTGAGGAGTGGCCCCAGGCATTTAATTCTTACAGGTATCCAATGGACTTGACCGATTATCAAATTCTGGCTGAATTGCCACAGTTCTTTGCCAAAGAACCACGGAAATGTTTCAGTGAGGTAAAGACTTGTATCACCTCTTGGTACCAATTCTCTCAACCTTTCCAAACAGACTAGCCAGGAGAGGACCTTGAGAGCTGTTCTTGGTTGTTTTCAGGTACCTGATGAATCTCTTCCCATTTTCATTGACCATATGCTAAGTGAATTTGGCAAGTAAAAGATTGCACAACAAGAATCAGAACAAATTGACCTTGTGAAGAGACATGTATCTGAGAAGTATACCGTAGCCCTGAATAGCACCCCCATAACATCACTTTTTGCGAACATATGAGCTTCATGTGCACCTGGCGCCACGAGGGGACAAGAGGGGGCTTTGCCCCCTCAGTTGTATTTTCTGCCCCCTCCAGTTTAAGTTTTATGTACCCTATAGAAAAATAGCAAAAACAAAAATATTGGCTGAGATACAAGTGTCATAGAGATGACAGTAATGAGACACCTTCTGTGAAGTTTTCTCCCATAAAATATTTGAAGCTTGTTATCTGATCCAGGCTCTCCAGCATTGTTTTTTAGTGCAGAATATAGCAGTGTTGTTGCAGCTGCTGTACTGTCTCTGTGTTAACTGTTAGGGTTGTTAAATGTTGTTAAATGTTAAATGTTTTTGGTCTGTTATGTTGAATGCTTCTTATGTTGAATGTTTCTTGTTAAAGGGTGATACAGACTGTGAAAACAAATTTCCCCACGGGACAATAAAGAATGAATCTGAATGAATCTGAATCTGAATCTCTTTTCCCACTGCACAAGCAGCATTAAAACATGGTTCTGAAACATAGCGCTGTTATTTCAGAACCATGGACAGTGCTGTTGTGCGCTGTTAAGAGATTTATTTATTAGATTTGAACCTCATGGCAAGCTGTACGCGATGTGATAAAAAAAAAGTTAAAACTGTTAACACTCAAGCTAGTTTGCTTGCTAAATAGTTAGTTCAACTTTTGCCATCGCATTACGTAGCTTGTTTGCTTAGCCAAAAAGCAGTTCAGGAATAAGGATGGATATCAGAATGTGGCTTTGTAAGAAAAAACAAAACACCGTAGAGACCCCAGCCGAAACCGGTAGCCCCAGCAGCAGCAATGATATCACCGAGCCCGAACTTAATCTGCTAGCTCCACCAGCCGCCGTTGTCAGTGACAGTGTATTACATAGAGGTTGTGTAACGGCTCAGGCAAGGACTCAGTCGCAGACCAAGAGAGCTTCAGGTTCCAGGCGGGTTTATTAATGACAGCGGGCAAGTAACGAAACAAAAGCAGGGTCGAAAACCGGAAGGCAGTCCGCGGACAAAAACAGGGTCGGTAACAGGGGCAGGCAGGGCCAGGAACCGGGCAGGCAAAATGATCAGGCAACGGGACAAGACGGCAGGCAGAAAACAAAGACGAAGGGCAGGCAGAGTCAAAAACACGGAGAAATCTGAAATCCAGAAAAACTGCGGGAACGAAACGCATACAAAAACGCAAATACAAAAACGCTGAGACGAACTGGCAAACAAGACAGGAACAAGCAGGGTAGAAATAGGGCTGGGCTGATGAGGAGATGGGATGCAGGTGGGCAGGCAGGCAGGTGAAGGTAATGGGGCAATCAGGTGGGCGGGGACCAGGCGGGGAGCGGGGCGGGGCTGAAACACAAGGAAAACAAAAAGCACGCGAACAGGGAAAAACAAAAACACCACAGCTAGGGGGGCGGAGCCCTGACAGGTTGTCCAAATTTATGTGCCAAATTTATGTCCCGCCCAATTTTCAAATCAAACCTACACCCTTGAATCAAGCTTTCATCCAAAACAAAGATCTGGGAACAAGAGGGGGAAGGCACAAGGGCAGTCCTTCCTCTAGTTCATGAATATGCCCAATCCTTCCTGCCACTTTGGTCCTGATCATCCATGCATTGGGAATGCTGAGGACATTAAATCTGAAGACTTCTGGAACACGCAATTCAAAGTTAAAGTTAACTTTACGGGCAAGGCTATGCCTTCTACACTGGACAGGGGTTCTTCCCTTTCAGCTGTTCATGCTTAGTTCCAGAAGACAGTAATATTCAACCAAGGTTAACACCCCCTCTACAGCTCGCTGATTCTGGGTCTTGTGTGCCAAAAGGAATAGCTTGGTTTACAGTTGCTTTTCATTTACCCAAGGTTTGTTATAATCCCACACCTGTCCTCACCTATAGTCTTAGGGATGGATTTCATGCTTTGTGCTGGGGTCAATATGTACCATCAAGGCCCATCACAACAGAGAGTGTTACCTTCTTCATCCCAGAGGTTTTTGATGACAGCTCTGATAGTTGGGAAGGCATTAGCATAGCAACTATGCAGGGCCCAGGGCTTGATCTTGCTGCAAAAGTTGGGGATGCCTCACTGTTACCCCAACAGCAATCTGAGCTACAAGACCTGCTGGATGTTACGCCTCTGCCTTCCAGTAATGTTACTAGTGCTTGTTAATCTGTGCTCTCTTTGTGTGCAAACCTCTAGTGGCTGATTGCTTATTGGAGCCACCTGGGAGCAGGTCTTTTAAGCTATGAGGCCTCTGGGTGTGGTGGCCTCTGCCTGCTCATTTGGTTCCCTGCAGCCTCAGCTCACTCTCTTTCTCCATGGGGGGGGTTCTCTGTCCCCATTTTAGTCTCCTGGCCATGGACAGGGTTGTCTGTTTGTTTTGATAGCTTCTCTTTGCATCCCACATACACTATGTTATCACCCATGCAACACTTTGCAGCCACACTGACTTGCTGATGGAAAATCTGCATTGGTGCATGTAGTTTTAACATTTAGTGCTTTAATAAACCAAGTTAATTGCATTCCCAGGGCCAGAGCACCCGACATCAAAGCAAATCTGAAAGTGCTGGCTAAAGGTAAAACTAAAAGTAAATTCTCAAAAATTATTATTCATGTCAGCGCTAACGATGTCTGTATGAGACAATCAGAAATAACTAAGTTAATGATTAAATGGGTGTGTAAAGTCACAAAACATATGTCGGAGTCATTACCTCTCTCCGGTCCCATCCCTATGTGGTGCGGTGACAAGATCTACAGCAGATTATCGTCACTAAATCATTGGCTGTCTGAGTGGTGTCCCTCCAATAACATAGGCTTCATAAACAATTGGCACGCCTTTTGGGTGGAGGCCTGGTCTTTTAAAAAGAGATGGCATCCACCCCTCTGAGGGAGGGCGCAGCTCTTATCTCTAAAAATTTGGCTTATAGTCTAAATATCTCAAAACCTTGACTCATCAGAGCAAAGGCCAGGCAGCAGACTTTGTCTTAAACAGATCTCTGCTTCTTCCCTTGAACCACCACTTAAATTTAGTTCCATAGAGACAGTGTCTGCCCCCGATCTTCAGTCCCATACTGTCTACAGAAACCTATTAGGGGTTTCTGTAGACCTATTTGCCCTGAGAACTTGATAAAAATTAAATCTGGTGAACCTGAAATTAATACATGCAAACAAATGGTCCTTAGGTTCGGTTTATTAAATATAAGGTCTTTTAACACCCAAGATGCTAATAAATGAATTGATTGCTGACCATAAATTCGACATGTCTGACTGAAACTTGACTTAAACCAAATGAATTTATTGCTTTAAATGAATCAACGCCTCCCAGTTACAGTAACTACCAGGTCCCTCACTCAACTGGTAGAGGTGGTGGTGTTGCTGCTGTATATAACTCTAATCTTTGTGCCACTTTTAAATCTGGCCATAACTTTAATTCATTTGAATTGCTAGTACTTAGCTTTGTACATCCTGACAAGAATGCATCTCAGGTGTTTACCCTTGTAATTGTTTACAGGCCACCTTGCCCTTATACTGTTTTTTATCCGAATTTGCAGACTTGCTATCCAACCTGGTTGTCAACATAGAAAAGGTTGTGGTAGTAGGCGATTTCAACATTCATATGGACAATGAACATGATCCATTCAGAACAGCATTTTTGTCCATTATTGACTCCATTGGATTCTCTCAGTTTGTGGATAAACCCACACATTGCTGCAACCATACGCTGGATCTGGCCCTCATTTATGGCACTGAAATTAACAATGTAGTAACTATGCCACACAATCCCGTACTGTCGGACCATTACCTGGTGACTTTCAACCTTCGTTTTGCTTGTTACATAAACTCAGAGTCCATATGTTCTCTCAGGCGCACCATCTTTTCTGCTACTACCAAAGCATTTATTGATGAGCTCCCTGCATCATACAGTCTGCACAACGAAGAATATTTAAACTTATGTTCGAACTCTCGTTCAGCTAAAATAAATCAACTCACCGAAAATATTAAGTCCACACTACATAACACCCTAGATTTCCCCTTAAAAAGAGGAAAGTCCCAGACAAAACGCTAGCACCTTGGTATAATGACCAGACCCGTGCTATCAAACAAACTGCGCGGAAACTTGAAAGAAAATGGCGCTCCACCAAATTACAGGTCTTTCTCCTGGCCTGGAAAGAAAGTCTTCTACTCTACAAGCATGCACTCACAGCTGCCAGATCTGCATATTTTTCTACCCTAATAGAAAAAAACAAGGACAATCCCAGGTATTTGTTCAGCTCCATCACCAGACTAGTTAAGAGCCCTGTATCAGCCAACCCCTGCATTCCAGCAATTCATAGTAACGATGAATACATGAATTTTTTGACAGCAAAATCATAAAGATACGTGACACAATTCAAAAACCGTCCTCTAATTCTACCTCAAGCCTGGCCTGCTCAAACTCAGATAACGTAGAGATGTCCAATAGGCCAGTGACATGCCTAGACTCTTTCACACCCATTAAATTTAGCAACTTCTCCCTAATTAATTCATCTAAAAATGATACCTGTGTACTAGACCCCATTCCAACAAGATTCTTAAAACAGTTGCTACCTGAAATTGGCACTCCGTTATTAAATCTTATCAATGCCTCCCTTACGTTCGCACATGTACCTCAGTCCTTCAAGTTAGCAGTCATCAAACCTATTTTGAAGAAGCCCATTCTAGACGCAAATGACCTGTCGAACTACAGGCCCATCTCAAATCTCCCATTCCTTTTGAAAATCTTAGAAAAAGTTGTAACAAAGCAACTTTGCTACTTTTACAGTCCAATAATATTCAGGAAGTCTTTCAGTCTGGGTTTAGACCGCATCACAGCACAGAAACCGCTCTCCTAAAAGTAATTAATGACCTACTTCTCTCCTCTCCTCTGACAATGGCTGTATCTCCCTGCTTGCTACCTAAGTGCAGCCTTCGATACCATCGATCATCTTATTCTATTAGTGTCAGTGCTCCCGCCCCCTAGCTATTGTGTTTTGTTTTTCCCTGTCCATGTGCTTTTGTTTTCCTTGTGTTCTAGCCCTGCCCCACTCTCCGCCCTGTCTCCGCCCACCCGATCATCCCCTCCTGCCTGCTTACACACCTGCTTCCCATCTCCTCATCAGCCCAGCCCTATATCTACCCTGCTTGTCTCTATCTTGTTGCCAGTTCGTCGCAGTGTGTTTGTATCTGTCTCGTTCCTGCTGTGTTTTCTGCCTGATCGCTGTTCCCCGAATCGACCCTGCCTGCTCTTCGACCTTGCTCCTGCCTGCTGTCCTGCCTTGTTCACCTGATCTTCCTGACTACCTGGTTTGACCCTGCCTGTCCCCGGCTTTGATTCCTGACTGTTTTGGACTGCCTGCTTGTTTTACGATTCTGTTAATAAACGCCTGGATTCTGGAGTTCTCGTGGTCCGCGCCTGAGTCCTTGCCTGTGCCTTGACAGTACGAACTGGCCATCATGGACTCAGCGGACCTTCCTCAGCTGAGAGCAGCGTTGGAGTTGCAAGGTACCCTGCTGGGAACCCATCAGAGCCAGTTGGAGGCAATCGGCAGGTCCCTGGAGAGCTTCGCCACCAGCATGGCCAGCATCACGGCTCAGCTGCTGCAGCTGCAGCAGAGCTGCCCAGCGCCACCTGCAGCCGTCTCTCCCCCTGTCCCGCCTGCACCTCCGAGTCTGGAACCCCTACTGCCACCTCCTGAGTCGTATGCCAGCGATCCAGGTACCTGCAGGTCGTTCCTCTCCCAATGCTCCCTGGTGTTCGAGCTCCAGCCCTCTATGTTCCCCATGGACCGGACGAGGATTGCATACGTGATCACCCTGCTGACGGGCCGTGCCAGGGAGTGAGGCACCGCAGTCTGGGACGCCGGTGCCTCTTTCTGCCACTCCTACGCAGCCTTCACCGAAGAAATGAAGAAGGTGTTCGACCGTTCTAAGCACGGTCGTGAGGCTGCCCGGAAGATGCTGCTGACCCGCCGGGGGGGGGCGATCGGTGTCGGATTTCACTATTGATTTCCACACCCTCGCTGCCTCCAGCAGGTGGAACTTGGAGGCTCAGTATGATGCGTTCCTCAACGGCCTCTCGGAGCCCATCAAGGACAAGCTAGCCACCCGGGAGCTACCTGCCAGCTTCAATGCCTTGGTGGGCCTGGCCATTTGTGTGGACCAGCGCCTGATGCTGCACCGCAGGGAGAGGGGTTCCCGAAGTCCGCCCAGTCCCTCCCGGGAGCAGTCCTATGTTTGGGCTGCACGGGGTCCTGCATCTCCTCCACCTACCCCTCCAGGACCGATGCAGGTCGACCGGACTCGTCTGTCACCTGCCGAGCGTCAGAGGAGGATCAGCACTGGGTCCTGTCTGTACTGTGGGCAGTCAGGGCACTTCGTGGCAATCTGCCCAGCAAAGGCCAGTGCTCACCCAGTAGTGAGGGGATTACGGGTGAGCGGCACCCCCTTACACCAGTCCCCTGAAGTCTATCCTCTGTTCACCGCCACCCTGATCGTCAGGGGTCAGTCTCACACCGTTTCTGTCCTAATAGATTCGGGAGCTGACGGAAGCTTCATTGACGCCAACCTGGCGGCCCAGCTGCACCTGCCCCGCATCCCACTGCACTCACCATTGGAGGCCCATGCCCTCACCGGAGCCCCGCTGGTCCGCATCACCCACACCACCCACCCGGTGAGTTTCCTCATTTCCGGCAACCACCGTGAAGAGAGAGTGCTGCATCTCCTCAACACCCCTCAAGCCTCTGTGGTCCTGGGTCACCCCTGGCTAGTGCAGCACAATCCACACATCGACTGGGAGGGCAATAAGATCCTGGGCTGGAGCCCCTTCTGCCACTCACACTGCCTTCGCGATGCCTTGGTCCCTGCTTCACCAGCCCCCCCTGCACCTGAGGATTTTCCTGACCTCTCGGCAGTACCGCCAGAGTATCTGGACCTTAAGCCGGTGTTCAGCAAGTCCCGTGCCACTTCGCTGCCCCCGCATCGTCCTTACGACTGCGCCATAGAGCTCCTGCCCGGTTCGTCACCCCCTAGGGGGCGCCTGTTCTCCCTGTCCCCACCGGAGACCGAGGCTATGAACCGGTACATCCAGGAGTCCCTGGCAGCAGGGATAATCCGCCCGTCCTCCTCGCCCGCAGGGGCTGGCTTTTTCTTTGTTGGAAAGAAGGACGGCTCTCTTCGTCCCTGCATTGATTATCGGGGTCTCAACGCCATAACTGTTAAGAACCGCTACCCCCTACCCCTTCTGTCGTCTGCCTTCGAGTCACTACAGGGCACCACCATCTTCACCAAGCTGGATCTCCACAATGCCTACCACCTGGTCAGAATTCGAGAGGGGGACGAGTGGAAAACAGCTTGATGATGAACACCCCCTCTGGGCATTATGAATATCTGGTCATGCCATTCGGTCTGATGAATTCCCCGGCTGTTTTCCAGTCCCTGGTGAACGACGTCCTCCGAGATATGCTCAATCGGTTTGTGTTTGTTTATTTGGACGACATCTTGATCTTTTCTCGCTCCCGGTCTGAACACGTCCAGCACGTCCGTCGTGTCCTTCAGCGCCTGCTGGAGAACCAGCTATACGTCAAAGCAGAGAAGTGTGAATTCCATCGGGGCACCATCGCCTTCCTGGGTTTTGTCATCTCCGCAGGAAGCATCCAGATGGACAGGCAGAAGGTCCAGGCGGTAGAGGAGTGGCCTCGCCCCACTTCACATCGGGAGCTGCAATGCTTCCTGGGGTTCGCAAACTTCTACCGCCGCTTCATCCGCAATTACGGCATGGTGGCTGCTCCTCTCACCTCTCTGACTTCTGTTAAGATGGCATTTTCCTGGTCCCCTGAAGCCGAGAGGGCGTTCGTCAACCTGAAGACCCGGTTCACCTTAGCGCCTGTCCTGACCCAGCCGGATCCTGCCCAGCAGTTCATCGTGGAAGTGGACGCTTCAGACATAGGAGTGGGGGCCATCCTGTCACAATGCTCGCCGACAGACAACAAACTTCACCCCTGCGCCTTTTTCTCCCACCGCCTCACACCCACCGAACGCAACTATGACATCAGTGATCGGGAATTACTGGCAGTCAAACTGGCGCTGGTGGAGTGGAGGCACTGGCTGGAGGGGATGAGCATCCCATTCTTGGTGTGGACCGACCACAAGAATTTAGAGTACCTCAAGTCGGCCAAACGTCTGAACCCCAGGCAAGCCCACTGGTCCCTGTTCTTTTCCAGGTTTGACTTCACCCTGTCATACCGCCCCGGTTCCAAGAATGGTAAGCCAGATGCCCTTTCACGCCAGTTTTCACCCGCAGAGGTACCCCAGGAGCCCAGCACCATCCTGCCCGCCCAATGTGTGGTCGCGGCTGCTCAGTGGGACATCAAGACCGTCGTCTGCACTGCTCTTCGGGCCGAACCGGGCCCTAGCACCTGTCCCCCTAACCGTCTTTATGTTCCCCAGTCTGCTCGCTCTCAGGTCCTGCAGTGGGGGCACTCCTCCAGACTCGCCTGCCATCCCGGTGCCCGACGTACTGCGGCGTTCATTAGCCAACGGTTTTGGTGGCCCACCATGAACGATGATGTCCGGACCTTCGTCTCCGCCTGCTCAGTCTGTGCCCGGAACAAGACGTCCACCTTGCCGCCCGCCGGCCTGCTACAACCCCTGCCAATTCCCAGACGACCCTGGTCCCACATCGCCCTGGATTTTGTCACTGGCTTGCCCTCGTCTGACGGTAACACCGCCATCCTCACTGTCATAGATCGCTTTTCCAAGTCGGTACATCTCATTCCACTGCCCAAGTTACCCTCTGCTAAGGAAACAGCCCAGCTGCTCATTCACCATGTTTTCCGTTTGCATGGACTACCCACTGACGTGGTGTCCAACCGGGGGCCCCAATTCACCTCTCATTTCTGGAAAGCTTTTTGCAGGCTACTGGGTGCCACGGTCAGCCTGTCATCCGGGTTTCACCCCCAGTCTAACGGCCAGACCGAGCAGGCCAACCAGCATCTAGAAGTGGTACTGCATTGCCTCACGTCTCAGGAGCCTACGGTGTGGAGCCAGCAGCTACCCTGGGTGGAGTACGCCATCAACTCCCTGCCCTCTGCATCCACAGGACTGTCCCCCTTCCAGTGCTGTGTGGGCTACCAACCTCCCCTATTCCCGGCCCAGGAGGAGGAGGTGGGGGTCCCCTCGGTGACGGCATTTGTCCAGCGCTGCCGTCGCACCTGGAGACGTGCACGTACCGCACTGCTCCGCTCCTCGGCTCGGGTCAAGCGGTTTGCTGACCGCCACCACTCCAAGGCCACCCCGCTATCGCCAGGGTCAGCGAATGTGGCTCTCCACCCGGGACCTTCCCCTCAAGGTGGACTCCCGCAAGCTGGCTCCCCGCTTCATCGGCCCCTTTCCCATCGCTAAGGTGATCAGCCCCGCGGCGGTCCGGCTGAAGCTCCCGCTCTCCCTTCGCCGCATCCACCCAACCTTCCACATCTCCAGGATCAAACCCGTCGTCCGCAGCCCTCTCTACCCGGCTCCCCGGGCTCCTCCGCCTCCCCGCCTGATTGATGGAGCACAAGCCTACACTGTACGCCATCTACTGGGGGTTCGGCATTGGGGGCGCGGTCTCCAGTACCTGGTGGACTGGGAGGGCTACGGACCCGAGGAGAGACGCTGGGTCCCAGCCAGGGACATCCTGGACCCTGGCTTGATCCGGGATTTCCACCGCCGGAACCCGGGCTCGCCTGCTGTGACGCCTGGTGGCGTCCGTAGGGGGGGGGGGGTACTGTCAGTGCTCCCGCCCCCTAGCTATTGTGTTTTGTTTTTCCCTGTCCATGTGCTTTTGTTTTCCTTGTGTTCTAGCCTTGCCCCACTCTCCGCCCTGTCTCCGCCCACCCGATCATCCCCTCCTGCCTGCTTACACACCTGCTTCCCATCTCCTCATCAGCCCAGCCCTATATCTACCCTGCTTGTCTCTATCTTGTTGTCAGTTCGTCGCAGTGTGTTTGTATCTGTCTCGTTCCTGCCGTGTTTTCTGCCTGATCGCTGTTCCCCGAATCGACCCTGCCTGCTCTTCGACCTTGCTCCTGCCTGCTGTCCTGCCTTGTTCACCTGATCTTCCTGACTACCTGGTTTGACCCTGCCTGTCCCCGGCTTTGATTCCTGACTGTGTTTGGACTGCCTTCCTGGTATTTTGACCCTGCCTGTTTTGGACTGCCTGCTTGTTCTACGATTCTGTTAATAAACGCCTGGATTCTGGAGTTCTCGTGGTCCGCGCCTGAGTCCTTGCCTGTGCCTTGACAATTAGACCGACTTGAGAACCTAATTGGCGTAAGTGGAAATGCTCTATCCTGGTTCAGGTCTTATCTTTCAGAGCAACATCACTCTGTCTTCATTAACAATAAGTCTTCCAAACTCTCCAGAGTAAGACATGGAATACCACAAGGACCCATGCTTGGACCTTTGCTCTTTTTTTATACATGGTGCCTTTTCTTTATATATGGTGGTTATCGGCTAAAACTCTATCAGGAGCAAATTCACCAATATTACATTAAATCTTGATGGTGTCTCATTGGCCTCAGTTGCAACCATCAAAGACCTTGGTGTCATGATTGATCCTGAGCTCTCTTTTGACACACAAAAAAAACCTCCAGGACTGCTTTCTTTCATTTGAGGAATATTGCCAAAATCAGGAAAAGCTAATCCACGCTTTTTTTACATGCAGATTGGACTACTGTAATGCCCTCTTGTCAGGATGTGCATATGCCTCCCTAAAGTCCCTTCAATTGGTTCAAAATGCAGCTGCTCGTATTCTAACCAGAACAAAGCGCTTTGAGCACATCACCCCAGTATTAGCCTCTCTCCACTGGCTACCTATCAAATACCGCATTGATTTCAAAATATTTCTCCTTACATTTAAAGCTTTAAATGGGCTTGCCCTCCCTACCTTAAGGACCTTCTTCGCCCATATACTCCAAAATGAACTCTACATTCTCAAAGCGCAGGACTTCTCATTGTTCCAAGAGTGGGTAAAAGTACTATAGGTGGTAGAGCCTTTTCACCGAGCCCCTCTTTTGTGGAACAATACACCCATCAAAGTTTGGGGAGCAGACACTCTCTCTGCCTTTAAGTCTAGGCTAAAAACTTTATTTTTTATCTTTATTTCTAATCCTTTAGTTGAGGGACATGGCACGGTGCTGACATTGATCGTAGAGTCTCTAGTGTACTAAGTGGCCATTGCTGTTACTACATCATGGCTGGGTACTCTGTGTTCAGCTGATCCGGCTGTGGTCTGGTGTTGACTGCCTTAGGGTCACCCTCATGATCATGCTGGCCCCTTGCCTCTCGTCCCCTAGGTATGCTGCCATAGTGCTTACCTGCCAGGATTTTTCCTTATTACACACATGCATCCCTCTTCCCCCCTCTGTTCCCTCCTTTGCCTTTATGCCTTTATGTTTCCATTCCTGCACTTAACATCCACTAATCACTGTTTTCTATTTGTTTTCTATCCCTGGTCTGGGCTCCTGCCTGGAGCTGTAGCCCAAGCATCACATCCCGATTTCCAGCCCTGCTACCTCGCTGCCCTGCCCATCAAGCCAACTGCATTCCAAGAACCAGATTACTCTGTTGTTAATTACTGCTGTCTATCAAACTCAAATGTCTTAAAGTACATTGTACAACTCTAATTCTATCTGTCCACTGCAGGGCAGAAGTAGA
Organism: Megalops cyprinoides; assembly: GCF_013368585.1. Lineage (NCBI taxonomy): Eukaryota > Metazoa > Chordata > Actinopteri > Elopiformes > Megalopidae > Megalops > Megalops cyprinoides. The sequence continues at coordinate 27,457,123 of NC_050600.1, forward strand.
TAGGCTCTGCCTCTGAGCCAGGTTCTGCTCAAGGTTTCTTCCTGTTAATTAGGGAGCTTTTCCTTGCCTCTGTTGCCTTAGGCTTGCTCTCAGGGGGTCTCGGGCCTGGGAACAATGTAAAGCTGCTTTGTGACAACTTGTGTTATACAAACAAAATTGAACTGAAAATTGAACTAATAAACTTGGATTGACATGAACCAATTGGTATGGTGGTCCATTTTTTGTTATGACTTTGAGCCAGGTCATGACATGGAAAACTTCAGTGTCCTCTTCGATGGTCACCTGAGTTGTACTGAACTGGCAGAGCATGCAGTAGATACCAGGGATGCAAGGCCAGTAAACTTACCGCCCCACTGTACTTCTCCAGCGAAGGATCAGATTATTGAGGAGCAGATCAATATGATGATAAAGGAACTGATCATTGAGCTATCCTCCAGCCCATGGGTCGCACCTGTCGTTGTTGTCATTAAGCCTTGTGGCGAGCCAAGGTTCTGCATGGACTACAGGGCCATTAACTAACTTATGACAAAGGATTTGTATCCTCTTCCAAGGAGGGTACAAGGAGGGTACTAGATGAGTCCTTAGACTTGTTAGTCTGAGGAAGTTATATCTCAACCATTGACTTAGCACGGGGTCATTGGCAGGTAGGCATGGATGAAAAGGCAAAGGTGAAGACAGCTTTCATCACCCACTGTGGCTTATTCCAGTTTTGCATCCTGGAATTTGGACGTTCGTAACATTAATGTGAGAAATTAGTAGCTTGGTAAACAGCTAAGAAATACATAGCTGGTTGGCAACAAGGCGAAAAGTTTGAAAAATAAAACTTTAGCTTTTCTTCTTGTTTTTAGGCAGACTAGACGCTACAGTAGCTCTGTTTTTTTTTTAAATGGCGGTCACAAAGTTTTGGTTGGACTTATTGGTCACGATAATCCTGCCCCCAGCCCCTTACATAGCGGTTCTTTGTTCTAGATCAGCAAAGAGTTGGTGCCGTTCTCGAACCAGTTTTCCTGGCCAAGAGCTGGTTCTTTGGCTGTCGAAATGCGAAGAACTGCTTGAAGATTAGGCACCAGCTCCAAACCAGCCCTCAAAATGTGTTAGTGGAAAAGGGGCATGAGAAATATTCACCTGGTTACATGTTGTCGGGCTCTCCCGAAAACTGAGTAGGTGTCAATTCTTTCTTGATCAGTTATACTATATGGACAAAAGTATTTGGATGACTGACCATTACACCAACAGGGACTGTAATGACATTGTATTCAAATACACATACTTTAATATGGAGTTGATCCCCCTTTTGCAGCTATAACAGCTTCCACTCTTCTTGGAAGGCTTTCCACAAGATTTTGGAGTGTTTCTGTGGGAATTTGTGCCCATTCATTCTGTAGAGCATTTATGAGGTCAGGCACTGATGTTGGACGAGAAGGCCTGGCTCGTAATCTCCATTCCAGTTCATCCCAAAGGTGCTCGATGGGGTTGAGCTGAAAAACAGCCCCATACCATTATCCCTCCTCCACCAAACTTCACAGTTGGCACAATGTAGTCAGGCAGGTAACGTTCTCCTGGCAACCGCCAAACCCAGACTCGCCCATCTGACTGCCAAACAGAGAAGTGTGATTCGTCACTCCACAGAATGTTTCCACTGCCTCACAGTCCAGTGTCGGTGTGCTTTACACCACTCCATCCGACGCTTGGCATTGGACTTGGTGATGTGAGGCTTGCATGCAGCTGCTCGGCCATGGAAACCTATTCCATGAAGCTCCCGCAGCACAGTTTTTGTGCTTACATTAATGCCAGTGGAAGTTTGGAACTCTTCAGCTATGGAATCAGCAGAGCGTTGGCGACTTTTACACACCATGCGCCTTAGCAGTCGTTGACCCCGCTCTGTGATTTTACATGGTCTTCCGCTTTGTGGCTGAGTTGCTGTTGTTCCTAAACGCTTCCACTTTCTAATAATATCACTTACAGTTGACCGTGGAATATCCAGCAGGGATGAAATTTCACGAACCGTCTTATTGCAAAGGTGGCATCCTATCACAGTACCACTACTTGAAGTCACTGAGCTCTTCAAAACAACCCATTTTGTATCACAAATGTTTGCAAATGGAGACTGCATGGCTAAGTGTTTGATTTTATACACCTGTGGCAACGGGTCTGATTGAAACACCTGAATTCAATAATTAACAGGTGTGGCCAAATACTTTTGTCCATGTAGTGTACATTTCCTTGATTATCTGGCGTCCCCGGAAAGCGTATGACCAGACGTGGTCAGATGAGGTGGTGCTGGACCAGCATCTAAGGATGTCAAACTGAGCCTATCCAGCTACTATAAGCATTTGTTTCAAGCCTATGCACAGTTAGCAGAACCTCTCTTCTCTCTCTTTTCTCTTTTCTGCCTTCATAAAGATGCATGTGATACTGGTTTGGGTGCCATGCTGATGCAGCAAGATGACACAGGGTGAAATGACAGTGGCCTTTGCAAGTTGACACTCCATACTCAAAAAAGAATGTCTAGGGGTCATCTAGCCTTTGGAGCATTTCAGGTTGTGTGTTGAATATACTAACCATATATACTGATCACAGTAGCCTGAAGTGGCTGATGTCATGGCCCAACCCCACTGGGTGCTTAGCCCGATGATGTCTTCCAACTCCAGGATTTTGATTTTCAAATCATCCACAGGCCTGGATCTTGCAATAGAGTTTGAGATGGTTGCTATCACACAACCCACTTCCTTGTGATGAGGGTCCCATGGATCTTTTGCCTCCTCACGCTAGCATTGCTGGCTTTGACTGTCGTGCACACCCCCTCTTTGCATTGAGGATTGCTCTCATTTTCAGTGACTGCAACGGAAAGATCCTGTCATAAGAAGGCTCATCCACTCATGCTAGATGAGAATGCTGATGGTTTGGATGGTGACACATCCCCATCTCAATATTTTATTCATGATAACCTTCTACATTATATTGACCCAAGGTCAAAATGTGGGTTGCACCCAATTAACCAGCTATTGTTTTCTCCAGCCACATCAGAGGCACCTTATTACAGTAGCACCTTGACCACTCACAACTGGACACTTGGGATAAACTAAAATGTTAGCTAGACATTGCATGAATTTTTTTGTCCTTTCATATTCTGCGTGTCAGATGACCCAGCCAAGCCAAAGGGCCATCTGTTGGGCTGATGGTGCCTATCCAAGCTACCACCATGGGAGTTCACTTGAGTGGATTTGGCCAGCCTGTTGCCACGTACCCCCAATGGCAATGCCTATATGAGTATGTTGCTGTTGTACAGGTTGCTGCCAGCAACTTCCTGACAGAGGTGTTTTCAATGCACAGTGCCCTTAAATACTTCATATCAGATCAGGGTGCCTGTGAAGGAGAGCCTTCACCACCTCTCCCTAAGTGCTAATTGTAAATTGTGTAACAATTTGTTAATTGTGTGCACCTGACAATGAGTTGTAAGGGAACAATCTGATTGGGTAACGAGCCACACCTGACTAATGGAAAGTGGATTAAATATAGGTGTGTCTTAAGAGCAGGGAGAAGGTTCACTTTGTCCCTGCTGGTGCTGTGCATAGGCTGGTTTCTTTGTCGGTTTGGATTTTAAAATAAATTATTGGTTTTTAACTTTTTGTTTTTGGCTCATTTATGAGAGAAGTGGCGGTCAACTTCTCCACAACACTGCAACTTTCATCAGTGAACTTTTTAAAGAAGTTGTGACAGCTGTGGGGTCTGAACACAGACAGCATACCATCCCCAGACTGACACCACAGGGTGTGTAATTCATTCTTTGAAAGCACATATGTGTGGGACAAACAATCTACATGGGATTGATACCTTCCCCAGATCGCTTTCACACTGAGGACAGCCCCCCATGACAGCACTGGACTTAGCCCTGCCATGGTGTTGTATGGATGTGAATTACCTATACTCCATGGGACCTTATCACTCAGCCCTCCAGTGGAAGGGGTGGATGACCCAGACATCCCCTACCCAGAGTGTCTTGAAGCCTCCTTGAGGACGCCCATGATCACGCAAGGGCAGTGCTCTTATAAGGTTGATGACTTGGTACATGTGAAGACAGATGCAGTCATATAACATCAGATAACATCACATCTAAACCAGACACAGTGGGCCCTATGAAATCATGGAAAAGCTGACAGAAGTCAACTACAGACTAAAAAGGGTGAAGGATGGACTGGATGCTGGAGTCTTTCATGTGAGTAACCCCCAACCATACCATACTGTAAGGAAAATGCAAAACCTGCTTCAGTGTTCTTGGATGGTCACCTAATACAATAAAGGTGGGGGGGGGGGGTCAGAGACAAAGGGAATTGATTGGCATACCTTGATGTTAACAATGACCATTTGGTTGCCTTCCACACCACACCCTTTGTTCCTGTATGAGGTGCAATACCTCTGTCCTTTCCTGTGAACAGGATGAAGGAGGAGACTCTGTGGAGCCTCAAAAACTTTACAAATGTAAATGGCCATTTGTTTCTCTGCCACCCAATCAGGGACAGGAACCTGCATTTTATTTCAACATTTTATTTCAGGTTTTGGGTATAAAGGCTTGTACCCAAACCACATCACTTTGTAAATGACCTGCCTTGCTTTTACCCGGTATGTTACATACTGTAATTCAACACTAGTTTTGCTTTGTTATTAAATTGCTTTCAACCTAAACTTTGAACTACGAGCCTTACTTTACAAGAAGGAAAAATCCCTACAATACCATACCTGGGACTCTCCAGTGGGATGCAGCAGGAAAATGGCACAGAGAACACCTATAAATAAAGTAGGGGTGGGACCAAGCCATCTTCCATTGCCTGGTGTTTTTCCCCAGGTGAGGAGGAAAAAATGGTATGACGTCACACATGTAGGACAATGCAGTCGTATAATATTCTCCACCAGGGGGCAGTGTCTACCACTTGCATGGTAAAACATGAGCAATAAATGAAATGAGTGTCTGGTGACAAAGTGAGATTTTTCAGTCAGTATGATATAAATGAGTATCTGGTCTTTTTGAGCGTGTGCTCAGCACCTCACCTGAATATAATGTAGAACTGTTCATTTCGAGGATGAGGCTTTTCTGTTCAGAATGGCCATTATAGTGCTTCCAGTTACAACTGTCATTGTTGTCAAGTTCTTTACTTTGCTGCACCCACGAAATGATGCTTACAGAGACAGCCCATATTTAGTTTAGCCAACTTTTAATATAGACTTGGCTGCCAACAACACTCAGGAGGTATAATAATGAATGAGTGGATAGAAACTCAACAGCAGTTTTACATTAAGTGTTCTAATACAAAATAAGCATCTTTCTTAAAGTGAGAGCAACTAATTCACAGTATCACTTCCACTTAGGAATGAGGCTTGCAGTTGTTTTGTCTGAATTCATTATGAAATAAATTATCTTAGTAATTACTTTACTTTTAAGCCCCTTTTTACCCTAGAATTTCAGTTTCTTTGAAAACTTACAATAGTATATACATCTTTGTCTCTGTCCCAAAATGTACATTATGAACTTATGTTTTAACATATATTTTAACACATTTTTAGGGCACAACATTATTTTAGGAAAAATCCCTCACTGGAGTAGTGTTGCTATTGTTTGTCATGGAGATAAAAACATTATAGTCTTGGACAGCATTTGGTTTATTCCAGCACAAGTTAACCCATGATTTAATCACTCATGGTGATTTGTCCTTTGACTCCTCCATGTCTGAAAGTTCCTTTTCTTCAGGGCAAAGATCTGTAAACAACAGAATAAAAGGCTGTGACTTAGAGCACGACCGATAAATCGGTGTGCCGATATTATTGGCCGATATGAGCTAATTGCAGATATATCGGTATTGGCATTTATAATGGCCAATAAATGACAATTAAAAAAGAAACGGAACACTTCAACCATGTTATGAGTGTTGTTGTTGGCAGCACACGTGGTTTGAACGCCACAAATCACAACAATCTGCTGACCCAAGCACAGTCGAGCAGAGTAGCCCATGGCGGAGATCATCTGTGTTCATGGTAAGTTGATAATTGTCATAAGAAATACATTACTTAAGTAATAATAATTATCCCCCATCACTTCTTCTCTTAGCCTAAATAAACCTGACAACATTCATGTCAGCCATGCCTGGTTTTTCTGCAATAATGTGAAAGCCGATACTGTCAAACATTGAAATTACGTTTAACGTTACGGTAGTTGAGTGGTGTAGGCTAAGCTGTTGACAAACTTGATTGTAGGTTTATTTATGAAACAGTGTGGCAGTTCTAGCAAGTAAACAAACAATGGTCCTATCATTTCTCCCTCGTCAATTCTAAAAATTCTCTGGCAACATCGCCTACAGCAGCTTATAATGCTGTCCATTGCTAAATTAGGTTACCCAGAAAGCTAGCTAATGCCATGTTTATCAGTGGAAGAATGCTAATGTTAATGAGCAGTTAAGCTATAGCGCTTAACTTTTTCTGCCTAAATGACGCAATGGTAAATATATCTGCGACTCGCATGTCTGTAGTTACAGTTGGTGCATTGAAAATTGTTAAGCCTTTCACGGGTGCAGTCACACCAGTGTGATTAGCCATTTAGCACGTATGCTAAAACTGGTGCGATTAGAACACTAGATTGGAGAAATTCTAGCTAATTTTAGCTTTGAGGAAACTCAAACTCTAAAAATATAGCAAATGCTTACTGAAAACTATGCAAAGCTTAATAACGCTAATGAAAACATAACGTATGTAAGGTAACACGCAGGCTACATAGCATAGCATTAAAAAATAAGTTACATGCGAAAGGGTTAAACCAGAGGGGAGACGTAAATAAACGTGAGTTGAAGAAGTATCTAACATGGCTTGGTAACCAAACAAAGTTATCTAGCTTCTCTTTCAAACGTGGAGTGTGAAATCTCAAAGTCGCAAGTCCTTGTTGCAGACAGTCATGTGGTAATAGATGCATTCAACAGCAGCGTTTACTCTAGGTTACTGTATCAGTTTACTGCATAGGCATGATAGGCAAGATGGCATGATATATTTTTGAACTTTTTTGTATTTTTATACCTTTGACTCTGATTTATCAAAACTTTAATATATTTTGTTGTACTTTTGTTCAAAATACTATTTATGACAATAAAACAAGTTTATTTTTAAATTGCATTATGTCATGTTATCTTGGTGAGGACTCTTAAATAACTACACATAACAAATGTTACAGAAAATCTTTGTTTATATTATGTGTTTCTGAAGAAAAAAAAGGAATATTGGCCGATATATCATTATCGAATTTTTAAATCGTCAAATATTGAAATCGGTATCGGTCTTAATAATCCTATATCGGTCAGGCTCTACCATGACTGCTACTAGCCAATGTGTGGAGGTGCCTTACAGAGCTACTGTACATGCACTAGCTAATGCATTGAGTGTGGCTGCCTCACAGACCTACTGTACATGCATTAGCTAATGCATTGAGTTGGGCTGTCTTTGCTACACTGTGAAGAAATGCATATAAATGGAAGGCTCCCTGACCTTGTTGTCCGTCATATATGAAATGTGGCTGTGGAAAACCCAGGCACTCCGCTTGTCTCCTGTACATTTCCCAGTCAGAGGCACTGAGCTTTCTCTCTCTCCCTGTAAAACAGCATGAGTTCAGAGCTGGTATTATTCAAAGCAGGTTAGAGTGAGAGAGACTGCATGACACTGCAGGTTATGATCCAGAGAGAGTGGATAAGAGATTGCCCATTTGCAAGTTTTAGAAAGAGGCAATTAGATGATCATTAAACTCATGATTGTGCTCATTCTGTCTAAAATCATTCCATGTGAAGTGCATGAAGATAGTGCTGTCACAGATGCATTAATTAAAAGAAGAGGAGCCCACTGCAAATGGCTGAGCCACCTTTAAATATGCTTCTGGATTCTTCCCCCCTGCTCCCTTTCTTTGACCCCCTAATGCAGGCAAATAGCTGGACCTGGTCTTCCGGAGGAACTTCTCCACTTCAGACCTGAAAGTCACTCCCCTCCACCTCTCTGTTTCTCTAACTCCTCCTCCAGCCCTTCCTTTGTGCCTATCTCTGTCACTCCTTGCTGTAACATACGTAATCTGTCACCCTTAGCTTTTCCTCCACAGTTCTTGCTTCTCTTCTGCCCCTTGATTTTTTTCACCAAAATTTCTACTGATTCCACAATTTTCACCAAAATTTCGACTGATTCCACTACATCCACTTATCTCTCCTCTCTGCCATCTTCCTCTTACTTCCAGGCCTGCATGATCCACTCTGCCTTGTCCATGGCTATCAGATTCACTCTGCGAGAACAGGACCAAGCTTTGTGTTGAAGAACTGAAGTGGAGAAAATCCAGCTCCTCTGCTGATCTGTGGAACTATCAAGCTCTCCTTTCTGCATTTTAATCAAGTGTGACTTCTGCTAAGGCATCCTTTTATGAATCCATGATTCAAAAATCACTACCTAACCCACATAAACTGTCTTCTACCTTCTCTTCCCTCCTCAATCCTCCCTCTCCTCCACCCCTCTGATCTCTCTGCAGATGACTTTGTAGATCACTTCAAACAGAAGATTACAGACATCTGAAACTCCCTCCAGTCACCACAGCCCTCATAACCCTCCTCTTCCTCTTTTTCATCCCTCCAATTCTCCTCCCCTTCTCTCTCTAAATTCTCTCCACTTTCAGATGTTGATGTCTCTCAACTCTTGGCATCACATTGGCCTACCACCTTTGCCCTGGATCCCATTCCCTCACCCCTCCTGCAGATCGTCACTCACAGCCTTGTATTAATCTCCACTCTGATGAATCTGTCACCCTCCACAGGCTGTATGCCTGCAGACTTCAAGGAGACAGAAGTCACACCCCTCCTCAAGAGAAGAACTCTGGACCCATCTGCTCTCCAGAATTATCCACCGGTCTCTCTCCTTCCCTTTCCTGCAAAAACACTTGAAGGTGCAATGGCTAGCCAACTACCTTTCCCTCCCAGAACAAGCTTCTTGACCCCTTCCGGTTTGGTTTCAGAGCTGGTCATTCCACACAGACTGCCCTCTTCTCCATTACTGAAGCTCTTCAATTAGCTGGAGCATCCTCCCACTCCCCAGTAGTGATTCTTATGCACCTGTCTGAAGCATTTGATACAGTGGCCCACACTCTGCTTCTGTCTACCCTGGGTGCATTGGACACTCTGACACTGCTCTTCTTTGGGTTCAGTCCTACTTCTCTGGATGCTCAGGGTATCCTGCACCCGTGATTTGTTGAGACCCCACAGCCTGCCAATAGGTGACCATGCCAGTGTTGTTAACTTGCTTGTTTAACTTGAACTTTTGTTCTGCTGTGCTGGAAGTGGCTCTGGATAAGAGTGTCTGCTAAATAAATGTAATGTCATGTAATGCAATGTAATGCTTGTTCTGAAGTACAAGCAAATGCAGGTTCAAAAGATTAACAAAAAGCTCTTATCCTCCCCTCAGTGCAGCAGACCTCTTGCCACTAGAGTGAACATACCAAAGATGTAGAGTGACCGAATGTGGTCCCCTCGTTTCAGGCAGGAAAAATTCATGAGGAGGCAGTCAGGACAGGTGGGCAGGAGTGTGATATTTACTGTGACATTTTCACCTGTGGAAAAGAGGGAGCCTTATGGGACACACAGTCTACAGTCACTTTTGCTATGCCCATTAAAGAAACAGACATTCCATGGCAGTGACTCCAGTAAAGAACAAGCCTGTAATGAAGACTGATAACCTGATTGGTCTGTTTTTTGCAATAACCACCACTTATTTCTACGCAAAATACAAACAAGAATACAGCAGTACTGATTGTGGAAGTGTCTGCACATATGAAATAAGAAATAATGCCATGGTCCCTCCCCAGCCCCTCTCCACCCTGCACATGAATTGAGCAGCTGTTACTTACGGGACACGTGTATGGTTGTGCGGTCTAAAATGGTCATATTTTGAGTGGCATGATGACACTTCCCATTGCTGAAATGTAAAATGTGAAAGAGCATTAGCAAGTTAAGGATTGTGGAAGATTGAACCATGCACAGTTGTGGTCCTGTAGAATGACCGTGATGCAGAGCAGTGGAGTGACATTTATCTGAAGTTGCTTACATCCTCCTTCCATGCATGAAGATCACATTTTGCAACAGTTTGTAGTGGCACCTCTACTTCAGCATTGCTGAAGGTGCAGCTATACAGCAAAATGAACTGTCCTGTAATTTTTCCACTTCATGCTGCAAGTGGCACCAGAGTCACCACAGAGTTACTAGTTGATACAGGATCAGCTGTTTCCATTCTTCCAGAGTGCTTTTACAATGAATGTGTCAAAGTGTGAATGTGTTTTATCAGATCCTACTGTGCATCTGATGACAAAGACACCAATACCTGTGCTGGGTTGTCTCATTCTGAATGTTACTTATAACATGAAATGTGCTCAATCTAACCTTTACATTGTGTCATCAGAAACACCAGTTCCTGGCAAGGATGTTGTCATTGCCTACCAACTGGACATTACAAGTGCCCATACAGTACACTGTAGTGGATTCCATGCCTGGTGTGGTAGTTAATTTCATTCACAAGATCAAGGCGAGACTTGAGATACAGCCCTTTCAACACCTGCCATTTGCCATCCATGATGCAGTCTCTGAAGAACTACAGAGGCTGGAAAAACAAGGTGTCAATGAGGTAATTTATTATTCTCCTTGGGTTTCCTCCATACTAGCAATTTGAAAAAAGAGTGGTTGGCTCAGGCTTTGTGTGGATTTAAGGGAACCCAACAAGGCAGTGGTTATTGACAGCCACCCATTAACGTAAATCGAGGAAGTGTTTCATTAGCTCAGGGGAGCTCAAAAGTTCTCTACTATAGACTTACATAATGCACTCTGTTGCCATTACACATGAAGAGCTGTTCTGTTTCACCAAGGTCCCTTATGGATTGGCATCTGGATCAAGTGCATTCTAAAGGATGATGTCCCAGATCCATTCAGTGTTATCCCAATGCCAGAATTTTCTGTGGTGAGTCTCCAGAGGTACATGAGCAATGCCTGAAAGCTGTGCTCAACTGCCCGCAGAAAAGTTGCCTGAAGCACATTGTGCCTCCCCATGTACAGCCTGCTGCTGCTCATCCCCGACAACAGATTTTCTCAGGTCCTTGTGTGGCACAAAGACTATGTAACATACAGACTGTTTGCTAAAGTGAATGGACTTTTTACAAAACATGAAATTTGCTGTATCTTGTTGTTGCATTGAAAAAAAAGAAGTAGATTAGTAGTGTAGATTGTATCCTTACAGGTAGATTAGTAGAGTACATAAGAACATAAGAACATGTTACGACGAGAACAGGCCATTTGGCCCAACTAAGCTCGCCATTTCTTAATTAAAGAGTATCCAAAACTGCATCAAGTCTGGACTTGAACACAACCTATTCCATGTATTGATAACTCTTTGTGTAAAATTACTCTTACTTACTCTTAACTAGTTTCCATTTATGTCCTCTTGTTTTACAGACTGAACTCACCCTAAAAAATGTATTAATATATATATGTATGTAGTTAATCTTATTGAGTCCTTTTATAAATTTCAAAACCTCAATTAAATCACCCCTAAGCCTCCTCTCGCTTAAATAGGTTAAGTAACTTGAATCTTTCCTCGTAGCTTTTACATTTCATGCCAGGAACTAATTTAGTTGCCCTTCTTTGAACCTTTTCAAGAACTTCAATATCTTTTTTATAGTGCGGTGGCCAGAACTGCAGTTACACAGTATTCCAAGTGAGGTCTGACTAAACCTCATTAGATTTATACTCAATACATTTGGCTATATATCCCAGCATCCTGTTGGCCTTTTTTACTGCTACAGCACACTGTCTAGATCCTGTTAAGCTTGGGTCAACTATTACTCCCAAGTCTTTTTCAAATTGAGCACATTCTAGTTTTTTTTCCCACACATGAAGTAGTCTTGTCTAAGGTTCTTATTTCCCACGTGCAAGACTTTACATTTATCTAAATTGAATGTCATCTGCCAGGTATCTGCCCAATTTTGGATGCTGTTTAGGTCTTCCTGTATTACCTTAGTTGATTCTATACTATTGGCTAGAGCCCCTAGTTTTGTATCATCTGCAAATGTTACTATTTTACTACTAACCTCTGCATCAAGATCATTTATGTATATAAGGAATAGCAAAGGCCCCAACACCGATCCCTGCGGGACTCCGCTTCGTACAGGACTCTGCTCTGATACAATTTCTCCCACAGTTACAGTCTGCTTTCTATTAGACAACCAACTTTGAATCCACTCAGTGATAGTTCCTGTAATTCCTGCAGATTTCATTTTCATTATGAGCCTTGTGGTGGATATCCGCCTGGTCTGGACCAAATCGACCGAGGGTCTTCCTCCACATTTTGATGCCTTCCGGAAAATAATAAGTCCTCACAGAGTCTGACGTAATCATGGTTGTTTGGTTTATTGCATATGGTGATCAATCACATACAGTAAACTGGATTGGTCCGCGGAGCAACAGGTGTATATGCGGTGTGTATACATTCACAAACACTCCCCAATCACTCTGCCCTCCCCTCAGCCTGCATCCATCCTTTATGCCTTTTCTCACCCCTCCTATCCCCGACCACAATTTCCAACTCTTGGATATATTCCATCAGGGCCTGCTGCCTTATTTGTTTTAATTTTTTTGAAGTTTATCTAGTACGTCTGCATCATCTAAATCAATTTCCTCCATAAGTGTCTGAGAAGTGACTGCACCTGAAGGCATATGCAAAAACACTTCACTAGTGAAACTCTCCACAAAGTAACTGTTTAGTGTATCAGCAATAGCTTTGTTATCATAAACCATAACTCCATCCTTATTTTTTATACCTCTTATTTCATCCATTAATTATAAATTTAGAGCTACTCTTTGCATCTAGTGCAATCTGTCTTTCAAAACACCTTTTAGCTTCCCTTATTTTTTTCTTAAGATGAGCTCACATATTACTGTATTCAATCTTATTACTATCAGAGCTATCCAACTTGTATTTTCTAAATAATTTCCTTTTTTGTTTCAAACTGTCCCATACAGACTTATTCATCCACTGTGGATGCTTCTTTTTCAGCTTCCCTTTTCTCACTTGCGGAATGAATTTACGCTGTATATCCAGAATAATCGTTTTAAATATGCACCACATTTCTTTCAGTTTTACCATCTAGAAGATTTACCCAGTTCATATTCCTTGTATAATCACAAGGTAGATTGAGTAGATTCTTTATCCTTACAGGTACACAGAAGTGATCATGTGTCATGATCAGTCTGTAACATAAGGAGTCAACAATATTAGAAGCGCTGCATGACCAGGTTTCAATAGTTGGCCAGACAAGGTACAAGCTAGCTAGTAGAGATAAAAAGTACATTAAAACATTGTCTTAGACTTTTTTTTATAAAAGGCAAAAAGTGTTGAGACATAAGAAATTGTTTGTGTAGTTTCAGGGTTTCAGGTTATCAGGTAAGCGTGGAATAGCTGTGTCTTCAGATGTTTTGTGAAGACAGTGATGGACTTGGCAGAGTGATGCAGTGTGGAAGTTCATTCCACCCTCAGGGGACAACAGCAGAGAAAGTTTTGCATAGTGATTTTGTGCCACGATGTGACAGGACCAGCAGACGCTGTTCTGTAGCAGAGTGCAGTGGTAGGGAGGGAACATAGAGGGCTTATAGTTCTGATTTCTGGGTGGAGGCACTGGAGGACAAAGCAGAGAGGTGAATGGTGCAAACTGTTTGCAGGTGTCTGAAGTGCTGTTGATCTTGTCCTGGTAGTAAGCAGCCTTGGCAGTGGAAATGTTGGAAGAAAAAGAGGAGAGAAGATTGATACTTGCTCAGATCAGCAGGCTCTCTCGATTGGTGCCATTTCTTCTCAGCTGCCCTGAACCTGATCCAACGGTCACAGAGAACCTCAGAGAGCCAGGGGTTGGAGGGTGTTGCACATGCTGGAGGTGAGAGAGCAGATGCTGTCGAGACAGGAGGTTAGGGTGGAGCATAGGGTGGCAGTGGCATCATCTACATCAAGTGAGGAGAAGTGGTTGGGAGAGGGGAGGAAGGCAGAAACCAGGGAGGAAAAGTGAGTGGATGACAAGGAACAGAGGTTGTGGCGAACGGAAACAGGAGGAGAGGGTGGTGGACATGGAGGGAGACACACAGCAAACCTAATGAAAAGGTGATCATGTGTGTGTAGAGGAGTGACAAGGAGATTGTCTGTGATACAGTTACGTGCCAGGATGAGGACCAGCTAGTTGCCCGCTTTATGACTTACTGGAGTGCAGACACGTTTCAGGTCAAGGGAGGCCAAAAGGTTAAGGATGTCTGCATCTTGCAGTTTGTTGAGGTGATGTTCAGGTCACCGAGGATCACAAGCAGGCTGCCTTCTTCAGGGAAGGAAGACAGTAACATGTCCAACTCTTCGATGAAGTTGCCCAGCTGACCTGGTGGACGACAAATGACAAAAAAATAGATTTTGACAGGTGCAGTAACAGTGATTGCATGGTATTTGAATGATCTGCTGCTGCATAAAGAAGACAGAGGAGTGAATTTCCAGATGTTGGAATTCAGAAAACCTGTTGCACCTCCCCACCAGTTGGGTGAGGAATGTGGGAGAAAGCAAAGTTGGTGGAGAGTAGCAACGTTGCTTTAGATAAACCGCTGTAGTAGAAATACTCTGAAATTATACAACTATATAATCATAACTACCAGTTTAAGTTCAGTATAATATTAGTGAAAAGAAACAAACCTTTGTTGTGTAAACTGCATTGCCCACCCAAAAGGGTCGTTTGCCCACCCTAAGAAAAATCGGTTAAATTAAACGTTTAGTTTAATTTATATATGGCTTATCTTTGCTTTTATATTTCTCTAATGAATCATTGGTCATTTCAAATGTGTGACATAATGGAAGAGGAGTGGTCGAGAACTTTCAACAGTGATCAGCATAACCTTGTGTCAGAGCGCATTCGTTAAAACGAGAAAATGCTACCGACCGGTTCTTGTGCGAGTCACCAATGTTTTGCATACTTTTGCCGGAAAGAAAACTTTTGAATTGTTCATAAAACTCTCATTCGTAGTGTTGACTAGTGTTCAGTGGCATTTCTTAGGTTATAGCCTATAGCTACAGCTAACGATTTCTTGACCAGTGTTAACGTTCACGCTGGTTTGTCGCTAGTTCCTTGCTGGTTTGTTTTTAAGTAACCTAGCAAGCTTACTTGGGCAGTTAAGTTTCTTGAGTTTTAAGAATGCATAGATGGCTTATTCAAAAATGTTCTACCAAGACCACAGACAATACCATTACTGTTTCAGCCGATCTAGCCCTGCTTCAGTGTCGGCGGCACCCGACATTAAAAATATACAACCTGCCACCCCTGAATGCTTCCACTGTCAAAGACTGGGAGTTGAATAATGATAAACCTTCAGAACAGGAATCAGGTTTCCGGTTCAGAGATTTATTGAGGGATTGCAGGTATGTGTGGTTGGCAGGTGTGTATAAGTGTGTGTAGGGGAGAGAGCCCGCCTCACACAGTTTGTGTGTAGGCCTATGTGTGTGCATGAGCTATGTTTTCAGTATATTGCACTGCATGCATGCAGACGAATTGCTGGCGCTAGCTAGCTGCGCCGACGGTAAATAATAGTTTGCTGTTTGCTCCGCAGCCTACTGTAAAAACAATGCACGATGCTACCGTGTTGTCTTCCGCAAACAAACACTTCGTTTCAGTGCAAATAATAGACGTACATGATTTTAATTACAGTGTACACACAATATACATTTCACAAAGACGCATATCAACTTTCTCTCTCTACAGACAATTGGAGCATGACCAGTTTTACAGAAGGCAAGACACGTTGGCATTGACGCACACAACAACACAAGTCTGTACCCAAGAGTCTGGTGTCCCCAGTTCTTCACCCCACAGGAATTGATGCAGTGCGTAGGTGGGGGAGGCCTCCACATCTTTTATATTGTCCAAAATTATTGGTCCTGTTGGGGTTCCTATTTGTGGGCAAAGGATATGGACAGGTCAGAGGGCAAATAGTGACCTGGGGGCTGCCCTTGGGGGTGCATCTGTGCCTCAGGTTACCTGTGGGGGTGCTCTGATAAGGGGAGCAGCAGGACAGGTTTGGGCAGGTTTCATCTGATTTGTAAACAAAGGGTCTGTGCGAGGTGGGAGTGGTGTGCATAAACTGAGGAAAACAAAGGGATGTGATCCTTTTGAACAGAATATATTGTCCAAATGAAAGGAACAGATTTACACACATGAATGTTATACAAAAATTACAAAATTTTAACTTTTTCATAACTTGCATTTCAATTTATTGTTAAACGCAACATGTATGAATGTTGTATACATATACAGGGGACTGACAGAAACACCACACAATATTGAAATATTTATTGACTAATAAAGTATTCGGCTGCGCTTTGCCGTCAGAACAAGTTCACACATTACAAGAAATATATTTGTTGAGAAGATACGTTATGGAAATGTCAATATATTTTAATATTGTAAACAATTGCCATTTCAGTATATTGCAGTCTCTTTGTATCTTGCATTAATATATTATAATTGTCATATTTGCCATATATTTCTGGGCAGAAGAAAATATTCCTCAAGATATTACAATATATTACATTTCCATATGTAAATCCTTCTTGGAATGCTGATAGACATGTTTCAAACGGTTTCTAATTTGATATCGGACCATTCTTCAAGAAGGAAAGCTTCCAGTTCTTTCACATATTAAGGAGGTGGAAATCCACTCCACACACTGCGTCCCAGAATGTCCCATAAAGGTTCAATGATGTGTATATCTGGTGATTAGGGAGGCTATGGAAGCTGTCTTCATCCTGATGTTCACAAAACTGCTATTCAATCCATTTATCGGTGTGTACGGGAATGTTATGGTTTTTGGAATATGGGAACATCTTTAGGAAACAGTGTGTTCATCATAGGATGCAACTGGTCTCCTAAAAGTCACATTCCCTATTATTTAAATTAATATGAAACATATGTAGACATCTTTTAAATTGTAATTTAATTATTTCAATTACTTCAGGAGAGATAAATCAAATAATTGTCTGGTGACAAGGGGAGAGTTTTCAGTCAGCATGATGTAAATGAGTGGTCTTTTTTAGCGATGTAAAACATTAGCGTGAGAGATACTTTATGTGTAAGAAGCCATGCTCTGTATTCTGATAATTTAGTACTTGAATATAATGTAGAACTGTGTATTGCAGAGATGAGACTTTTCTGTTCATAATGTCCATTACAGTGCCTCCAGTTTCAAATGTCACCATTATCACAAGTGCTCTGCTTTGTTTTTGTTGCATCCCCAATATCATGCTTGCAGAGACAGTTCATCTTCAACTTTTAATACAGGCTGGGTCAGTAACAACACTCAGGAGGTATAACAACAAATGACTGGATGTAAACTGAACCGCTATTTTACTTCGGTAAGTGTTCTAATGCAAAATAAGCGTCTTTCTTAAAGTGACAGTAACTAATTCACAGTATCACTTACACTTATTACTACTTTTTGTCTTTATTTTATCATAAATTCTCACTGGAACATTGTTGCTATGGCTTGTCATGGAGATAAGAATAGCAACATTATAATGGACAGCATTTAGTCCATTCCAACCCAAGTTAACCAATGATTTAATCACTCATGGTGATTTGTCCTTTGACTCCATGTCTGAAAGTTTCTTTTCATCACGACAAAGCTCTGTAAATGACATAATAAAAGGTGATTACTACCCTTCTCAACTTCCATTTTGCATGCAACAGAGGTGCACATAAACAGTTTATATCCGCTTCCATGACATCTCCAATGTTCTTATCCTGGGTTTCAGAGAACGTCTACAGCTGAATATGTGGATTCATTTGTACTGCTGGTTAATTGCTGAATCAATGAAGCTAAAGCAAAGTACAGTATTCAAGTGCTCATCAGCAGTGCAGCATGTGAGAGCTCCATTGCTGTGATGTAGACAGAACAATTGTACATACACTAGCTAATATGTTGCATGAGCTAATCTGCTTCACAGACACAGTGTACATGCATTAGCTAATATATTGCTTTAGTAATCTGCCTTACAGAGCTACTGTACATGCACTAGCTAATGCATTGAATGGGGCTGCCTCACAGGCCTACTGTACATGCACTAGCTAATGTACTGAGTGGGGCTGTCTTTGCTACACTGTGCAGAACCGCATATGAATGAAAGGCTCCCTGACCTTGCTGTCCGTCGTATGTGAAATGTGGCTGTGGAAACCCCAGGCACTCCGCTTGTCTCCTGTACATTTCCCAGTCAGAGGCACTGAGCTTTCTCTCTCTCCCTGTAAAACGGCATGTGCTCAGAGCTGTTATTCCAAGCAGGTTAGAATGAGAGAGATTGCATGACACTGCAGGTTATGATCCAGAGAGAATGGATAAGAGATTGCCCATTTACAAGTTTTAGAAAGAGGCAGTTAGCTGACCATTAAACTCATAACTGTGCTGATTATGTCTAAAATCAATGCATGAGTGCATAAAGATAATGCTGCCACTGATGCATTAATGCAAAGAGGAACCCACTGCAAATGGGTGAGCCACATTTATGTTAGCACGATTGCTGTGCACAGCAACCAAAGGCAGGTTCACGATGATTAACCAAAAGCTCTCTCGTGCAGCGGACTACCTGCCACTGTAGTGAACGTACCAAAGATGTAGAGGGACAGAATGATGTCTCCTTGGTCAAGGCTGGAAAAACTCATCAGAAGGCAGTCGGGACAGGTGGACAGGAATGTGACATTTGATGTGCTATTTTCATCTGAGGAAAAGAGGGAGCTGTATGTGATACGCAGTCAACAGCTTGTCATGGCCCAGCCTTCTGTTAATTGTTTGGTGTAGTGGTCCACTGTAGTGGTGCCCATTAAAAAAACAGACATTTAATGGCCGTGATACTAGTGAAGATCAAGCCTGTACTGAAGACCGATAATGTCAAGGCACAGGCACGGATTTATTAAGAATCGCAGGGCAAGTTTGTGGTGGCAGAATAAGCAGGGTCAAAAACCAAGAAGGCAGTCCAAGGCAGAGCAAACAAGGAGCAGGGATCAAAACAGGAACAGGCTCAGTCAAAACCAGGCAGGCAGGCAGATCAGGCAACCAAGGCAGGATGGCAGGCAGGGACAAGGTATGTAGTCAAGCAGGAGTCAGCACAGGATCAGCAACAGAGAAAACACTATGATGAACTGGCAATAAGACAGTACTAAGAGATACTGACAGATAAGCTGATTGATCTGTTTGTTTAATTAATCACCACTTACTTCTATGCAAAATAGAAACAAGAATACAGCAGCACTAACCATGGAAGTGTCTGTGCACATATAAAATAAGAAATAATGCGATTGTCCTTCCCCAGCCCCTCTCCACCCTGCACAAGAATTGAGCAGTTGTTACTTACGGGACACATGTATGGTTGTGCGGTCTAAAATGGTCATATTTTGAGTGGAGTGAAAACACTTCCCATTGCTGAAATGTAAAATGTAGAAGAGCATTAGGAAGGTGAAGGACTGTGGAAGGTTGAACCATACAGAGTGGTGGTTGGGTGGAGTGACCTTGATCCAGAGCAGTGGAGTGACAATTGATCTGAAGCTGCTTACATTTTGTTTCCCTGTATGAGGATGGTTGTGTCATTGCGTGATGTTAACTCAATCTCTATCCAGGAGCTGTTCACCACTTTCAGTATATTCGCATATTTTGGGTGATCTGCAGCTCCCTCCAAGAATATCCATTTCCCTGATATCTGTAAACAAACGGGAGAGAAGACACACACTGTGGGATGTTGTGAACCTCAGTTTGGAACAAACTAATTACACTGTTGCAACAATGAAAGGCAGACCTATAATCACTCTGAGAATGGTCATTATCATTAATACTTTCTAAATACTTTCTTAATACTTTCTGATTACTAAACTAACTACTAAAATTCATTTCCAAAGCAAAAATAACAAAAAATATGACAATATTAACCAAAATATGTCACTTCACCCCAGAGATATTGCGACATTAGTGTTATACAAATCTGGAACAAGAGAGATACCTCTGCTACACTGGGCTGGATTATGCCCAACTACACCCCCAGCATGTATTACAGTACACATCCACATACACCCCAGCATGTTGTACAGTACACACCCACCTACACCCCAGTGTGTAGTACAGTACACACTCACCTACACACCAACATGTATTACAGTACACACCTACCTGCATCCCAAAATGGGGGGGGGGAGTCATTGTATTTATGATTTTGTTCCAAAAATTAGCTGAAAAGTAGTAATGTGAACCTACTAGAATTCTAGTCAGCATTTAACATCAAGTGGGACTGAACACACAAACTGCAGCATGTAGTGCACTACACACCCACCTACTCCCCAGAGTGTAGTACAGTACACACCCACCTATACCCCAGCATGTAGTACAATACAAACCCACCTACACTCCAGCATGAGGGGGGAAGTCATTGCATTTGTGATGTTGGTCCACCAGGAATTTGTTCAGAATGAAAACAAATGAATTAAAGTTCAGTTTTAAACAAACTGCTCTGCTGAAGGGATATTTTTCCTAATGTTGCCAGCCTCAAGTTGCTCATTTTTAAAAGGAAGTATCCATACATGCATGGAACACTTTTTCACAGTGCTGCTTGGCTTACCCGAGTGAGGTCATCCAGTACCAGGGGCTGCACGAGGTCCTGACAGTGCAGTGGGGAGGCTGCACTTAGGGACAGCAGGCTGAGGACTGCAGCTGCAAACAGGACATACATAGTGAGGGGAGACAGTGCCAGTGAAGCTGCAGCCGAGAGCCCCTGTCTTATACAGGCACCTGCCTCTGGCTGCTGTCAGCGGCTTTTCCCAACGGTTGTAATAAGGGAGCAAAGTCCATCATGGTGCGGTCATTGACAGGAAAGCAAATGTTTTGTAATGATGCAATATCAGAAACCAGGCTGAGGAAATTCCAACCGGCTACTGTCTGGTTGATGAGAAATACAGACATCGTTGTCAGCACGTTTAACAACTTTTGAACTAGTATTCAGTATTCGGTACACTTCTATAAACACAAACAGTGATGATCTGATTCAGACCAGCAGACCAGACGTCTGTCTTTATGGGACATAAAATTTTGGACGACATCAAATTTTGTGCTTCTTTATACTGACAAGAGAAATCCTGCTTCTCAGCCCACAAAAACCTTTGAAGTAAGGTTTGTGCTCACCTTACGCTGTCCTTTGGCCATTAAAAATGTAGTTTTAAAAACCCATTATAAAATATTGCCAAAATTAGACTCATTGTCTGATAAAGATGCAGAAAACTGGTCCACGGGTTCATTATATTTACATTGGACAACCGTGATGTTCTTTTAAAAGGATCCTTGAATGCAACTATAATTCCCCTACACCCTTCAGCAGAATGCTTCTGCTACAGACAAGTGTATATAACCTTACAAAGGCAGTTGTGGTATTTCTAACCCATTAACTACATCTGGTCTGGTGGTCACAGTAGCAGATTCATAGCCAGAGCATGATTAGGAATGTTATTAATGAGGAATTGAATATTTGAAGATTTTAACCAATGAAGCTCATACCAAAATGAAACCAATGAAGGTTTTTAGGTTTTGTATTTTTAACTGTAAGGACTGCTTACTCAGCCCCTCCCCCCCTCCCCTGCCAGATGCCAGATGCCAGATGCCAGATGCCAGATGCCAGATGCCAGATGCCAGAGAGCGACATCGACTCATTCCATGTTAATTGTGCACACTTGTAACCAATCTGTTGGTTGCTTGTTGTCCTGTCTACCCTCTCTGTTCATTCTCTTGTCACAGAGTCTTGAACATTGCTTGCTTTGTTTCCTGGTTGCTGTTGGATTATACTTTGGATACAGTTTAACCTTGCCTGTGCTTTTGGACTTTGCTCTTGCCTTGTGTTTTGTGTACCTTTGCTGAATTGGACTGTTACCCAGTGTTTGACTTTCTGCTGCCTGCCTTTGAGCATGAGACTGTGCTTAGCACACAATTTTCAGGCAATCTGTGGTGTTTCCCAAGCATAATCATTTATTCTAATTACGCCATTGGTGTCAGTCATTCTGTGAATGATTTGTTTTGTTGTTAATCAAGCAGGATAAAGGGCAACAGGCTGAAAGTAATGACAGATTTAAAGGTAGTGTTCGGGCTTCCCCTGTTTCCAGCTCACCCGCTGTCCACTAGCCCAGTGTTTCTCAACCCTCTCCTGGAATACCCCCTGCCCTGCATGTTTTAGATCTCTCCCTGCTCCAACACAGCTGATTCAAATGATCAACTCGTTATGAACTCCTGAAGCTGCTTAATAACAAACTGATCATTTGAATCAGCTGTGTTGGAGCAGGGAGATATCTAAAACATGCAGGGCAGGGGGTACTCCAGGAGAGGGCTGAGAAACACTGCACTAGCCTATCCTTGTGTAAGTGTACAAACAGAAAAAATTATACGCCGTCTGTTCGAGTCCCAAAGCAGTAACCAGGCGATCGCCGCTGGCTGGTGTTATTTCCCATGGTCGTCCCTGCTGATGGAGCCGCGTTATTTGAAAATGGCCTCACACCGCTCATGAAGCAGAGAAAAGCATGGGTTCGCTTAAGCTAGCATGCTCCCAGGGTGAGATACTTAGCTAGGTGTCGATCAAAACCATTAGGCCCTCTGTTTGAGTCCCAAAGCACGAGCCTGGTTATCGTTTTATGTCCCATCGCCGTCTCTGCTGGCGGAGCCGTGATTTTTATTTTGAATCTGCAGAGAAACAATAAAGTTGAAGAAAAAAATATTTGCTGTCAGGTATCCTTGTGTAAGTGTACAAACAGAAAATTAGCCTACATTGTCTGTTCGAGTCCCAAAGTAGCAGCTAGACGATCGCTGGCTTCTTTTTGTTCCCATTTCTGCTGACAAAGCCTCGATGTTCAGACTGGTATCACCAAATGGCAAATGTATAACACGCCAATTTCTTAAGTCATTTGGCGTGATATCACTACGCATTTTTTGTCCCCCCATAGTCCTTGTTACATTAACTTTTTTTCTGCAGCATTCTTTTGGTACATCGTATAGAACATGTGTCGGTCAGATGAAAAAAAAATCAGTAAAGGTTTTAAACTGTTACATAACAAAATGTAGAAAATTCAAAGGAGGGTCAATACTTTCTATGGACACTGTACGTGATTTCAGCTATGTCATTAATGAAAGTATTTCCTGTGTTTTCCTGACAGGTGTTTATATGACAAGAGACATCCGAGAGAAATTTGGTGATCATTGATCGCTGTTTTAGAACATTAAGCCACGTTAAGTCCTTTCACATTAAACGTTTTAGAATGTCCCTTCTTTCATAACAACCGCGCTTAAGTTTTAGAAAAGTAATTCACAGATGTATTCACAACACTAGCAAACCAGCAAACACCCTTTGATATTAAACTACATTATGAAACATTTTCATTGCAGTGAATAACATAAGAAACTTTGGAAACATAATATTTTGCTTAGCCTATTTAATTCAACAATACTGGCAATGTGCCAGACAAATGCGGTAAAGTTCAAAATGTTCTAATCTAGCGTTTATACTTTTTCCAACGATAAACAGAATTTAGCAAAAGATCAGCTGCGGCTGAGTTAAGGGTATTTCATTTCAGTGATGAACGTAATCTAGCTTGCTAGTCAACTAGGTTTTCATTTACAGATACAACACGCATTATTTCATAGTGACAGTCATAACAAGATTTGTTCAAGAAGACCTTTAAATGATGCGTAAACTTACATTTGCAAACGGAAATGATGTACGTGTTTATTTGCATATAGAGAGGGGAAGTGATATCCGATCACAAGTGGTCACTCGAGACGCATGTGGGGATGCATTTTAATGCCAAGTGTGAACAGACGTATTTAGAGCTGTCCACTTGTGATCGGATCACCCAAGACGCATGTTAATACCAGGTGTGAACAGGGCCTTAATGCGGAGGGGAACCACAGCCAATAGCAGAACAGAATGAAGGAAGTTGCCTTAAACTTGAACAAAAGTTGTTCAAACTTCTATGAGCACTTCTTTCAAGTGAGGATTTCTCCTAATTGTACATATACAGTCATTTGTAAATGTACACTTGAATACTCCAGAGCAACTGGCAAAGAAAACATACATCAGTGCACATAAAAATACCACATGAACACCTGCATTAGCTGAGTATAATTATTTATCCAATGGTCCAAGCCAGTTAACTTCACTGTCTCTCAGCTGCCCAAGTATTGCTGATGAAGTTACAACTCACAGCTCTCCAAATGTGATCTACCAAAAGCATTGAATGACATTAATACGGTCTTCTTTGATTTGTAATCAATAGTTTTGGCTGTGTGTCCCAACATTCTATTGGTCTTTTGACTACACAGGTACCATGCCTACATCCAGACAGACTTGTGTCAGCTTTTACTCACTCAAGTCTTTTATGTTGCACACTAATATTGTACCTCCTGTAAAATAATCCTGCCTTACAATATTATTGCCAAGCTATACAATTTTGCATTTACAAGGACACTCAAAATTACATTACATTACATCATTTAGCAGACAGTCTACCCAGAGCAACTTACAAATAAGTGCATCACTATGCTAAGAGTAGGCATTGTAAGGTATTACAAGAGGTCAGTGAGATACAAAGTTAAGTGCTAGGCTAGTGTTTTTTTAACTTAATACATAACAAACATAATCAATATAGGCATACATAGGGGGGAAGCTAGGCTACAGATACAATAAAAATGAATATTATTACATTACATTCATCTTACCCAGAGTGTATCCACTCAAGTTGAGCGAATAACAATGTCAGACCAGGCTAACAACACTCCCAAATCTGTGAGTGTCAGCATAACACTAGTTCAAGCCCTACCACAAGTTAACTTGTGCAACCTGATAAGACAAGGGAAGCCAAGTATACTACCAAACGTCACAGTCACCAGATCACAGAATCCAAAACACATCATGATACTAATTACAAAATAAACAGGAAGTAATACAAGTAGCACTTTTTAGGGGGTAAGGACTGAAGTGGAACTGAGATGGTGTTGGAAGATGGCCAGTGATTCTGCTGTCCTGACTCACAGTGGGAGTTCATTTCACCACTGAGGGACCAGTTCAGACAGGGATCATGTATGAGAGGAGCAACCCCATCAGGATGGGACAGTCAGGTGCCCCATGATTGCAGAGCATACTGATCTTGGCGGAACATACAATCAGTAGCCTCTGAAGTAGTGTATCTCAAATGGTATAATTTCATTCCAGGACTAATCTATCCCTTAAAACAGGTTACAAATTCTAACACAAGATCCTTATACATTACAGGCATTACACTTACAATATGTAACTTATTTACTCTCTTGATTCTAGTTGTTGGAATTTCTCCAGTTTCTCAATATTGCCTAAGGGGTTTTGTTAATGCTTTAGAGATAATCTCTCTCTTGGGTATTGTGGTGGAAAATAGTTTTAAGCATTGCCACTTTCAGCCCACCATAGAAAAGCGGAGCTTGACGTGGTACGATCAAGCTTGTTACTTGGTGGAGATAACTGTTGCATGAAGATGGTAGGTATTACCAGTACATGTTAATTTTTGATTTCAACCACTGTATTTTTACTGTACACAGAAAATACAATATGTTAACCTTAAATAAACTTCTTGCTTTGTATGCATGTGGGCAAATACTAAAAAGACTGCGGGAGGGATAAGCAGCTGTGAGATAGCTGTATGCCAAGTAAGGCTTGTTATCAGGTCTTAGCTGGACGCTGTCCAAGCATTGCTCGGAGGATGCGATAAAAGAATTGGAATCTGTGAAGGGGGGGGGGGGGGGGGTTGTTAAACAGGGATTCAAGTGTGATCAGGTGTGGCGACAATTGTGTACAGAAAAGGCAAAATATGAAATGGGAATAATGCTGGAATAAAAAACAACGGTGTACGGAAAATGTGTTATGAGACTGAAGGAGGAGTTTGCAGGGAACAGCATGAAAGAGGGGGCTTCCAGAACGTGTGTTAGACATTGTCTCTGAAACTGAGGGGGCAGTTTCACCTGTACTAGGTTCAAGCTAATTTGCTATCACAGTGGGGTGTCGGTCAGGACACAGGAGTCAGGTTCCGGGTTCAGTTGTTTATTGGGGATTTTGAACGGATGGATACAAGGGTTTGTGGTGTATGGGTGTGTGTGCTTCCCTGCAAAGAGTAAGCAGGGGGAACGATCAGTACTGTTGGGTCCATTGAATGTAAAAATATACATACAGGCATTGAGGCATACAGACTTAAACTGCAGGAATG
Organism: Megalops cyprinoides; assembly: GCF_013368585.1. NCBI lineage: Eukaryota > Metazoa > Chordata > Actinopteri > Elopiformes > Megalopidae > Megalops > Megalops cyprinoides. Next base: position 27,483,473 of record NC_050600.1, read on the forward strand.
GCTATGAAAACATTTAGACATTAAGGACACACTATCTTAATTAACATGCACACCCGTCCCTCTCTACAGGCAATTATATTACAACCAGTTGAAGTTAGGCATACTACTTACTTTGGCACAGACGCACACAACAACAGCACAATGTTTGGTCCCCAAAGGCTTGGTCTCCCCAGTTCTTCACCTCCCAGAGATTGTTGTGGTACTGAGGTGGGGGAGGTCACTACCACCTTTATCTTGTCCCGTATCCCCGGCCCTATTGAGGCCCTGATTGGTGGCCAAAGGATACGGGCAGGTCCGAGGGCAAATGGTGACCTGGGGGCCGTCCTTGGGGGTGCGCCTGTGCCTCGAGTTCCCTGTGGGGGTCCTGCTGATAAGGGGAGCAGCCGGACCGGTTTGGCCAGGTTTCAGCTGAGTTGTAAACAAGTGCCTGTGAGAGGTGGGGGTGGTGCGCAAACAAAGACAAAGACAAAGACAGAGACAGAAACATGTGGCCCTTTTCTACAGTCTCAGAGCAAGTGTGTGTGAGACTGCTCTACGTGGACCAGCCGGTTTACTGCATGCTCTTTTGAAACGTATACAATAAACCTAATTGCATCAGACTCTGTGAATTTTCTTGTGTTTTGAACGAACAGTACAAGTGTGGAGGGAACCCTCAGCCTAACTGGCCCAGACTGAGGCTAGTTTTCTTCCACAGTATGTACTATCATGGCCTGCTGTCATATTTGTTTTAGGTTTTTGTCATCTTTCTTATTTCACAGTCTGCTTTTTCAATATTATCTAACACTGCCCATGTTATAAATGTAACTGTATGCATACATGCAGCCACTGCAACTTTACAATACTTGTATTCTGTGGTGGAAATTTTTTCACTAAGTGTATACCCCGTATGTAAATTCTAAGCATTGCCAGTATATGTTAGTTTTTTACTTTAACCACTTTATTTTTACTATGCACAGATAATTAACGCAGTGTAGGAACAATTAGCCTAGTTACATTGGGATTTGTGCGTCGATGTAAACCGTAAATTATTCTCTGTGTTGTCCTTTGCATCGTTCTATAAGCAGTGAGAGATGGCAGCATGTATGCTAGCATGTTTACGGTTTGCAGCGACCATTGAAAGACGGCATAAATATCGCGATGTAAAGACAATAGATCGCTTTTCTGTTAGCGAGCCGTATATTAAGATAATTAAGCATACGTGTACTCTGTATATAACAGTAAGTTGCACAAAGTATATGCCATTTCGCCTTTACACTGGCGCATGCGCACTAACGCTCATGCGCCTCTTACGTGAACCAGTAACCAGATAGCATGCACCTAAGTAGAGGTTATCTCTTAGACAATATAGGGTCGTGTTATTCTGAGTTTATTAAAGATATCAGCACGGATGTGTATTTAAGGTGTACCGATTCATATGTATGCTTAAGTTGATTTGTATTTGGGTTTATTAAGTTTGCTGTATTCTGTTTACTTTGTTTGTTTATAGAAACCACAAATCTCAATACCTCGAGTCTCAGTGCTACCAATGTCACTACCTCAAGCTTCGATCAGCAAACCTTAATAAAGGAACAAGGCCTGGTGATTGGAATCCCTCTTCTACAGCACCGGAGTTCTAACCGGACTCTCCACAGTGATTTGAACGGTCCCATCAGCATTACTATTCTTCAACCCCTATTGCGATGTAGTGCGATTCAACACGATTTGAATCAAAACAATGCGATTCAACGCGATACGATGCGATGCAAAAGAATGTGATGCTATGCAATTCAATACAGTACATACAGTTTGATTTTATTTATTTGGCTCTTCTTAAGCAGACAGCAAATCCTAAATTAACTAAAGTGCCATTCTTACTTAACATATTTGTTTCTCTAGCTTCAGGTGAATACTTGAGTTAGTCGTGCTGCCTGTGTATTTTATAGCAGCATGGCATATTTTGCAAATTGCATGCGTCTTATCAAATTATCCGTCTGTCTTGAAAAAAATTCGTGGAACGTATAGCTCCTCCTCCTCTATGATAATCTGTGACTCGCCCGGACACACCTCCAACTCGCGCGAGACTTGACGAGAATTGGCCACTAACAGCAGTGGAGAGAGAGAGCGCGGTTGAAAAAGAGTTTAGAAAGGAGGAATCGATCTAAATATAAAATTATTGGTCACATTTCTAAATAACAAAGACACTGGGCCTCTACTAATAATTCTATATACATAAATCGGATTTTACCGATGGACAGATGTTAGAAACGATGCATCCCGAGTTCATCTCAAATTGTATCCGGTGCACACTTTTTTAATCGGGGCCATAGCATCGTGAAATTTTATGCCAGTGCACCTATGCGAATCGGTGAATCTTACCATCTCTAGTGTAAAAGCGTGCTTGGAATATTACACGGCCCACACACACACTCACTCTGAGACACCCTTTACTATAAACAGCAATGCTACAGAGGTAGGAGGCATTCACAGTGCATATACACAATGCCACTGTGTTCTTTCAGCCGTTCTTTGCCGAGCTTTTCTTTTTTGTGCACCGCCATCATATTTTCTTTCTGACATTTTGCTGCCATGCTGTCCAGTAGCAGTGACGTATTATTTGAAAACCAAATTGACCTTATGAACCTGGCCACATCTACCCAATCAACTGCTTAATTTTTAAAATGTTTCTTATGGGCCAACAGAGCTCAAGTTTTTTTTTTTTTCCTCAGAAGTAAGTTTAAATAATTAACCCTTTTGCGCTTACGCTCACACCGGTGTGATTTGCCATTTAGCGCCTATGCTAAAACCGGTGCGATTAGAACACTATCTTGGAAAAATTCTAGCTAATTTTATCTTTGAGTTACTGCAAAAGGGTTCAAAATAGTCTGGCCAATCCGGGGCCCTCGTACACGTGGGGCCCCTAGGCTGCAGCCTAGGCCAGCCTGTGCATTAATCCGCACCTGCAAGTAAGGCTTATTATTGGGGCTTAGCTGGACATTGTCCGAGGATGGACCTTGAGTGTAAGATAAATGAGTTGGACTCTGTAAAGGGGGGGCTGCAGAACAGGGATTCTTCATGGAATATAGCCAAGGCAGAACAGGTTAAGAAGGGATAGTTATTTTTATACATAGATTAGGTATGCGTGACCTCGGCAATATTGCGGGGCAGCCAAAGCAGGATTGATATTCTTAAATTATTTTTTATATACTAGATATGTGCAGCCTTGGAAATAATAGTGTACAGCCAAGGCGGGGTAATTATTTTTATAAGTAGATAGGTGTGAGCTTGGCAACATTCTTGTACAGAAAAGGTCAAATATGGAATGAGAATGATGCCAGAATGAAAGACAATGGTGTGCAGATAATGTGTTATGAAACTGAAGCAGGGGGTAAGAGCATAAAAGAGAGATGTATTCTGGGGGATTTTCGGACTGCTTTAGGGGACTGCTTGGGGTTATGACTGATGACGGTACTGCTCCGCACAGACCAGCCCGGTTTACTGTATGTGATTGCTCACCATATTCAATAAACCTAATTACATCAGACTTCTTCATTGGGCACTGGAATTCACATTCTGTAGTTATTAAAAAGTTATGTATAAATTATATAACTTAGAATTGTTACAGCACAAGTGTGGAGGGAGCCTCCAGTCCGATTGGCCTAGACTGGGAGAGATTCTCCACCACAGATCATATTTTTTTCACGTTAGGTGACAGTTCATCATCTTCATTAGCTGTGTTTTAACCAAACACGAAGCGAAATTTCGCTTTGCTTTCCTCACGTGGGTTTGATCGGTTGCCTGAAAAATGAACAAGTGAATTTCACAGCAAGCTTTTTTCATTACACCAACGCTGTTAGCAAGTTTGATTAGAGATTTCTGGAAAGGGGGCGTGGCTTCTATCCCTACTGGAAGGTGATTGGGTTTCGCTAGGCGCATTGAGATTCATGAGGTGAGGCAGCCATTTTTTGGAAATCTATGTTCAATCTTCCAGCATCTGTTCTGGCTGTGTGAGCAGGATGGCCAGGCAGGAGAATCTCAGGAGGAGCGATCTCTCTCCCCAGCACCGGTGGAGGAGCATTCTTTTACAATGGGGTTTTTTGGTAAGAGAACGTACACCCACAAGCTCAAATTAGCATGTCAGTGCTCTAAGGCTGCAGTCATTTTAAAAGTGATCGTTTTTTTGTCTTTTATAATGCAAATGGAATGGTAAAAGCAGAGCAGCTCTGATGCTTAGGGATGTGCTATGTTAAGGCCATTCCTGCAAGGGGGTGGGGGAGGGGGTTAAAAGGCTTGAGCTATGACTCAATCATTACTCACCGTCCACTGATTACAGATCAGCCTGGGCACTTTGTGATTATTGGACACCTTATGGGGTAGAAATATTCAGAAACCTTGCTGTTAGCAATGACATCTTGATCTCACCCGACCACGAGAGGTTAAATTAGCAAATTAGGCAAATTAGCATTTTGTTTCATGAATGAGCTTATCTGGCTCGATGATCCAGTGCAGTCTATCATTTAGCAATGTAGGCTGCAGCCTGGCCTTTGGTCTGTGCCATTTCAAGCTCAGAGCAGTGCATGATGGAACTGCGGCAGGAAGGGTAGTGTTTGTTGGATATTGGTGGAAAATGAGCCATATCAGCAGATAGAGGAAGCCCTTCACCATGCTGGGAGACCAAAAGCCTGACAATAGAAATAAGCTACCATGCTTAATGTCTGTATGCATTTCCTTAATGTCTGTCTCAAAAACAGGAATTCTTAGGAAGAAAAACATTGTTTTTTTACGTCTTCACTCAAGCATGGTGTGCAGCAATTTTCGTTCTTGTGGCCCTGCCTTTAATGATGCATATTTCATTGAACATGTGCCATTATCTCCAATGGTGACTGATAAACTCCACTCTCTAAGAACAGCTAAAGAACACAGATGAGTGAGTTTTTAATGAAATCAGTGCAGCCATGTTTCAATCCAGCTTGCATAAATGATTCTGTAAAATATATGCCTTTTCAATTTCTGGAGCTGAGCACAATTAACAAACTGTGGCATATTCAATAGCATGCCAGGGAAGTGTATTGAACTCTAAAGCCATAATTTAATGCAGAGCCAATTTTAGCAGGCACACCTTTGCAGAGAATGTGAAACAGGGACACAGAATTGGGGGGTGGCCTCATAATAGTTATATTTCCAGAAATGAGTAAATCAGTGCTGCACTTACTGAGAACTGGGCAGCTGGTGTGCAGGCTTTCACAGGACTGCTTGGGGCTATGACTGCTGACGCTACTGCTCCATGCGGACCAGCCCGGTTTACTGTATGTGATACGCACATATACAATAAACCAATTTCATCAGATTCTGAAGATTATTTTCTGTACTTATTTTCTGTGATTATTTTATAACATTGTTTAATTCAGAACTGTTACAGCACAAGTGTAGAAGGAGCCTCCAGTCCAATTGGCCTAGACTGGGAGAGGTTTTTTTTACCACAATTCTGTATCAGTTGTGAAGCGAAACTCCCTCCCTATGTTTGATGAGCCCAGTCTCATTTATTTTCCTCTCTCTTTTCTATAATAGTGAGAATTGTTTAGGATAACTGTTAGCGTATTTTCTGATTAAATTCTTAAAATCCTTTTTGTTACCCTTTATTCATTTTTTTATTTTGGCACAATGTGCTAAAAGAAAACCCTATTTTTAGTGTGTCGGCAGAGGTGTGGACCATCCTGTCAGTGTCTCTATAATAATCAAGCCATTTGGGATGACAGAGCTATTCAAATTAGATCATGTCTAATGGAATACACATTCTAACACTGTAATTTCTTACAGTGCCTTTTTACACTATGCTCAATAGTTAACCTTAGAACCATGAACCAATGTGCCATTTTAAGCATGCTAACTAGTTAGTCTCTGAACCACTGTTCCGCTTTACACCATGCTAAAGAGTTTGGCAAAGAAGGCAGAAATTGGATGAGTGTACAGTACAGTACATAGCCGCATTACATGAGCTCATAGTCACCTGCGAATATAAGTGTGGCTGATGAGGTGATTAGGAATTAGCTAGTTGAGTCAGTCCCAGGATAAGAGAGCATTTGATTTTAGTATCCAGACTTACACTTAAGAAAGCAATCGTCATTGCTACCCAGATTGAAAATGCAGTTGCTGAAGCTAAAGCAGTGTTTAATGATGGTGATGATGCTGTTTTTAGGGTAATGCAATGCAGACAGTGCAATAAAAGTGAACATTTTTCAACAGTTTACTTCTTACTTCTACAGTGAAGGAAGTGACAGATGTCACAGTTTTGAGCATTGCTGAAGGTGCAGCTACACAGCAAAATGAACTGTCCCACAATTTTTCCACTTCAGGCTGCAGGTGGCACCAGAGTCACCACAGAGTTACTAGTTGATACAGGATCAGCTGTTTCCATTCTTTTACAATGAATGTGCTTTTACAATGAATGTGTCAAAGTGTGAATGTGTTTTATCAGATCCTACTGTGCATCTGATGACAAAGACACCAATACCTGTGCTGGGTTGTCTCATTCTGAATGTTACTTATAACATGAAATGTGCTCAATCTAACCTTTACATTGTGTCATCAGGAACACCAGTTCCTGGCAAGGATGTTGTTGTTGCCTACCAACTGGACATTACAAGTGCCCATACAGTACACTGTAGTGGATTCCATGCCTGGTGTGGTAGTTAATTTCATTCACAAGATCAAGGCGAGACTTGAGATACAGCCCTTTCAACACCTGCCATTTGCCATCCATGATGCAGTCTCTGAAGAACTACAGAGGCTGGAAAAACAAGGTGTCAATGAGGTAATTTATTATTCTCCTTGGGTGTCCTCCATACTAGCAATTTGAAAAAAGAGTGGTTTGCTCAGGCTTTGTGTGGATTTAAGGGAACCCAACAAGGCAGTGGTTATTGACAGCCACCCATTAACGTAAATCGAGGAAGTGTTTCATTAGCTCAGGGGAGCTCAAAAGTTCTCTACTATAGACTTACATAACGCACACTGTTGCCATTACACATGAAGAGCTGTTCTGTTTCACCAAGGTCCCTTATGGATTGGCATCTGCATCAAGTGCATTCTAAAGGATGATGTCCCAGATCCATTCAGTGTTATCCCAATGCCAGAATTTTCTGTGGTGAGTCTCCAGAGGTACATGAGCAATGCCTGAAAGCTGTGCTCAACTGCCCGCAGAAAAGTTGCCTGAAGCACATTGTGCCTCCCCATGTACAGCCTGCTGCTGCTCATCCCCGACAACAGATTTTCTCAGGTCCCTGTGTGGCACAAAGACTATGTAACATACAGACTGTTTGCTAAAGTGAATGGATTTTTCACAAAACATGAAATTTGCTGTATCTTGCTGTTGCGTTGAAAAAAAAGAAGTAGATTAGTAGTGTAGATTGTATCCTTACAGGTAGATTAGTAGAGTACATAAGAACATAAGAACATGTTATGACAAGAACAGGCCATTCGGCCCAACTAAGCTCGCCATTTCTTAATTAAAGAGTATCCAAAACTGCATCAAGTCTAGACTTGAACACAGCAAGGGTCTCTGCCTCAACTACATGACCTGGCAACCTATTCCATGTATTGATAACTCTTTGTGTAAAATAATATTTCCTTACATCAGTGCAGAACTTACTCTTAACTAGTTTCCATTTATGTCCTCTTGTTTTACAGACTGAAGTCACCCTAAAGAATCTATTATAGTTAACCTTATTGATTCCTTTTATAAATTTAAATACCTCAATTAAATCACCCCTAAGCCTCCTCTCGCTTAGTCTAAATAGGTTAAGTAACTTAAATCTTTCCTCGTAGCATTTATATTTCATGCCAGGAACTAATTTAGTTGCCCTTCTTTGAACCTTTTCAAGAACTTCGATATCATTTTTATAGTGCGGTGGCCAGAACTGCACACAGTATTCCAAGTGAGGTCTGACTAAAGCATTGTATAATTTCAATATACCCTCTTTAGATTTATACTCAATACATCTGGCTATATATCCCAGCATCCTGTTGGCCTTTTTTACTGCTACAGCACACTGCCTAGATCCTGTTAAGCTTGGGCCAACTATTACTCCCAAGTCTTTTTCAAATTGAGCACATTCTAGTTTTTTTTCCACACATTAGTCTTGTAGTAGTCAAGTAGTCTTGTCTAAGGTTCTTATTTCCCACATGCAAGACTTTACATTTATCTAAATTGAATGTCATCTGCCAGGTATCTGCCCAATTTTGGATGCTGTTTAGGTCTCCCTGTATTACCTTAGTTGATTCTATACTGTTGGCTAGAGCCCCTAGTTTTGTATCATCTGCAAATGTTACTATTTTACTACTAACCTCTGCATCAAGATCATTTATGTATATAAGGAATAGTAAAGGCCCCAACACCGATCCCTGCGGGACTCCACTTCGTACAGGACCCTGCTCTGATACAATTCCTCCCACAGTTACAGTCTGCTTTCTATTAGACAACCAACATCGAATCCACTCAGTGATAGTTCCTGTAATTCCTGCAGATTTCACTTTCATTATGAGCCTTGTGGCGGATATCCCCCTGGTCTGGGCCAAATCGACCGAGGTTCTTCCTCCACATTTTGATGCCTTCTGGAAAATAATTCCTCACAGAGTCTGATGTAATCATGGTTGTTCGGTTTATTGCATATGGTGATCAATCACATACAGTAAACCGGGTTGGCCCGCGGAGCAACAGGTGTACAGTAAAAGAAAAAAAAAAGACCACAACTCGTTATTTAGAGATATCACCTCGTTATTTACAGATATTATCTCATTATTTAGAGATAATATGTCGTTATTTTGAGCTAGTATCTCGTTATTTTGAGATAGTATGTCATTAATTAGAGATACAGTCTCATCATTTTGAGATAGTAGGCCTATGTCATTATTTTGAGATATTATGTCATTATTTTGAGATATCATCTCATTATTTTGACAAAATATGTCGTTATTTAGAGATACTGTCTCGTCGTATTGAGATAGTATGTCGTTATCTATACACCGTTTGAGACGTCGTGTTTATGACAATCGTGGGCCAAATTATGTTTGGCATATAGACGGGTATGACAAGTTAAAACCATATGGTATCTGTGTCAGTGGTTGTATTGATGGCTTCTCACGGAAGATTATATGGCTAGAAGCCTACAAAACCAACAATGATCCAAGCATTATCGCAGGTTGCTTTATCGATGCTGTGACAGAAAACAACAGTTGTCCACAGAAAGTCAGATCAGATCATGGAACAGAGAATACCCACATTGCAGCAATGCAGAGCCTTCTGCATAACAGTGAAGAGGACATTTCAACAGACTGTGTCACTTTGGGTCCAAGCAGACAATAACTGAAGGCATGTTCCAACGTGTTTAAATCATTATATTAATACTACTAATAATTTCCTTATCGGTCCAGTAACTATACCGGTTTTTGTATTTACAATCAATACCAAAAATTGTCACTAGGTGGCAATGGTGCGTGATTATGGTGCGATCTCATGTCACAAAAACACTATCACCTCACCAGCTAAGGAACATGAAATTGCTGACTTCCCTCAGTGGCTCCAATTCAAACAATATTTGTTTGTTTATGTATTTGTTCACATGCCCAGGTCCTCTAAATTGTCAACAAATGTATAAAAAACTCCAGCTCAAACAAAGTTTAATTATTGTCCTTCAGATGTATTATTATAGGTCTAGATCTTTTCATTTTACTTACATCAAATATCACTGACTGCACCTGTAAGGAGATTTACTAATGTGTTCAGTGTTTTATGTTAATATATAGGAGGAGCTTGGTGAAGTTGCAGCTGCCTGGAATGACCATCGCATAAGAGCATCTCACAATCCTAGGGCCCCTAATGGTCGCCCCTCCATACTGTATGCAGTTCCTAACCTCTACAGGACTCAGAACTTCTCTCAGCTAGCTGACCAAACCAAGATTGACATTCATCTAGAGGACTGTTCTTGTGAGGAGACAAGGAGACTATCCTTGTGATAAGGATTGTTACCACATTTGTACAGAACGTATGACTGAGCACAACCTGACAATGTCCGATCACTGACCTTTACCTGAAACTTTGTCAGTTGATTCAACACAGGCTGAGGGAATAAAAGTGTAGGTATAAAGTAAAAAGTAGGCTACCTTCTGTAACTATACACCAAGTAAAATAAAAACACATTAAAAATGTTTTCTGCCAGTTTCATCATCTCTTAGCTGAATAGCCCAACAAACAAGTTACGCTATTTTAGAAGGAATGTGAGTATAAATGTGAATTCTGTTATTGAAAAAAAATTATGAAATTTTATTGCAATGTTCTGTAAACATAAAATCAATTGTAAACACGTGCATAATACCTAATAGCAACACTTCACAGTACAGAACATGTGAACATAATATCAGTTCATCACAGTACAGAACATGTGATTTTATAAGAACATAATATCAATTCATTATCATGCTATATCCATCACCCACACATTGCACTCCAGAACTTTGTTCATTTCTGAACAGAAGTCGGGGTGACTATCATAATGAATGGACAACTCCAACACACAGCCACGTGTGTGCTACAGGACGTCACTCTAGTCCTTGGAGCTGGATGAAGTCAATGATAATTGTCTTCCCCAGGTACAGATCTGAGCCTGTGCAGAATCTGAGGAAGCTACACAGATGCTGTGTATCAGTGTTCCTCAGATATGTAGTCAGATGCTTTTACATGTCCTTCTGGCGGCCATTCAGGGTGTCTGGAAAGAAGAGGGACTTCAGAACCTTTTTCCCAGTTGGTTGAAGAGTTCTGTAAACTGTTGTGAGGTCTTCAAAGCTGTGCCTAGCGGTGCTGAGAACTTTCATCCACTGTTTGATTACGTAAATTGGCTCTTGAATGAGGGTTTTGTGTGCAAGCTCTTGGAGAATAGTATTTGCATTTTTGGCTGTCGGTGCCATCCTGCAACTGTAGTTGTCAAGACTTCAATTAATTCCTCTTCATCAACAATGGTGAAATCTGAGCGCCAACATTCAATCAATGAACGGTCAGAGGCAGGCATGTATTTGAGAAAGGTTTCCTCTTCGTAAATCCAAAGGCAGCCTGCTCTATTATGACTGGAGCTATCTTCACTGGGAGATACCTCTCCCTTTCCCATCCGAAGGCAAGCATGCGACCAACACTCTCCCACTCCAGCTGCCCAAAATCATGCCGAAGGAAAGGTACTTTCAGTTCATTTCCAGTTGTGCACTGGTCATAGAACTCACTCCAAAATTCTGAAAGGCAGTCTCTCACAACTCCTCTGGTATCAAAACCTCTCTCATGTGTTCCATCTGGCAGAACAAGCTGAATTTGGATGTCAGTATCTTTGATTTTTTCATCGTAAAAGTGCCCAATGAGCTGTCGCAGCACCTGCCCTCTGTGGACTACCAATACTCTCTTCCCTCTCTCACTGGATGGCATGTCTTGTGGTGAGACTGGCAATGTGTCATCCAAATCTTGTTCATCATGTCCAGAGATGGTTCCTTTAAAGATGGATGCAATGTTGCTGTCTTCAGACGCATTCTCACCAACAGCATTCAATTCCTCAGTGGCAAACAGGCCAAAAACGTCATCTTCTGGGCCTTCAACAATTATAATTTCTGGATGGCTCATTTGAAATTGTTCAGATGACGAGGTTGCTGCAAAATCAAGAGAGAAAGTAGGAGACAGGTTTTCAATGATTTCCTGATTCTGTAAAGAATCTGCCCTCTGATTGCGCAGACTATCTATTTTCTTTGGTGTGGTCAGGTAAAACCTCAGAAGTGAGTTTTGTGTCAGTCTACAATTGCCCAACTGTTATGGCTTCATCGATTGTCAACTCTTGGTAATCCTTCAGATCAAGTTCAAAATCGGTTATGGGCCCTTTAGCATTTCTTCCAGCAGGAAAGAAAAGCTGAACTGCTTGTGGTATTAAGTCCTTCTTCTGAGCTTCTTTTGGCACATCAACTTTTCTTGTGCCCCCTCCACACTTAGTTCTGACTTGCTTGAAAGTATCAGTGTTGTCATCATAGTGCATCCATCCTAATTCTACCTTTCTAATGGTCTTCACAGCATTCTTACATGCTGGTGGTTGTCCACTCTGCCCTGAGTTTGGGACCATCTCTCCTTCATCCCTATGTTTTCTCTTAGATAATTTGTTTTGCAAGCGTTCAAAAAGCTTTGATTTTCTTTTACTGCAGGGGCTTCATTCGATCTACAAAATCCCATAACCTCCAGACGATCACCATATAATGGCAAGTGAGTCCTCAGTTCCTCATCTGTCATCACCAGTATGGCACTCCTATCAATCTAAACACAGAAAATGGAATTGTCATCAGGAAGCAACATTTAAGGGATAATATTTTATGCAGCTATGTAAAGTTTACTGAATGCAATACAAGATCATTTTTTGTATAAAACCTGAGGCCAATGCAAATTACATACAGTTGTTTTACAGAAATATTCTCCTTGAGGGGTTAAGCACCTTCTCACACTCCATGGTCTCTATCATGTCTTTGGGAACATTTCTCTGCCTCAGAAAATCACTGAAGTCATCCATCCTGTGAGTTACTATAACAGATTAGGCTATATCTTATGAACTCATACATAGGCTTAGTGAGAAGCTTGGGCATCACATGAATTTTAAAATCATGAATTTTACAAAAGGTGTACATTGTAAATGCATCTGGGCCATAGGCTATTGGTAGGCCAATACTATACAACACAACAGGTCTACACACTATTTTGTCTAAGTTGCAATACAGAAGCCAACTGCTCTATAAGAATAAACAATTCAGTGTAGCTGATACAAGCTTCAGCTAAATAACTAAGCAAATGTAGGGGAGCTCATCCCTATTTTCCCAAGGTCCTATGTTCCCCATCTCTGTGCTCCTACAGTAACCTGATACATTAAGGGAACTTTTCAAATGGCTTTTTTCAATGTACACACATACTCCCTTAGTACAAATGGAACGGAAATCATGCATGGAAAGCTCTTCAAAAACTAATGTTAGTTGGCTACACATATGCAAAAGGTCGAGCAACGGTGGCTTGTTTTTCAATAGAGCTGAACACTAATAGAAGTACACTGAAGCTGAACACTGAAGACTAATAACATTAGAAAACGCATTTTGCTGATGTACACTAACGTTATCCCTCTATTAAAGATAGCCTAGCTAGTTCACTTAGCTATCCTGTCTAAACCCACTGACATTATGGTAGTCATACTGACATTGTCATGACAATGGTCAATGTACTGTATGTCATCATGGTATTTCAGTGTTCGGGGAGACTATAAATGATAGTGACAGCTATCTAATTACCTTTTATTCAAATGGAATCTGGACAGCTGTGTGTCTCGCACCTTTCTCTGCTGTTTACCGTAAGCGGCACCAGAGATCAGACACAGTAAGGGCCTGGAATTTACACTAAACTCTGTTGCGCGTAGCCAACACCAAACAATGAGATAGTATCTGAAAATAAGGAGATAGTATCTCATTGTTTCGACAAATTATCTCAATATTTCGAGGCAGTACCTCTAAATAACGATATATTATCTCACAATGAGGCATAATATCTCAAAAAAAATAATATCTCAAAATGATGAGATACTATCTGAAAATAACGAGTTTTTTTTTTTTTAAGCGGCGGAAACAGGCTTCCATATTTTCAGTCTATCAAACTGCATACAGACACACACGCAGGGAGGACAGTTCAGAGTGCCTGCACGTAATTTGATTTTTATACACGCACACACACAACAAAAAAATAAAATAAATTTTATATATATATATATATATATATATATATATATATATATATATATATATATATATATATACAAATTGCTTCTCCATTCATCTGTTTGACATTATCGTTTCGTTATTGTTCGTCAACGAAAATTGTATTATATTTCGTCACGGTTTTTATCTCCAAAGGCGCATTTTTATTTTGTTATCGTCTCGTTTTCATCATGGAAAAAGGTTCGTTGATGAACATTTTTCGCCACAGTTTTTGTCAAAGAAATTAACACTGCAGCACAGTGGTACTTTGCTAGCTAGAATAGCTAGCTAGCTAAGATTAGTCTAAGAATAGGAGATTATATCCAATAATTTGAACATAGTCGGGGCAGTGCTTTATGGACACAGATGATGGTATTGCTGCGAATAAATCATAGTTGGCTGCCTACATTGAACCGTAAGAAGCCTTCTTGTTATAATTGTCGGGAGTGGACAAAATGCCCGGCCCTGCCCCAACCGGTTCGATCCCCCCTGGGGATCCACCCGCCACAAGGACACCAGGACAAGGTGAGTGGAATAACAGCGCTCTTTATTTTTAAAATAAGGAAGAAAAAAACATGCAAAATTCATAAAAGCACAGAGACGCTAATACGCTTCCTGCCCGCAGCTGTTCTCCTTCCCCCGCCCTGCTATCCACTCCTGTCCTCCTCTTCATGGACCCAGATACCAGGTGCGCAACCCCACACACTTCAAACTCACACACCACACAATTTCGTTCCGCACATGTGCCCCACTGCAATACACTCTCTCGTCCACACCAGGGAGGAAGTCCTACCACCGCAGGGAAGGCTCCACACACACACGCACGCACACACACCATGTAAGATGCACACAGAACAAAAAGGAAATAGAAGGGGTGACATAGCTCAGCTCGCCACCGTGCTGGGCCTCGCCTACATACCTAAAATAAAAAAATAAAGAAATGAAAAAAACAGCCCCTCCGCGTCGCTCCTGTGGATGGGCTGGCGGCTCAGGTGGTGACCCATGTCATCTTCTCGCTAGCAGCTTGTGCCAGCTCCGTGGGGTCTCTGAGGGAAACAGTTCAGCAGCCAGTCTGTCCTCTTCACCTCGTGCCGGGGACTTACACACACAGTTGCTGGTTTGCGGTGTCATCCCCCTCTCAACCGGGGGATCCACCTCCCGGGCACGCACTTTCGCGGGACGGGGTCTCTTCTCGGTCCCTGCTGCGTCCTGGAACTGCTCGTGGTTTCCCTTCACCCTCAGGGACTCGCCGCGGTACTCTCTTCTGGTTGCTGCTTTTTCCTGGAGCCACCTAAAAGCACACACAAAGACAAACTTCTCAACAACGCACACCAAAAGAAAAAGAAAAAAATTAATTAACCAAGGAAACAACTCTGTAAGATTTTGGTCCAAATCCCTAAACCAGCTCACTCAGTGCAGCACCAGATAACACAGATCCTCTCACCTAAGGAATGCAAATACCTGTATTCAGTTGTCTAGATGGCCTTATTGTAACCACAGTTCTGCTCACAGACTTCAACTATCACTTTGGCGGCAGCTAGCTGCTGCGACAATTGACACTTCTAAAGGAACCAGCGATGGGTGATTGAGAACTGTTCTGGCTAGGGAAGACAATCTAAATACCAGACCTCTGGTAGTTCACCACATGTACTCTATTGTCTATCCTGATCAAAGATGAAATAATCTCATTACCAAACCCCCAGTATTTCACCACATGTACTCCCACCCTTATTGATAGTTATTTAATTATTGTCCATCCTGATCAAAGCACTGCATCTGTTTAAAGAATGCCTTCAGTGGACCCTCATGGTTCAGATTGACTCTGCTGAACCCAGAGTGTGTTTTCACGTATTTCTGACAACTGCTGTTCCTGTAAATAAAGAAGTCTTTTCTGTGAAGATCGGAATTGCACCTTGTATTTCCTTACAACTCCAAAAATCCACCCTGGGTTGCAACTCCCGGGGCTCAAACCAAATGCAAAGAAAACAAAACAAACCAAAAATAACCAACTCATGGCAACCGTGCCGGCACGTCCAACGGAAAATAACCAAACAAAAATCCCCACTATAAAACCCTGTGTACTCGTTCTCCGTCAGCATCTCTCCCGTGCTGCTCCCACTCACCTACCTAAGTAGTCCTGGCACCCCCTTAACCAGATAGGCAGCAGGTGCGGAGTGCACACCAGGCAGCAAATCCCATCAACAACCCAATAATTCAGTTATTGAATTACTCCCGAGCCCCCTTGTTCTCCCAGGGAGTACAGAGCGTCCGATTACCGCTGTCAGGAGAAACTCCTGACAGAGTTCCCCTCTGCTTTATGGATAGCTGTCCCCGACTACATCTCTTCAATGTACCGGCGCAGGGGTTGTCGAAGTGCGGGGCATACCCTGTGCTGCTGTGGACGGTGTTATACGCTTGCAACAGGGCCGGCAGGTGCTCCAGCCATCAGAACTGCTCATCCTCTCGCAACAAGCCTAGGAGAGACAGCAGTGTCTGGTTAAACCACTTGCAGGCCCCGTTGCCCCGGGTATGGTAGGGGGTGGTGTGGATTTTTGTACATCCATACAGCTCACAGAAAGACGCAGGAGGACTCGAACGCCACCCCCCAGTCAGAGAGGAGTCGCTCAGGGCAGCCCCAGTGCAGCACCACTGCACTCCACAGTGCCTCAACTGTAGTCGTCGCCACCTGGACCTTAACAGGCACCGCCCACCCGTACCTCGAGAATAAATCCGTCAGCACGAGCAGGTAGGGGTATGGGTCAGCCAGGCGCCCTAGCGTAAGGTGGTCCATGGCCACCACCTCTAAGGGATGGGAAGGTGGTGGAAAGAGGGACAAGGGGGGCCCTAACCTCCGGGCCGGCCTTGGCCACCACACACTGGCCACAGTCCGCCATCCAACACCGCACATCCGCCCCCAGACCCGACCAATAAAACTGCCTCCAGCTTGTTAGCACATAAACGACCCAGGGCCTGGTGGTACCACTGCCAAACACCCTGGGCCTCGCCCCAGGTTAGATGATTTTGCTGACATAACATTTAGCATTTAAGTTATATATTTATTTCTCAACCTCCAATTTATACAGTGTTAAATATTTGTGTCTTAAATACAGAAATTGCATTTCATTTAAATATATATTGATTTACAAAATACTCATTTTCTTAAATATTTATATATTTATATATTATCCCTGATTTAGATATAAGTTATATATTTAGCAGGTTATTTAGAATAACTGTTTTAATATATAGTTATTTAAATCAAAAATGTAAAACATTAAATCTATGATCATAAATAAATATGTATAAACTAACTAAACATAACTTATGTCTAAATATAAGACACATAATTATATATTTGAACAGAAACTCTATATTTGGCATTTGTTTTACAGTGTATCATGAGTGTATATATATAATAAAATATTTAATTTATAACTATTTTTAAATAAAATGTTTAGATATAATTTAAATATTTAATCTTTGCTAAATATTTATTTTGTAAGATTTAATATTTAAAACAAATATTTAAATATCTTCTTGCAAGGGTTAGATTTATAAATTAAATCTTTCCAATGAAAGGATTTATTTACACTACCAGATTTATAAATCTGCGGGGGGAAAAAAGGCCTGTGAAAATGTAGCTACCCAACTTGGACATCAGTTGTCCTGAAGTTCCCTTTAACCCACTACGTAGCCAGCTAGCTAGCTAGCTTGCTTGCCTTGATAACGGCACACAGCTAACATTGAAAACTTGTCTCGTTTTATTTAGCGTTAATTAAAAAAACGGCAGTGACAATGCAATGTTTCACTTAGGTTTGATGAGCACGTTGTTGGTAAGTTTATGCAACTAAACTCTGTTTGAACTAATCGTGACGTGACTTTGTCAGTGTCAAAGTAAAGGAATACGTATGAATGTGTGTCATTGAAAACTGATGTGCAACATTCCTTAACATTGAAAGCATATATGAAATTATGGTATCTTGTTATTGAAATAAATGTTCAATTCTCTGTCCTCCCAATTGAACCATTTCATCTGATGATGGTCACACAGAGAGGGCCGGTGTCAAGAGACAGACAGTGTGGTGGAAAATTTTTGATAAAGTGTATACCCCATATGTAAATTATGAGTATTGCCACTTTCACCCTCCCCCCAGAGAAAAGCGGAGCTTGACGTGGTACGATTAAGCTTGTTACATGGTGGAAATAAGTTATTGCCAGCAAACATCATAAGCGTTGACAACAGATGTTAGCTTTTGATTTTAACCACAGTTATTGACATATTAACTGAAGTTATTGATATATTACATTAGATATTTATTTTATCTTTACTGTACATGTGGAGGTCTGGAAGTGTATAAGGAAACCAGACAATCTAATATGTTAGCCTTAAATAATATGTATTCTATAATACTTTGTATAGTGGAAAATATTGTTTGCATTAAGCACTACTACTGAAAAGTAATATGATGTGATTCTATGCCTAAATAATGCTGGGGGTTACCCTAGGTTATAAACATTGCATGTAGGCCATTGTAAGACACCGCTAGGGGGGTAATCTTGGGGGCTATTACAGGACAGTGGGTGACCTTGGAGAAGGAACACTGCCTTCAGCATTGGCCCTCCCTGGAAGTCACCCCAGAACCTTCGTGCACTATGTTGCTGTTCTATAGTCATGCCAACTTCTGTTGGTTCATGGTCTACGCTTATTGTATCTTTTTTGCCTTCACTTCTCCTATTGGTTCATAATCTACGCTTATTGTATCTTCTCTCCCTTCACTTCTCCTATTGGTTTACGGTCTACGCTTATTGTATCTTTTTCCTCTGACTCATAGTCATGCCACCTTCGCTTATTGTATCTCCTCCCTTTGACATGCCCCTACAGCACATCAGCCTGTTTTTGCCCCTTTTAACATATGCATCCCATTTTATTTTTATATTTCTTTTATGAGTTATACAGCTAGAAAATAAGAGCTGATTGCCTGCTTTGGCCTAGCTGACATCTACTGGCAAATGCTTGCGAACTGTATGTGGATTTACTGCAGTTTGTCATAGTTGCCCATCATAGTAGTGCTGAGCCAACGGCCCCCCTTTGCGGGGTTTAATTCCTCTTTGTCTTGTTCCTGTGGCCGTCTTCTGGGCCGTGTCCAGACGGGGCCTAGTTCTTACATTAACCCTTTGTTTTAAGGCTTAACCTTGTAGCTTATGGCACATAGATATCTGTGTGCCTTCTTACAGTCTGCAGCACCGCGGTCTGGCTAACTGAGTTACTTAACCTTTTTTATTATTTAAATGTGGGCCTGGAAATAATGGTAATATTCCAGGCATACTGTATATGCTGTGTATTATTTAATTATGTTTAAAAATCATATAGGTGTGGAGTGGAAATAATGGGAAATTTCAGAAGTGTTATGTTTAAAAATAATATACAATTAATGACTATGGAGTTTATGGGACTTTCCAGGCGGGGTAAATGTAACAGCTTAAAAATTAAATGATGGTGTATTAAAATGGAAAATGGGATGATCTTGAAGGAGGAGCCTGGGAGGAGTTGGAAGTTGTGGTCTGGGATAGGAGGAGTGAGAAAAGGCATAAAGGATGGATGTAGGCTGAAGGGAAGGGGAGTGATTGGGGAATGTTTGTGAATGTATACACACGCATATACACCTGTTGCTCCGCGGACCAAGCCGGTTTACTGTATGTGATTGATCACCATATGCAATAAACCAAACAACCATGATTACATCAGACTCTGTGAGGACTTATTATTTTCTGGAAGGCATCAAAATGTGGAGGAAGACCCTCGGTCCATTTGGCCCAGACCAGGGGGCTATCCACCACAACAGGGCCAGTAAAAACTGTATGGACTTTTTGACAGTCCACCGGCCCACCGATACCGTGGCCCACTGGGATTTATCCCGGTATGCCCGATGGCTAGTACACCACTGATCCCATTCATATTTAGACAATGCCCGGAATGTCCTCCAATCAACTAGGTGTTAGCGTGCATACAAATCGATACGATCTGCAGTGAGGCACTGTTCCTCTCATTGCCACAGATGAAAAACTTCACCGTCCTGTTGAGGAAAACAAGTGGCTGGCTCTCAAATTTATGATGGATGGATGAGGCGTTTCAGAGCTGCGCTGCAGTCGCTCATAGCAAGATAGTGTTGTGTTATCTCGCACAATAAATGTAGATTCCACACTGATGAGTGGCTCTTTATTATTTTCCAGCCGCATCTAGGCGGGTACTCAACTGACTCTCACGCCATTACCCAACATCCTTTGCTGTACAACGTAAAACACGTAAGAACATGTAGAGATGAATAACTCTGATAACCCAGGTAGGTGTGCTTTCTGCATACCGGGCCCAAAACAGCTGCAGTACGATTTTATGCCTATTTATGTTGAATATTATACCTGTTAAATCAGTGTTTCTCAATCCTACTCCTGTAGCCCCCCTGTCCTGCATGTCTTCTATCCATTCTTGCTCCAAACACACCTGATTTAAATTAGTGTGAGCTCTTGATTAAATCAGGTGTGCCCAGCTAATCAAGTGCCACTGATGAGTTCAGTCAGGTAGGTAGAGCAGGGAAAGAAAATGTGAAGAGCAGGGGGGCCCCAGGAGTAGGATTGAGAATCAGTGGGTTAAATACTACTTTAATTCAATTCAGTTCAATTCAATTATATTTGTATAGCTCTTTTTACAACACAAGTTGTCACAAAGCAGCTCTATATTAATCCCAGGCCTGAGACCCCCTGAGAGCAAGCCTAAGGCAACAGTGGCAAGGAAAAACTCCATAATTTACAAATTTAAGAAACCTTGAGCAGAACCCGGCTCAGAGGGGAGCCCATCTGCTTCTGGCCGGTACTGGGCAGATAGAATTACATAGGATGCCTGAAATTGTACAATGTACTTTAAGACATCTGAGTTTTGGTAGACAGTAGTAAATAACAGAGTAATTATAAAATGTGTCCTAGAGAATGTCCGGTTCTTGGCATGCAGTTGGCTTGATAAGGCAGGGCAGCGAAGTAGCAGGACTGGAGATTGGGGTGTGATGCTTGGACTACAGCTCCTGGCAGGAGCCCGGAGCAGGGACAGTAAACAAATAGAGAACAATGATTAATGGATGGTAAGAATGACATGAATGTACAGCAGAGAGGCAGGAGAGGAGGGGCAGGGAAAAAAGGTGCCAGTGTGCAACAAGGAAAAACCCCAGCAGACTAACATTATGGCAGCATAACTAGGGGACGGGAGGCAAGGAACCGGCATCGTCATGAGGGCGGCCCTAAGGCAGTCAACACAGCAATGACCACGTAGTCCGCCAGAGAGTCTATGATCAGCTGAAGGAATTACTGTATAGATATGTTTTGAGCCTAGACTTAAAGGTAGAGAGAGAGTCTGCTCCCCAAACCTCGGTAGGTAAGCTGTTCCACAGGAGAGGGGCTCGATAGGAAAAGGCTCTTGTGGTGGAGAATGTGAGGCCTTATGTGAGGCCTAAAGCACTAGTATGCACTAAAGCACTGTTATTAATGAAAGGCATTGATATTGTTACTTAAAGCACTACATTAAGTACTACAATTAATAAGTATTACATGATATTGTTGATTTACTACATAATCACTACAATTAATAAGCATTTAATGATAGTGTTGATTAAAGTGCCGCTATTGGAAAAGCATTAAGTACTGTTATTAATATGCTGTGATTCTGTGTGATTATGGGTTTGGGTAAGGCCAGGGGTTATTCTAGGCTATAAGTATTTGAAAGTTATTGCAGGACAGTTGATATTAGAATATGCAACCTTGAAGAAGGAACACTGCCTTGGACGTCACCCCAGAACCCTTGTGCGCTATGTTGTTGTTCAATAGTCATGCCATCTTCTCCTATTGGTTCATAGTCTACGCTTATTGTATCTTCTCTCCCTTCACCTCTCCTATTGGTTCACGGTCTACACTTATTGTATCTTTTCTCCCTTCACTTCTCCTATTGGTTCATGGTTTACACTTATTGTGTCTTCTCTCCCTTCACCTCTCCTATTGTTTCATGGTCTATGCTTATTGTATCTTCTCTCTCTTCACTTCTCCTATTGGTTCATAGTCTACACTTATTGTATCTTCTCTCCCTTCACTTCTCCTATTGGTTCATGGTCTACGCTTATAGTATCTTCTCTCCCTTCACCTCTCCTATTGGTTCACGGTCTACGCTTATTGTATCTTCTCTCACTTCACTTCTCCTATTGGTTCATGGTCTACGCTTATTGTATCTTTTTCTCTGGTTTCATAGTCATGCCACTTTCGCTTACTGTATCTTCTCCCCCTGACATGCCCCTACAGCATGTCAGCACGTTTTTGCATCCTTTTAACATATGCATCCCATTGTCAGGCAGCACAGGGTAGGACACAGTCGCAGACCCCAAAAGAAGCGAGGGCAGAGAAAAAACACACGGCAGAATCAAAAAACCAGAATACAGGCAGGGTCAAAAACCAGGGAAGCAGTCCGTGGGCAAATCCAAAGCGGGATAGTCAGAACGGGCAGGGTCAGACAACAGGAAGGCACGATCAAGCAAACTAAGCAAAAGCGGCAGGCAAACAACGGAGTCAAAAACGGGCAGGTCGAAAATCACAAGAATAGCGAGTAAAGAAAACGCGGGGACGAAACAGGCAAAAAACACTGAGACGAACTAGCAATGACTGCACAGCGAGCAGGGTATAAATAAGGACAGACCGACGAGGGGATGAGATGCAGGTGCGCAGGTAATAAGGCGGAGACAGGGCGGAGAGAAGGGCCGGGCAGAAACACAAGGAGAAAAAAAGGAAAAAAAACCAAAAGCGCAGGGCTAGGAGGCGGGAGTACTGACACCCATTTTAGTTTTATATTTTCTTTTATGAGTCATACAGCTAGAAAATAAGAGCTGATTACCTGCATTGGCCTAACTGACATCTACTGGCAAATGCTTGCGAACTGTATGTGGATTTACTGCAGTTTGTTATAGTTGTCCATCATAGTAGTGCTGAGCCAACGGCCCCCTTCGCGGGGTTTAATTCTTCTTTGTCTTGTTCCCGTGGCCCATCTCCTGGGCCGTGTCCAGACAGGGCCTAGTTTTTACATTAACTCTTTGTTTTAAGACCTAACCTTGTAGCTTATGGCACATAGATATCTGTGTGCCTTCTTACAGTCTGCAGCACCGCTATATGGCTAACTGAGTTATTTAACCTTTTTTATTATTTAAACGTGGGCCTGGAAATAATGGTGATATTCCAGGCATATATGCTTAAAAATAAAATGAACTCTGTATTATTTAATTATGTTTAAAAATCATATAGATGTGGAGTGGAAATAATGGGAAATTTCAGGAGTGTTATGTTTAAAAATAATATACAAATTAATGACTATGGTGTTTATGGGATTTTCTAGGTGGGGTAAATGTAACAGCTTAAAAAATTAAATAATGGTGTATTGAATGGAAAATGGGGTGATTTTGAAGGAGGAGCCTGGGAGGAGTTGGAAGTTTGGGTCTGGGATGAGAAAAGGCATAAAGGATGGATGCAGGCTGAGGGGAGGGCAGAATGCTTGGGGATATGCTTGCGAATGCATTGTAACCTGTTGCTCCGCGGACCAACCCGGTTTGCTGTATATGACTGATCACCATATGCAATAAACCAAAACCTTAATTACATCAGACTCTGTAAGAACTCTTATTTATTTCCAGAAGGCAACGAAGTGTGGAAGAGGCTCTTGGTCCCTCTGGCCCAAACCCGGGGGATAGGCACCACACTGTACTGCCTATAGTAGTTTTGCCCACTCTTGGAACAATGAGAAGCCCGGCATTTTGGGAACGAAGGGCTCTTTGTGGAAGGTATAAATGAAGAAGGTCCTTAAGATAGGGAGGGGCAAGCCCATTTAAAGCCTTAAATGTGAGTAAGAGTATTTTAAAATCGATCTGGTATTTAATGGGTAGCCAATGGAGAGAAGCTAGAACTGGCGTAATGTGCTCAAAACATTTAGTTCTAGTTAAGATTCGAGCAGCTGCATTTTGTACCAGCTGAAGGGGTTTTCGTGAGACATTTGCATATCCTGACAAGAGGGCATTACAGTAGTCTAATCTGGATGTTACAAAGGTGTGGATTAACTTTTCAGCATCATTAATTGATCCAATTTTCCTGATTTTGGCTATATTTCTCAAATGGAAGAAGACTGTCCTAGAGGTGTTAGTTATGTGGGTTTCCAAAGAGAGCTCAGGATCAATAACGACACCAAGGTCTTTGATAGCTGCACTTGAGGACAGGGAGACACCATCAAGGTGCAGTGTAAAGTGAGTGAATTTGCTCCTGATTGAATTTTGGCCAACGACCAATATTTCGGTTTTGTCTGAGTTAAGGAGGAGAAAATTTTGGGCCATCCAATTCTTTACATCTGTTTGGCAGGCCTCCATGTTTGAGATATTGAGAGGGACATCAGGTTTGACTGATATGTATAACTGAGTGTCATCCATATAACAGTGGAAGCTAATGTCACATTTACGGATGATATCGCCGAGAGGCAACATGTATAACGAGAAGAGCAGAGGCCCAAGCACAGATCCTTGAGGTATACCATATCTTACTCTGGAACGAGCAGAAGATTCATTGTTAATGGAGACAAACTGATATCGTTCTGATATTAGAAATGCCTCTAAGGTGTTGGAATGAGTATGAGTAATTTTGAGTCTTGTTTACCGGGATGAACCAAGGGAGATAAGTGCTGTTAGCATTTTCAACATCTGCACGGGTATCAGTTTACCAAACACTACTGCACTGCACATAGGATGAGCTGACTTTTTGTACTAATATATATATATATATATATATATATATATATATATATATATATACACAAATATACATATGTTCATATATGTGACAGACATCAACAAAAAAGCACATGCTTGCCCATAAAAAACATTGCAAATCATCACTAAGTAGTATGTGTGGTGTTACAATTACACTGCACATCAGCCAGGAAACACCATCAGTGAAATACACTGGGGATAGCATTATGTTATGGGGGTGCTTTTCAGCAGCAGGGACTGGCAATCTGATCAAGATTGATAGAAAGATGAATGCTGCACAATACATGGAGATTCTGGTTAAAAACCTACTCCCTGCTGCCATAAGGTGTAAACTAGGGAGGAAATCTGTGTTTCAGGAGGACAACAACCTAAAGCACACAGCCAGAGCAACACTGGATTGGCTTAAAATGAAGAAAATTGACATCCTTGAGTGCTCCCAACACCTACACCTATACCAGTGGTCTTCCCTCTTTTTTTCTCATTTTTTCCTCTACAGGGAACGCTGGCAGCCTGACAATATACTAGAGGTACCACAAAGTTGTGCATTTTATGTATCTTATAAAATGTATTGTCTGAAAAAAATATGTGTCCTTCGTGGGCACAGGGAAATACACTGAGTGGAACCTGCAATGCTGCTGTGTCTCCTTCACCAGAAGCAAAGCTATTTGTGCTTAGTGATGGCTTGGTGTTGAGCAGGTTCTTGTGTATGCACACACACCAGCGGTCGAGGTGGTGGATGAAGAAAGATGAGGGCATCAGAATCACTGCTAGTGAATGCAGAAACTGCATATAATAAGGTAAAACACACTGAATTCATGTCCTTTAGTAGCAAGCATTTGTTTAGTGCACTTTCCACAAGGGGCAAATCAAATTAGCCTGCCATACCCCAAAATGGTGCATATGTGCACTATCAGCCAGAGACAAGCAAGGCCAGAGCATGCAGCCTCACAGATCACAGGGGAACTGAAACCTGAAGTCACTGATGGTGTCATCTGCCTTGTTGAGCCTCCTGCCACAGCAGAACTCCTTGTCAGTCAATCACTAAGGATGCACTGTGCTTGTCTCCTACAGTGCTGTGTGTAGAGTGTGTCCAGGTCAGAGCCAATGACTCTCTCTGCAGTTTTGATGACTCGTTGAAGAGATTTCCTCTAAGCCTGCGTAGTGTTTCCAAACCACACAGTGATGCTGCTGGTGAGAACGCTCTCAATGAGACCTCTGTAGGCCTGGGTGAGAGACTGACGTCTGAGTCCGGCCTTCTTCAGCAGCCTGATGAAGGAAAGCCGCTGCTGTGCTGTCTTCACTGTTGTCACAGTGTTTATGGCCCAGCTCAGGTTTTTTGACATATGAAGGCCTAGAAACTTGTGTCAGCCCGCTCTACCTCAGTCCCCTTGATAGTGAGAGGCTGCATAGGGAGGGCTCTCCTCCTGAAGTCCAGAATTAGTTCTTTGGTTTTCTCTATGTTAAGAACAAGGTCATTGTCCTCTCGAGAGACAATGATTTTGTTTACCTGTTCCCTGTATGATGACTCATCCCCACCTTTGATGAGGCCAAGGATGGTCGAGTCATCTGCATATTTAATAATGATATTGTTGTTCTGGTGGAAACACAGTCATAAGTGTACAGAGTATAGAGTTTGGGGCTGAGGCAGACTGTGAGCTCAGCAGAAACCTTATTTCCCATCCTCACCACCTGTGGTCTGTCTGTAAGGAAATTCAAAATCCAGTTATAGGTTGATGTTGGCACTCCAAGGTCTGCCAACTTCACAATCAGCTTCAATGCCCAGATCATGCTGAAAGCAGAGCTATAA
Source organism: Megalops cyprinoides (assembly GCF_013368585.1). Classification (NCBI taxonomy): domain Eukaryota; kingdom Metazoa; phylum Chordata; class Actinopteri; order Elopiformes; family Megalopidae; genus Megalops; species Megalops cyprinoides. The sequence goes on from NC_050600.1 coordinate 27,509,882, forward strand.
TCCAAAAAGAGCTTACATGTGTCTGGCCGAACACTATGAAGTAATATATAATGAGACACCACACCAAACTACGCCACCTAAGGACTTACACCTTAAGATTTGTAACCAGCAATTCGAGTGGAGAGGCTCCCCAGCACGCAGACAAGTTGTATGAGAATGAGACAGAGACGTGTGTCACGATATAAACACACACGTTCGGTGTTTCTAATCGCAATGAGTTTATTAAGAACTCCACAACTCACGTTACAGCGAGCTTGTCTCTTCAGGTAGCATAACTGATTCAACTCACGTACCCCAATTACGTCACCCGTTATACCTTCAGGGCACGCAACATTGGACACGTTCATGCATCACATTACAACGTGTATTCCAGTTGACTGGGCAATTTTATTAAATAAATGACAAAAATTCTGAAACAAGAATATTTCATTAGTAACAAGCCTTTATTATAAAAATAGATCCTATAGATAAAAACACTTTAGCTAGGGACAGGGCAGAGAATGGAAATCGCAAGACCGGGGTACTGGCTGTCATAAATAAAAAACAAGCTAATGCACTAGAATATAAATATGGGCCAATGAATGCAGTTACCTGGAAGGGTGGAGGCCAGCTCATCAAACTCACTCCAAGTGTCCTAGTACCTAGGATTACACACCACAAACACACACACAGCAAGCCGTAGGTTAATGTGAAGGTGCTTGTAAATATTACGCCTAGTTCACCTCATGCAGTACAGGGAGAAGGGAACCACCATCCAGTAACCCAAACACCGGTGCAGCTAACTGTCTCCTGCTGGTAAAAGCAAGAAAATTAGAAATTATGATAAAATCCTATGGAGCTGAATATTGAAGCAAGGTGACAAGCCAGTACCCGGAAGCTGAGAGCCAGGAGGAAAAGAGCTCCCCAAATACCGCTGGCAGCAGCTAAAACATTGCCCAATCAACACCTCTATTAACAATAACCTAAACATTAACCAAACAACTGAAATACAACAAACAAAAACACAATAGCGAGAAAAAAATGAACTCAAGAGGAAACAAAAAGACCGCATCTACCGGATGCGACAAAGCCCACCAAGGGGGGCCGCCGAGTGGCCACCCAACCACAAAAAAAATAAATAAAAAAATACAAAGAAACAAAAAAAACAAATACAAGAAAAAGTAAACGAGCACAAAACTTATAATCAGGCAAAACAGCAATGGCAGACACCTGTGAATACGAGCACACGGTTAACGTAAGATAGCCACAATCTGAATTATGGGGCTAATAATTAAACCATATATTCAGTTTTACCGGGGGTTAATGGCCGACGCATCATACCTCCGTTCCAGCATTCAAGTAGGCACGCACTAACCCATAGCCCTCGTACGCTGCATCAATCTATAAAAATAATTTATAGTTTAAAAAAACGAGAGTACGCAATCGACATATTTAAACAAGGAAAAGACTTTAAATACCGTTGTCACCGTTTCTGATGCATGCCTAAGAAGCCGAGCATGGAAGGGGGGAGAACTGGTAACTGTTTGGGGATACAATATATCATGAATATTATTTCAAAGAAATGTTGAACTAAACTGAAACATCAAATAAGACCAACCTTTCTGCAGTCCCCGTCTATTCCCGCAGATAGAGAGTGGAGTGGAGTGAACGCATCCCGAATAAGCCGAGTCTTCCTTGTTTTAACCTCGCAGACGCTAGGGCTTTCGGCCCCTTACCTTTGCCAACCCTGCTAAGCTAGGGGCTTTAACCTGGGCTTGATGGCATAATTGAAAGGCTTCCCTCCACAGCCTAGAGTCCTGAGAAACTGCTGGGATGTCAAAAAGGGCAGGTCCGTGGTGGTTAAACAATTCAAAATAGCATTCACATTCATGCCCAGTACCCCTGGTGTACTAGGGGAACCAAAAGTCCCAGGGGGGTCCCTAACCACTAGCCAACCCCTTTTTGGGATCGTTTTTCCCAGAACTTCAACGGCGAGTTCAACATAACCCACATAAGGTATTTCTAGTCCGTTAGCAGCTTGCAGTTGCAGCCAATGGCAATCTTGGAGTTGGCCCTGCATGTGCTGTTGGAAGAAACTTTCACGTATAGTAGATACCATTGATCCTGTATCTAATAAGCAATTTACCATCACCCCCCCTAATCTGACAGTTACTGTGGGACACTTCCCTAATAAGGAGGAAAATGACTGTCTTACTGGATTAGGTAGGCTGGAGCCACGAACGCCCCCTTCCAATGTGTGGCTCGGCACACTGGAGGGATCTAGTTTTCTGGCGGCTGAGAAGTAGTATTGACTTGGGCAACAGGGGGGCGAGGACGTGGCAACTCAACACGGTCATTGTCACACTCCCGCGCATAGTGTCCTGGCTGCTGACACCTACGGCAGATGACAGTGTTTGAACGACTGGTTCTCATAGGACGCTGTGGCACCGGTAGGGCTGCCATGCTTTGGGTGAGATAATTAATTTGTTCTTGTTGTTTTAACAGAATTGCCTTGAGTTCTGCTAAGTCTGCTATAGGTGGGCTAGTGGTCACAGGCTCATTATTACGTAAAGGCCTGGAGTAATGCGTGGCACACAGAGAAGGGACAGAATAGCTCCTACCCCTACCACAATCACTAGGCCTACCCTCCCGCTCCCACCGGATGGCTTCGGACCGAACTTCGAGCATGGATAGGCGAGGAGTCTGACGGATGAGGCGCTTCAGCTCCCTACGAAGAGCTGGATCATGAACATATTCAATAAACTGATCACGCAACAGGGTGTCCGAATTAAGCATGGTATTAGGGGCACGCTGTACTACTTTATCCATCAGGGAACAAAGAGCATGCGAATATTCCTGTAGAGATTCTCCCTCCAGCTGCTTACGAGTGTTACGTGCTGCGCACTGGGCGTGTGGAGTCTGGGTCGCCTGCGTCTCGGTTTCTTCCCCCCCCTCTCCTCTTCCGCTCTCTCCCCTGACGCAGGTATCCCGCGGCGTTGCGCCCCGCCTCCTCGTTCCGGCTCGGCCAACCAGAAAATGGGGCGCCCCGATTTAAAGATGCGGGATGCTTGGGGTGATCGTCTCACTGTTTTCTCTTCTGATCCGTCGCATTCATTTCTTCTACAAACTTGCCTGTACCGTGTGTTTAATATTGCATCATTTACTGACTTCGATTGTGGATCTTGTCTTGGATTTTGGTTGCATTTCGGCTGTCGTGGGAGGAGGACAGGTAAGCTGGGGGATCCCCGTGTGAGGGTTCGCCGTGTTAGGGTTAGGTTAGAGGCGGGTGCCGCTCCTGTGTATTTTTGGTTAAGTTAGTTAGAGTACGTAGGTTTCATTTGGCTCTGCCACCCCTTTTGCTTTTGTATTTAGTTGGATTTGTATAGGTATGTAGGGTTGGTTTTGTTTTCTTTTGTTCTTTTCTTTGGCACCGTCTGTTGTCCTCCCTCCCCCCTTTTTTTTTCTCTGTGAATGTTTGTCATTGTATATCGTCTTGTAAATATTGTAAATATATCGTGCTCCCCTACATTGCTCCCGTGTCTGGTTGTTTCCTTTTGTGTTGCGTCCCATATACGTACCCCTGGACGCCATTACCCACCTGGGACGTAACAACGAGAAAAGAAACTCTCTTGGAGCTCAACATAAGACTTAGAGCAGCCATATAGTTCACTCAAAATGGAGGCTATCTTGGTTGGATCCTCCCTTTCTGCCCTGCTCCGATATCTAATCTCATCCTTGGCCTCCCCCTCTAAGTGGCCATACATAAAATAAGCCTCATCCACGACACCCAGATGTCTAGCTCTAGTGCTTGCCTGTACCTCCTCTAGCCATTCTTCAACGCTGATCCCCGAACTCCCCCGAAAGACAGGACACTTCCTCTCTCTGGGTATATACAACAAACGTTCAGCAGCAGTGTTAGGCAACTGTCCATCAGTCCTGGAAGTAGAGCCACTAATGCTCAGCTGAGCAGAAGCCTGCTCCTGCCTGAGGCGATTGTTCTCAGCTTGTAGCTGTTGCACTAGGTCTTTCAGTCCCTGAAACTCATCAGCCATGGCTTAAGCCACAGGAGAAACAAACAAGGAGTTAGTCCCCCAAAGCAGCCCAATTCAGACGTCTTCTCCGCCGCTAGACACGCTTGGAGTTCCTCCGACGTGCCACTGCTGTTTTGCCTGTTACCTGCTATTATCGACACAATCCAACAAAAAGAAAAAAAAAAAACACCATACAACACAGAGGCACAAAAACTGGAATACTCGTCTCTGTTAACAAAATACAAATCCTGTCGACTGCGCCACTTTTGTGGCCGAACACTATGAAGTAATATATAATGAGACAGCACACCAAACTACGCCACCTAAGGACTTACACCTTAAGATTTGTAACCAGCAATTCGAGTGGAGAGGCTCCCCAGCACGCAGACAAGTTGTATGAGAATGAGACAGAGACGTGTATTCCAGTTGACTGGGCAATTTTGTTAAATAAATGACAAAAATTCTGAAACAAGAATATTTCATTAGTAACAAGCCTTTATTATAAAAATAGATCCTATAGATAAAAACACTTTAGCTAGGGACAGGGCAGAGAATGGAAATCGCAAGACCGGGGTACTGGCTGTCATAAATAAAAAACAAGCCAATGCACTAGAATATAAATATGGGCCAATGAATGCAGTTACCTGGAAGGGTGGAGGCCAGCTCATCAAACTCACTCCAAGTGTCCCAGTACCTAGGATTACACACCACAAACACACACACAGCAAGCCGTAGGATAATGTGAAGGTGCTTGTAAATATTACGCCTAGTTCACCTCATGCAGTACAGGGAGAAGGGAACCACCATCCAGTAACCCAAACACCGGCGCAGCTAACTGTCTCCTGCTGGTAAAAGCAAGAAAATTAGAAATTATGATAAAATCCTATGGAGCTGAATATTGAAGCAAGGTGACAAGCCAGTACCCGGAAGCTGAGAGCCAGGAGGAAAAGAGCTCCCCAAATACCGCTGGCAGCAGCTAAAACATTGCCCAATCAACACCTCTATTAACAATAACCTAAACATTAACCAAACAACCGAAATACAACAAACAAAAACACAATAGCGAGAAAAAAATGAACTCAAGAGGAAACAAAAAGACCGCATCTACCGGATGCGACAGAGCCCACCAGGGGGGGCCGCCGAGTGGCCACCCAACCACAAAAAAAAATAATAAAAAAATACAAAGAAACAAAAAAAACAAATACAAGAAAAAGTAAACGAGCACAAAACTTATAATCAGGCAAAACAGCAATGGCAGACACCTGTGAATACGAGCACACGGTTAACGTAAGATAGCCACAATCTGAATTATGGGGCTAATAATTAAGCCATATATTCAGTTTTACCGGGGGTTAATGGCCGACGCATCATACCTCCGTTCCAGCATTCAAGTAGGCACACACTAACCCGTAGACCTCGTACGCTGCATCAATCTATAAAAATAATTTATAGTTTAAAAAAACGAGAGTACGCAATCGACATATTTAAACAAGGAAAAGACTTTAAATACCGTTGTCACCGTTTCTGATGCATGCCTAAGAAGCCGAGCATGGAAGGGGGGAGAACTGGTAACTGTTTGGGGATACAATATATCATGAATATTATTTCAAAGAAATGTTGAACTAAACTGAAACATCAAATAAGACCAACCTTTCTGCAGTCCCCGTCTATTCCCGCAGATAGAGAGTGGAGTGGAGTGAACGCATCCCGAATAAGCCGAGTCTTCCTTGTTTTAACCTCGCAGACGCTAGGTTAATTGCGGGAACAGAAACAGCTGTAAGGAGGGGGGACTTGCGCTTCTGGTAAACTACGGTGGCCAAAGAGAGACACTTGTCCAAGAAGTGCTGCCACTAGCTGGTTACACATGCATATGTTCTGTTAGTGTCCAAGTGTTCCACTGTAGAGTGAAGTGCCAGGGCCACCACGTCATCATCCACTAATCTGTTTGGGCGGTAGGAAAACTGTAAGGGGTCCACCATGTCTGGAACCACAGAGTTTATGGATTGGAGAACCAGCTTTTCCAGACACTTCATGGCGACCAGTGCAAGTGCAACCAGCCTAAAGTCGTTCATTGTGGATGTGTTTGGTTTTTAGGGATTGGTACTATAACAGAGGATTTGAAGGACTGTGGGACTGTTTCCTGTGTGAGAGAGGAGTTAAAAATGTCTGTGTACACCCCTGCCAGCTGTTCAGCACAGGTCTTCATGACTCTCAGTGCACTGTCAGACTATATCTTAACAGTTCTAACTGTGCCTGGATTAGCTTTCAGCCTTGTGGTGTAGGTGGGCTGTAACAGGATTGCCAGGTGGTCAGGCTTACCGAAATGGGGTTTGGGGATAGCATTATATGCATTCCTTATGTTACTGTAGCAGTGGTCCAAAGTGTTGTTTCCCTGGTGGGGAAATTCACAAACTGGTGGAGTTTGCGTATATTTTTCCGAAGTGATTAAAATCCCCCAGAACAACAAGAGCGGCATCCGGATAGGTATTCTCATGTCCACTGATCATGTTGTGCAGTTCTCTGAGTGTGTTGTCCTCGTTGGCAAAGGGGGGGATGTATACAACACACACACAGTATAATGCACTGCAGTTCTCCCGGTAAATAAAATGGCCTGCACTTTAAAGTAATATATTCCACATCCCTGGAACAGGACTGGGATATTACCTTAGTGTTGGTACACCAGGAATGTCTGACGAGAATCGCTGTTCCTCCCCCACAGGTTTTGCCGCACTCCGCAGCATTTCGGTTGGCACCAAAGACCGTGTAGCCTGCCGGAGTTATGGACGCATCGGGGGTCCTCTGTCCGAGCCATGTTTCACAGAAGCACAGAACAGTCCTGAATATACCTCTGTGTAGCCATCTGACTAAGGAGGTCATCCATTTTATTTTCCAGAGACTGGACGTTGACAAAAAGTATGACTGGGAGGGTTAGCCTTCCGCTGCTAACCAGGCCCCGGAGTCTCCGCTCGGCACCTTCCCACCTGCCGCGTTTCCGTGCCGAACTCAGGTTGCCGAGAAAGCCCCCTGCTGCTGCCTGGCTCGGTGTCACTCTGGCATGTCGATGTAGTTCCAGGATGGAGTCGAGCACACTAAGGTTAAAATATCCTTTGTGACCCAGTTTGCCTAGTTGTATGGTGTACTTGGAGCGGCAGATTAGAAGGGTAGATCTTGAAATTGAATTACTGGAACGCCGGTGCATGGTCACAGGTGGGTGCATGGTCACAGGTGAATTATGTTAATTGTTGGAACAATATAAAACACTAATTGTTGCATTTGTATTTGTAGGAAATGAAGAAGACCAAATGAAATGTGAATCATTTTTCTTTATTTGACTGCTGGGGGTGGTGGTACCTTAATCTGTGAAGTGATTTCAGCAAATTATGTCTCGGACAGCTCTTCCATCCAGGACATCTGCAAGGTGGATGGGATGGTCTTCCTCAGGGTCTTTCATTTGTACAGCAGGGTGTTGCTCTCCTCTAATTGTGGCAATATTATAGAGAACAACACATGCAACAGTAATGTCACATGCCCTCTCTGGGGTTACCCTGAGTTTACGCAGACACTGAAACCGGGCTTTGAGCATGCCTATCTCAACCCGGGCTCTCGTCCTGCAGTGGGCCACATTGAAACGCTGTTGGGGGCCCAGCTCAGGGTAAGGGGGTCAACAGAGAGGCCTGGCATGGGTACCCTCTGTCACCAAGCAGGTGGCCCATCAAACTCTCCTGTAATTATATAGTGGATACATTTTGAGGGTGTTAAAAGAGGGAGACAAGGGAATGATATTTGTACAAAGCTTTACTTACCATGTGCAAATCTGTTGCTCAGGGCATACTCACAGTACATTTGTGAGTCATGCACGGGCCACTTGGCTTCAACATTCGTGATCAAGTGTGCTGCATCACATATGAATTTTATGAATGAGAGATATTAGTTGCAGTATATTGTGATCTATAGTCTTTGTTATTGTAAGACAGTAGTCAGTGTACCTGCACATTAATGCTGTGGAAAGACTTTCTATTCACATAGTCTACTTCATTAACTGAAGGAGCAGATAGGGATGTGTGTGCCATCGACGCGGCCTGTCACATTGGGAAACTCTGCAACATAAAAACTAATTACTGATCCCAGTCTGAGGTCGCAGCAGAATGTCTTGAACAGAATATAATTTAAATATCGTCATTAACTTCAACTGAATGATTTCTACATCAGTCACCTGCAATCCTGTGGAATGCCTCTTTGATGATCCTTAGAGGTTTGTGCCCAGGGAACACTACTAAAATGTGCAGTAGGCGTTTAAGTGCAAGGGACACTTTTCTTACAGTTCTACAAACAGTTGCTTTCCTGATATGTTCTGTGTCGCCAATGTTATAAAGGAAATTCCCGTTGGCAACAAAATGAAGAGCAATGCAAAGAATTTGCTCTGATCTGAGAGCAAGTCCGCAGTGTGTAATATTACAGATGTAAGGCCGGAGAATGTTGTTTAGATAAATGATTGAGTGTGATGAAAAACGGTAACGCTCGATTAGTAGTAGTAGTCATCAGGGAATGATAGCACATCTAATCGGGGTCTCAAAATCCTCTCCCGATGTAAGTCTATGCAAATGAATTCAGCAACATTGATCAGGTTAACGAGGAAAGGACACCCCATGTCTGACAGTTGCTTCAGGCTCAGCAGGAGGGAGGAAATAGGGAGAAACTCAGGGTTAGTTAAAGAAAACCTGCCAGTGGGCAGGTTAGGTTTACAGAGTCCGTCACCATGGTAACAGACCCAGAGTTTGAGGTACCGCTCTTTCTGGAACGGAAAACGGAAAACGGAAGTTTCCCTCTTCTCAGGGTTAACAAACAGAGTTTTCACTAAACCCACTTTCTGGAATACCCCCTGAATCTGGGAGATTTAAAGTGAAAGTAAAGATTAAAGGTGTTCTGAAAGTCCCTTCATAATATATTAAAAAATCTTAATGTAGTCCTGCCTTGGTATAAGGTGACAAGATTCCTCTGTGTGGAAAAATGGGACAGCACTCACCCCACCATAAACAACACCCCCCCCCCCCTTAAAAATGGGGGTGAAGGCGCAGACCGGCCCGGCGGATGGCACAGAAGACGTCCCTCAGGTTGGCCAGGGCACTCTCGAAATCCGCAGTGTGGACGAGGAGGTCGTCCAGGTAGACGATGCAGCGGCTCCGGGGGATGTCAGCAAGGACCCTCTCCATCAGGCACTTGAAGGTGGCCAGGGCATTACAGAGGCCGAAGGGCATGACTTGGAACTGCCACAGCCCCCGGCCGATGGAGAAGGTGGTCTTAGGGCAACTCCAACTCCACCTGCTAGTAGCCGCTGCAGAGATTGAGGGAGCTGAACTAGCGGGACCCGGCAATGTGGTCGAGGGCATCATCGATGCGTGGCAGGGGGTAGGAGTCTTTGTGGGTGACCCCGTTGAGGAGGCGGTAGTCCACGCAGAAGCACCAGATGCCGTCCTTCTTCTGGACCAGTACGGCAGGAGCGGCCCAGGGGCTACTGGAGGGCTTGATGGCGCCCACCTCCGCCATTTCCTTCACATTCTGTTCCGCCACCACCCGCTTAGCGAGGGGTAGGCGACGGGGGCGAAGGCGGATGGGGTGTGCATCGTCGGTGTCAATGTCATGGCACACCAGGCTGGTACGCGTGCAGTCCTCGTCCCTGGCTGCGAAGATGTCAGCGAACTGCTCCAGTAGCTCCCGCAGTTGCCGCTTCTGGTCCGCCTCGAGGCCCCCGCAACTCCACTGGTACAGGTCATCGACGGCCTGTCTGGTCTTGGGTGAGGCTTGGAGCGGCAGCGAAGACGTGGAGGCCCCCTCTGTCGCTGGCGGTGGTGTGGCGGACCTCTTAACGGGCGCCGGTGACAGGGCGGACCCTCCAGCTGATGGTGGCGGCACGGTTGACCTCCTGGCTTGTGGCGGTGATGAGGCAGTCGGTCACAGTGCCACAGCTTCTGACCCCAGGTAGAGTGTAGCCCTGGGAACATCCACTTTGCCAGCAGGTCCAGCTGGACACCTGGAGCGACTTTTCACCCTGTATCTGTGCTTGTTTGCCGGTGACTGTGGCGATGTGCAGCCTGGTGGGTTTCCAGCCCCATGGTCTCAGCCCATCAGTACCAGGCAGAGTTCTGGGGTGAACCAGCAAAATGGTGGATCCTGTGTCCACCAGGGTGCGGCACAGCCCGTGTGACTGGCCCAGCCGGCCGAGCCGCAGCAATGACTTGGCGAGAGAAGGCGGGGTGTTGGCAGGTGACAGTTCCCCCATTGTGGATGGGCACCCACGCCGGGCATACAGTCCAAGGTCCGTGGTGCAGGCACCCAGGCTCCTCTTCCCTCCAGCGGCCGTCCAGTTTGTTCCTTGCGTCGTCAGCGTGCTCATGGTGGCCAAAATGGCACTGTATCGCCCCCCTCGATGGCTGCCCAGCTGAGACGCTCCTTGGGCTCGAGGTCTGTGAGGATCTGCAGCGTTTGCCCTCTAATGCCAGAGCGACCCGGACCGCCGTTTCTTCTGCTGACCACTCGTTGAACTGGGAGGTCGACCGCACTTGAATGAGGTAAGTCTCCGGTGGCTCTTCCCGACTATAGTGCGGCAGCTTCATCACACCCCGGAGGGAGCCCCTTGGCTCCATGGGGGAAGCTGTAAGGCCGGCTCCTGGCTGAACCGCGGGGGAGGCAGCGACTGGTCCCACGGACCACGGCGCAGTTGGGTCTGCCAGCAGAGTCAGCCGGGGATTGTGGTGGCGTTGGGGATCCGGCATTCCCTCAGTGGCCCGGCGCAGCCGTCAGGCGGGGGACACTGGCTCCATCAGTAGTCTCCCCTCAGAGGGCACAGCATTCAATAGTTCCCAGGGGCACGGCATTCAATAGTCTCATCGAGACTGGTGGTATTTGCTCTTTGGACTGTGCCCCTTCCCGCTGTAGCTGTACAATGAGCCTCTCTACGTCACGTAAGGACATCATTCTTCCTCCCATTTCTGACACCAATTGTAGCAAGCCAAGTTTTTTTTTTTTTTTGCCCACCACCACCCCCCCCCTCATTGGAGGACCTCTTTATTAAGCTCAAGAAGAAAGGCAACAGGATCAATAATATTACTGAATTACAGCAAGTAGATGAAGGTGAAGACACAAAAAAGAGAAAAAAGCGATAATAACAGAATAAAATAAAGAAAAAGAAAACAGAAAAAATAAAATAAAAATACACAATATTTATCAATAGTCTTTTATCTCAACACTAGCAAGTGAATGTCCTCCACCTATCCTCCACCCAAAACCAATGGTCAGTATTCCAACCACTTCTCTAGTTACCGCCCCCCACCCCCCCATCCTACCTGCCCCGCTCCCCATTATTTTTCTTTCCCCTTATCCTTTTTATTATTATTATTATTATATCTATATATATATTTACAGAACAAAACAAAACATACATTTAAGGACAAAGAAACGAAAAAAGGAAAGAAATATATTAATCATTACTTTTTTGATTTCCTTCTTTCATTATGCCTGTTTAAGGAGTTCTGTCTAATACGGAACTACTGAAGTGTTTTAACCCCAGGAATGACCTGGCTGACGTGCTAGACTTGACTTTGCTAAATTCGCTAAACCTACCAGATTGTTCAGCAGAGTCTGCAGACGGTTCTTTAGTGGCAAAGCAATCCTCATTTATTCCACACCAGTCGCAGATAAATCTCAATATCCATTCCCAAAACACCAAACTAAACAAACTCACGGTATAGCTTACAGCAGGCATGAGCTTAGCATAAGCCCAGCGTAAGCCTAGCGGTCAAAAACCCTTTGCTCTTCCGGGGTCAAACACCTAACCACAACATTAAACTTGGCTACCTATATACCTGAGCACCCCAATTAATAACAGTGACACCTAGTGTACAGAAAGAAAATTACAACTAAATTATCAGCAACATTTGGCTCCTACAATGCCCTAGTCCCCTCCCCTTCACTTCACAGATCATCATTATCCAACCCCCCTTACAGGGACAACTCAACCATATTTCCTGTAGCTGTTCACTTCTTTGCTACTTGATATATTTGGTTATCTATGCGATCCACTCATGACGCCTATTTTGTGCTAATAATTTACACATTTCTTTCTATTATATATTTTTTTACAGTAAGTACATTTATCCAAATCACATATCAATATTCACACGTATCTACATATGTCTATGTTATTCTTTATTCCCAGCTTACTGCCACTCTCAGTGCCTTCCATCTGTCCTTATATACAATTAGCCTACTGTTTTCTTGTGCCATGTAACCCTCAATTGTGCTGTGATGTTTTATAAAGAGTCTGAATCTCTCTGTCCTCAAAGCCTCCACAGATTTTGACTTAAAAATAAATATTTTCCCCAAAAGTATTATAACGTTAACTATTATTTGGGTGCCATTTCTCAGATCACCCAACAGCACGGTGGGCAAGTCTAGTGAAAACTGACAGTATAGAGACAACCACCGCTGAAGCCCTGTCCAGAACAGTGCCACAAAGGGGCAGTACCAGAATAAATGATCCACCGACTCAACCTCTTCTTGACAGAATCTACACAAGGGTGACTCTTCAATTCCCCAAGTATGAAGCATCTTTTTAGTGTCCAGAAATTTATATATTAGTTTAAACTGAAAGAATTTTATAGATGAGTCAATTGTTGCTTTGTGAATTAAGTTAAACACCTGATTCCATGGAATCGGACAGTCTAGCACATACTCCCAAGAGTGTAAAATATTATATGGAGCAGCTATTAGATTTTTTGATTTTAGATGAAACTGATATAATATTCTATTTATGCTCGTCTTTTTAGTCCAATTAACATTTTTCATATGTGGTCGGCAGACTAGCTCCTGGCCACTTCCTTTACCAATGCTTCTTTTCCATTTTTGTGGTATGGCTGCAATCAGTTGATTAAATTTTTGTAAAGGGCAAACCTTACCATAAATATTGGTGAACTCTTCATAGGACATTAGTTTACCTTCCTTACTTACTATATCATTTATAAAAATAATGCCGTATCAAACATGTTTTTCCAAAAAATAAACTTTCTCCCTATCAGGATATTGGAATTAAGCCATATGATTTGTTGTAAGATTTGTTCTGTGTTTTCTGGAGGGTGGAATTGGAATTGCAGCCAGCTTTGTATGGCTTCTTTCAAAAAGGGGGATATGTTGCAGAGAATATCATCATTAAGCTGTGAGAACTGGGGGTGTTTTATCTGTAGAAAGGGAAACAGTCCCTTTCTGAACATTGGGTGGACATTCTCTAATAGTCTTCTGGAGAACCATTTTGGGTTTAAAAAAAATTTTGGAATCAAGGACGCTTTAAGTGAGAGGTTCAAGGCCCTTAGATTTAACAATTTTAGGCCACCTGATCCATATTCATTGTATAGATACATACGTTTAACTTTATCCGGTTTGCCATTCCATATAAATTTGAAGATTTTTTGCTCATATAGTTTGAAGAATGATTCTTTTGGTGTAGGTAATGTCATAAACAAATACGGAAATTGAGATACGACTAAGGAATTAATCAAGGTGATCTTGCCATAAATTGTCAAATATTTCCCTCTCCATGGCTGCAGAATTTTGTCTATTTTAATGAGTTTGTTATTGAAATTAACTTCTGAGAGATTACCTGTATTTTCAGGAATGTGAATACCAAGTATATCAACGGATCCATCCTTCCATTTTATGGGTAAATTACATGGTAAGGTGAATGCTGTATTTTTCAGAGACCCAATCCTAAGTATTGTACATTTGTCATAATTTGGCTTCAGACCTGACAAATTGGAGAAGTAATCAAGGTCTTGTGTTAGACTTTGCAAGGAAGAACACTGGGGGGACAACAGGAAACTGGTATCATCAGCATACATTGAAACCTTTGTATGTAGTCCCTGGAATTCTAAACCTATGATTTTATTATTTCATCTTATCTTTAATGCAAGTATTTCAATTGCCATTATAAACAGATATGGCGATAAAGGACAACCTTGTTTTACCCCTCTTGATAATGAAATATTACATGAAATATGACCATTATTTATACTTTTACATGTGAGGTTCCTATACATAACTTTCACCCATTTTATTAGAGATTTGCCAAAATTGAAATAAGCACTTATAAATAAAATCTAGACGAACTTTATCAAAGGCCTTTTCAACGTCCGCTATAAAAACTAAACCAGCCTTTTTGATATGTCGTAATTCTCTATAATTTCCAGTAACTGCCTAATATTGACCCCAATATTTCGACCTTGTAAAAACCCAGACTGGTCGTAGTGGACAATATCTGACAAGACAGTTTTAATGCAATGGGCTACACATTTTGCTAATATTTTAGCATCGCAACACTGAAGTGTAAGAGGTCTCCAGTTTTTTAGGTAGACTGGGTCTTTATATTGGCCGCTGGTCTCTTGTTTTAGTAACAGAGAAATTAAACCAACTTGTTGGGTCTCAGACAGTACACCCTTATCGTATGAATAATTGAAACATGTAAGTAATGGTTCTTTAATTTGATCATGAAAAGTCTAATACACCTCAATTGGGATGCCATCAAGGCCAGGCGTTTCCCCAGGTTGAAATGACTTTATTGCCTGTCTGAGCTCATCTTCTGTAATTAGGCCTTCACATGATTCTTTTTGTTTATTTGAAAGCTTTACATGATTTTTTGGGAAAAAGTCTTTGCAATGAGCCTCATTCATTGGTAGTGGTGGAGACTGAAACGAAAAAATTTCTGTAAAATATTTTTCTTCTTCTTTTAATATGTCAGCTGGGGCCACAAGAGTTTCGCCATTAGCTGTGATTAGTTTCTGTATATTCTTTTTAGATGTGTTTCTGTATTGAAGATTTTAAAAGAATTGGTTACATTTTTCCCCCTTCTCCCTCCATTTTGCTTTATTTTTAAAATATGCCTTACTTGATATTTCATGATTAAGTTCTTCAAGTTCATTGTTTTTCATCTAACTTATCTAACACATCTATTGATATATTATCAGTGCTATCAATAATTAGTGTAAGCTTTTCAATCTCTTTTGTTATTTTTTTCTCTTTTGACCTAAACTGCTTTTGTTTAAAAGAAGAGTATTGGATTGTGTGGCCTCTAAAGGCACATTTAAATGTATCCCACACAATGAGAGGATCTGCTGAACCTATATTATTAGAAAAGAAATCTGTAATAAAAACTTTTGTTTTGGCTAAAAAGGTATTGTCCATTAAAAGATTCTGATTAAATTTCGAGTATCCTTGGCCTCTAGGGAAATCGTTAAGTACTAGGTGGAGCGCTATGAGGTGGTGATCGAATTTCATTTTGTCTTCAATTAATGCCTTTTTAACTTTTGGTACCAGAGAGAATGAAATTAGGAAGTAGTAGATACGACTAGCTTGAGTCCGTCTCCTCCAAGTCAAGTATATCTGGGTAGATCTGGATTTCTGAGTCTCCATATATCTACAAGGTCCATGGCATCCATGATACTTGAGATTCCTTTAAAGGCTTGCGGGTGATAATTTGTACAATGGTTTCCTTGCCGATCTATAGCAGGGTTTAAAACAGAATTTGTAGTCTCCTACCATGATGAGGTATTCGGTTGTAGGTTGTAAGGCTGTTACCTTATTACAAATAATCTCAAATAAGTTAATGGCATCATTATTTGGACCGTATAAGTTAATAATACTTATATGTTTACTATCAATTAATGTGGTCAGGATGATCCACCTTCCCTGTGGGTCAGTTTGAGAAAATGTTACTTTAATATCCAGGTTGTTTTGAAAAAGTGTCCACCTTTTGAGTTTTTTGTACCATGAGAAAAATGAATTGGTCTCCCCCATTCCTTCTCCCAAACTGTTTCATCCCCAGCTATGGAATGTGTCTTTTGTAAACAGAAAATATTGTATCCTTTATCTTTCAGCCAGGTGAAAATCGCTTGTCTTTTTTATGGTCTGCTAAACCATTGCAGTTATAGCTGGCTATTCTCGGTTCTCCTATAACCATATTTAGATATTAAGGTTTGAGTCTGACAGTTTTTAACCCAATGGATCAAACAAGTCAGTGTAGTTATGTCATTCATAAAATGAAGATGGTTGAGTTTTACATTAATTATGCTTTGTTCCCCCGCCTTCCTCCCCCCTCCCAGTGTCGTCCCTTTCCCAAAGCACTGTGAAGTAACATCTACCTCTGTCCACCCACCTCTCCTTCCCTCACCGCACTTCACACATCTCCAACACCACTTCATCCACAAAGGGCATCCCTCAACACTATCCCACAAACATGTTTCATGTTGCTAAATAGGCAGTGTTGATCGCAATGTACATCTTCCAAAAAAAAAAGAAGGAACAAAAACAGTGAGACCCAAAAAAGGTAGGAAAATACCCACTTACAGCCACATTGTTATCTTGGAGTCCCTGAAAACCTGGTTGTTAATATACTTTATCTTTAGCTGGTTGTTAATATAGTTTATCCACTGTCAATCGCTTTTTATTGTTCTGTGCCCTGTTGCTTTTCATTATGGGTAAAAGAGTGCGTCTCCTTTCCACGATTTCAGGAGGGAACTGCATGTACATAGAAAAGACTGTGTCTTTGAGTTCCCTTCCATGCTCTAGCACTGACATTTTCATTTTGGGATGGTTTTTGTGGCCAATCCTATGCGCTCTCTCAGTTTCAGCTTCTGCTACCTGCTTGTCAGACAACTTGAGTTTGTTTTTCATGAACTGTTTAAGCAGGTAACAAGCCAAGTTCTCAGGGAAGAATGATGCTGTGTGTTACTAAAATTTGGCTAACTAGCCATTTATTGAACAACACACAGAGTGCTCACATACAGACACAAATGGGAAAGGAGGGGACTATACAAAAGGGGAATGCAGACACAGTCACGGTGGGTAGAACTATTTACAAAAAAAGAACACTGTTGCAAAGCATGCCGTGCAATGCTCCACCCACTACCCCCAACACGCCACTATATATATATATATACACACTGGGGTTCAAAATTATTGGGACACTCACTTTTTATTCTGAAAACCCACAATATTTTTGTTGCATATTCCATCAGACATTGGGAAAGTCATATTTATGTCAATGTCAATTTCAGCTTCATCTTCTGTGACCATGTTCCAACCTTGTTAGGTTTATATAGGCTTCAGTATGAGTGTTCAATTAGGGGGCAGGGCAACGTTCAATCAGGCCTAATTGAAGTGATGGTCATTTTTGTTCACTTGTCTGCACTCATTAAGTATGTAGGTACCTTTTAAAATTACGTTAATATCATGGAATTGTCCGTTTGTCTGGCAGAATTAATGTCATACATATTATTAAAATGTTAGAAATAGGGTAGTCATCAGGCAATCGTGTGCCAACCACATAAAGAGATCTTTTGAAAATGTTAATAGTTGCCAAAACATGTAACTGTTTTCGCCACACCATAAATTAGGTTCGAGAGATAAAACTAATAGCTACATGGACACATCCACACTTAAACACAAAATGCTCAGGTGTCCCAATAATTTTGGACCCTATTGTACTGTAAAATTTTACTGATGCTAATCAAGGATAATCAAACAAAAACGTTAAATAATTTAAATTTGAATGAGACAATAATTTGGACTTCATTAAGGGGTCCTTATTTTCTTTCAAATTTTCAAATTTCAAATTTCACAGGGGCTGTTTATCAATCCGCGGCTGTTTATCAATACCAAGAACGCTAAGAACGTACTTGTATTCTTGAAGAACGTTCTTGCAAAGTGTGCTTGATGAGAACGGTCTTGCAAGATCGCGAGGACGGAGAACGCACTTATCAGAGATTGAGATGCTATGGGTACTTGCATACTTGCTATTGCACAATACCCTGGGCGCAGCTCATTTAAGCAGTGATATTACAACACTGGCATTATCAGCTCAACATTTGATAAACTTTTGTTTTATTACGTTTGTGTATTACATTTTGTGTTTTAAAAGTATTATGATGCCCCTATCCTAAGCCAAACAGTCGCGTGAATCGCCTTTAAAATGTCACGAGCTAACAGCAGGGAAAAAGCTGAGGTAGAAAGATAGACAGACTGTCTTGTAATGTTAAATAACATTTCAGTACTAATCTTACCATATGAGTGAAATGACAAACACGAGTTTTGAGTTCGTCTTTAACTTTATTATATGAACAAAGTAGCAGCCCATACTATGGCAAAACACGAAAGACCGTTCTCGTCAAGCACACCAATATCACCTCCAACATGATTCCCCCAGAAGTCTCCCCTTAAGTACTACCCAAGCCAAATCCTAGGCAGCGTCAGATGTTCAACACAAGGATATGGGTGGCATGGCTGCTGATTTTATGGTCATATCTGTGCTGACTCAGACTTAAACCCACCGGAATTCGAGATCTTAAGTCCGCAAGAAGTGGAATAGAATTGCTAAACGTTAATGGATGTCGCAACGTTTGCTGCAATGCCTCTTAAAAGTACGTGGACCCATGTAGCTGTACAGATACAGGCCTACTATTCAGAGCGATCTCCAGATCTCAAGTCGATTTGTACTTAAAGGGTGTAAATAAGCAGCCCCATGCAAATGTGCGTTCTGATTTTAGTGCGAATATTTTGAGGTTAGGAAGGAGTATTTTGTTGTATATACATTATAGGCTGTAAACCATTGAGATACATAGCACGTAATCTCGGTACGAGGCGGCAGAAACGATTTCGGCGCTGTTTATTCAACCTTTCAGGATCGCTGCAGCTGTTTTTCTTTCACCTATTCGCACTTTTGAAAGAATGTTGTTGTGCCAGTTCAAAATTGCAATAGCACATGTCAATATAACTGTGCATGGGTGATGATGAGATGACAGGTTTCAAATTCAGCCCTGAGGGAATAAACCTTATTTATCTCCGTCGCCGTATTAGATTCATTCCAGAGGATTCGAATGACGAATGGTTTAAGCGACGAATTAAAGTGTGATTTAACTGGATGTGAATAAGAGCTGAGATCCCTAACGATGGTCGTTATCTAAACATTTGAATAAATGACCTTATATCCTGGGTTTTATTCACATGGGTAAATGATAAACAATCGTTTGTATTCCATGTGTATGCATTAATGAGATGGCAGAAGAGATGAAGGAAGCTAAACGCGTGACGTAAAATGTTGCTATCGGAATGCGCAGTTCGGGTGTGTTACCGATGGAATCTGTACAGAGCTCTTTGAAGACATCATGAATGATATTTTCTTTGATTGACTATCCCAGGTTCTTTTTTTTTTTTTTTGGAAGGGGCCTCAGAAGTATATAAGTTTACATTATTACGTAAGTATAGATATGGACTGACAAATTATTTTTTACATGAACAGGTTCCCACAGGGCCCTGGTTTTCAAGAAATCATAATAGAACTACTCGCACTGTGCCGACTACGGTAGTTTCTCAACGCCTTCGAGGCTCTTAAAAACGTCTATAATTTATTGGTGGTCTAGGCACAATTAGATTGATCTGCGGTTGCAACCCACAGGAATATTCCTGCAAATCACGTAATTGTTGAGTTAAACTACATTGCACGGCCTCCAGTTTTAATAATAAAAAATAAGTAAGTGGGAGAACAAACTGATAACATTCTATAACTGAATAACGTACATAAAAAAAAAACAATAATAAACCGAACAATATAAAATTGCTTTTAGCTTACAAGTTTTTAAAACATTTAATAGCAACACAGAAAGCGAATTGATGTAGTTCAGAATGAAATAATTTTATTTGAGTATTAAGCAATCTTTTAAATAAAATCCACACTACCATTCTGTGTCTTAAAGTTAAACGGAGGCTCCTAAAATCAAGTCTGTTTAGTGGCCGAAGGATTCCTATTTGGGGTGTAACAGAGTTGACACATAAAAGAAACGTAGGCCTATTATCTGTCAAAGTTGTACCAGAAAGTACCATTCAAAGTCAATTGCATAAATATGACATTCATGACCGAGTTGCAAAGACTTTCTGAAGGCAACCCGCAAAAAGAGGTAACTTGAATAGGACAAACTACATGTTAATGGCAGTTGGAAGCTATATGGTCAAATGAACGGAGAAGTGGGCTTTTACGACATGCTATCCACGTGCTAACCTTAGACACAGTTGAAGCTTATGTTGAGGGAAACTTCTCACACCGTAATTAAATCGGGCGGGTTGAAACATGTTGTGTTTGCCAACTAAACTTGATTTAGCGGTTTTAAGTAATCTATATATCATTAGCAGCAGAGGAAAGAGAGTGAATTTTGAGGCGTTTTAACTGTAAGTGCACATGGGCTGCTGCAGCAACCCTCATTCTCACAATGCCCCCCCCCCCCCCCCCCAACACGAAATACTGACCATCACATTTTCCATTTTATATGAACTAACACTGAAGCAGCCATGGTACGCTTACCAATCTATTAAGAATGTGTGGTAGAACTGATCTACTACTGCAATTCTTTGACTCAGAAACGTATGTAAATTACAGTTAACGTAAATGTGTGTCTAACGTGGCTGCCCTCCGTCGTTGGTCTTGTTCTGTAGCTTCTCTGTTTAAATGGGTGTGATACTGTGCTGTCTATTTTCTACCAATGCAATACCGTACATTTCTATTCTTGTTTATTTGCTTTGCGGTTTTGAACTGCGCGTACTGTTGACGCGCCTGTTGAGGGATGGGCGCATGCGAGGACACCTGTTCACTTCACACGCGCACTTTACAAAAGCAATATCAGGCGCTCGTGAACATGATCATATTTATCTATCCAAAACACGTGTAGGCTAATTTTAGCTGTTTGAAAAAATGTCAGTTTTTGATAAAATATTTGTGTTATGTTATCTAACCACAACATTCTGCTCAGTAGCCTATTGTCCGAGAATTGCTAAAACACTGGGGACGATATCCAAAAATGGGTTTGTAGCATGTTCCATTTAGTAGGCTATGTCCAGTATTTGGATGAAGCAAAAAATAAAGTTTCTATGGTAAATATACCTTAAATTACTTTTATATTACAACTTAACCTTGATTGTTTCCCTAAAAGGTATGCCATCTCAGACATCGCCCTGAAAATCTGATTGTTGAACAGCATGAGGGTTTGTAGATGTCGTAATCTGCCAGTTCCATTCACTATTTTTCACACAATCATTTTATGCTGAGTCGCATTAATATTCAAGTTTACCTCTCTGCCCCTCACAACGCCTGGGTCACTTAATTGTATCTCTGCCCTCCCTCTATATTTGTTTCGCAGTGTATTTAAAAATATTTTCATGTTTAACCGGTTCGCATTGGGTGTGCGTGTCTCGGGGCGTAGGTCAAGCTTTTGTGAAAACAGCCGTTGCAAATACGAATCTACAAGAAAAGGGGCTCTTTGTTCAGAATACTAGATCTAGGTCTATATACTAGGTAACTGCCTCTAAAAATGAACTGTGTTTGTTTCCGTCAGCTGTTGAAGAGCCATTTCTGACTGAAATAGTTCAATTCGTCTCGGCCAATCAAAGGGAGACGCGTCTTCGCTCCTGTGCTTGATATATTCGTTGCCCTTTCTTTTAATTTGTTCAATGTGTAGAACTTAAGTCTGAAAAATTATTCGGAAAAGAATATTTTCATATGTTACCGAAGCATTTCCAAAATGTGGAAGGATCAGGCTAGTAGCACAGTGTTTTCTTTTCATCATTGCACTGTGAAATTGATGATCACTGAGGGCTATTTGTATGATGATTTGATGTGTGGATTGCTTTGATGAAGCTAGTTGGTTTTGAGGGGTGTTACAGTTTTTCTTAACTGAAATGGTACATTTCTGCACCTTAAGTCTATTGTCTCTAAATAGTTGACACATTTGTCTAAACAGAATTTCCACTTCCTAAAACAGCCAAATTCCGTTGCAAAATGAAGTAATGTTCACACGTCTGATACTACCTTTATAAATATATGTATCAAAACTTTAAAAAGAGATCACTTACTGAGGTGATACCATATTAACATATATCACATGTTTGTTGACTGCACAGTGAGAGGATGAACATATATTGATGGTGCACAAATGAAATTGCAATTTAAATGTGAAATGTACCAAATGTATTGAGAAAAACTGTAACACGGCCTTGAAGACATTTTGCAGATATTTAATTTTGCAAAGGATTTGCGAGTTTTGCTGGGTCAACAAACTGTTTAGATCATTGTGTTAATAGTTTTGAGAACATGGCATATTGTTTCAAGAAATGTGTGTAAACAATTCAGAAGACTGTATTAATACACAGACAGTTGAATGACTCAGGTAATATCTGTGACTCGGATTTCTTCCCTTAACCTTGTCAATACTAAATAAAAAATATGACTACAGATCGAATTTAATTGTAGCCGTGATAGGAACTCAACTGAAGCGTTAAGCCTTCCACTAATTTTCAACTGTTATTGGATAGGAATGAGTTGTACACTTCCCGCCTTCATATTTTTATAAAACTAAATCAACGGTGCAGATTAATTCCATTTTTTGGTTTGTCGCAGATTCGTTGACATTATTATCTTACAACACACGCATTTCCTAAGTTCAAAACTAAAAACTCTAAATGAAACCTTAAAACCGAGAGGAGAGTAGGCTAAACGAGGGAAAATTGTTACTTTATGTTGTTATGCAACTCAGTGCATCTGGATAGCTTCCGTGGGCAGTCTCATAGAATGTGAGAGCAGCAAACTTGAAATGACACACACACTTTTTTTGTGAAAACAATGTTTCGCGGTGTCTACCTGCTCCGCCTTGACTGCGTAAATACTATGGCACAAAGCATACCTTGACAAACGGGTTCTGGAATATAGCTACGACGAAATATAGGAACGAAATATAACAATAATGTTTCGCAAGAAAAAAACAGACGACCTGATGTAGTCACAACTGACAAAAATAACCGTGTATTTCTCTTCAAAACGGCTCTTCATCGACACATCTTTAAATTATTGAGGCATTCTAATGCAAACATGGCCTTGCAAAAAGGATCAGATTGATGCATATTTGGGCTTTGTTAGATTATTGTTTGCTCCAGTATTGTTGTTTCCATAATAATTGATGTTAGTATAAATTTGACCTCAAGCCTCATTTAACCACATATCAATAAGTACACATCAATAAAGATATCTCAGGAATGACTTTTTGACTTTTGAACTTGAAACTTTATTATATAATATTTGGTGAAATATTTATTTTCAATATTTTTAAGCAGAACTGGAAGTATCTGGATGTTAGAGACAAAACAATGCAACAGACAAGACATTTGTTGCAATGCTCAACAATAAGATACCTCATCTGTGCGCGTCGAATGTCCTTTGAAGATCATTTTCTTGAGTTCAGTTTAAATTCACTCTTTCTTCAGGACATATCCTCCCATTAATAATTTCTGGGCGAGGCGGGCGTTACAGAAGACCGCACCTGCCCTCAAAAACCTCGTGCCTGCAACAAAAACCGCACCCGTGCGCCTGCAGGACACAAACCGCTACTTCAGCGCGCAGCAATCCAGCTGCATTCTTCGATTTTAACTGTATGGTTGTGACTATTGAAACAGCAGGAAAGCGGGACATACTTTAGAATCACTTAAAGAGAGATGGGATCCAAGGAGAGATGGTGAGTGGAAAACAAAAATCAGGGTCTACAACGCGACAGAGCATGATACAATATTTGTGTGCCTATGTGAAGATTTGGCGGATTCGTTCATCAGCTGCGGACAAACAAGACAACTACACATTTAGTGAGTGCGTTAAAAACGGCAGAACAATCCCAAGGCTTATATATATAACAATATATGTATGAAGATATGTATGAATTATATGGACTGAACCCATGTGTGACATATAGTATATGGGACATAATCAGAAAAGACTTTAAACTGAGTTTAAATAGATTTATATGTGGCATTTTTTAAACCGAAATATTAACGCGTCCTATAATCAGTAAATCAAAGCACCGAAGTTACATTACATTATTGTAATTTTGCAGACGCTCTTATTCTGAGCGACTATAATTTGACATATTATCCATTTATACAGCTGGATATTTATTGAGGTGATTCTGGGTGAAGTACCTTACCCAAGGGTACGACAACAGTGCCCCAGCAGGGAACTGAACCGGCAACCTTTCGGTTACAAGCCAAACTCGAGACCACGACACCACACTACCGGAACTTGTTAGCTCAACATAAACGTTCATATCCCTTTGTTTTGCTTTCAGCAACGATATGCATACGTATGTCCATTCACGAATTCATACCAATCACAGATGAATACAATCTTACATAACTTCCAACTGATAATACCTTTTGACGTAAATATCGGGGAGTCCATAAGTCTTATTTGTCTTTTCTGAAGATATATCATCAGTTTGTGAACATTATAATATCTATATTGTATACCCTCATGGTATAATATATAACATAATTTAATATGGATAATATATTTAATTATACATTAAATGATATATGATATATAATTTAATATAATTAAATATGGATAATTTAGTATGTATAATATATGAATAATATTGTGGAGGAAACTACACGTTGTTTAGATTTATCGGGAAAATACGTTTTCATTGCGTCAAATTAAACATACAGTGTCTTATTTTCTTTGTGTCTCGCGCTCGTCCTTGAAAATGCCCAGCTGTGAATTTTGTCACAGGTTCAAAAAATTTCATTTTCATGACCAGGGATAAGATGTATTTCCGCTGTGAACTGGTAAGTGAGGGTGCTCTATGGCGCGTTCACAGCTGAAGGAGACCGACGTTCTGGTCACCATACTGCTCAATCCGTGAGGTAGTCGATGAGGATTAATACTACTTCTGTTACGGCTTCTACAGCTACAACAAATTATAATAATATTCCAAGATTACTGCTACTGTACACTAAGGGAACAAAAAAGCATAACTAAAAAAAAGCATAACAAAAAAGCATAACTAAAATCCAAGGCATGTGGTAGTTAGGCCGACGTTACGTTAAGCGCTGTCCTCTCAGTTTTATTTTTTGTTAGTTGAAAATTAAGCTACGAAGCGTTTTTCTTATAATGGGCGTAAATGGAGAGTTTAGCCTTTTTGATAGTAGATAGTGTTTATGACATGTGAGATATCAGACAAATTTGGTGATCATTGATCGCTGTTTTGGGACATTAAGCTTTTTCCTTATAATGGGCGTCAATGGAGAGGAAAGTGGTTAACGTGAGATAACGACTGTAGGCCTACTCCTACGGTTTCGGTTTTGATTTTTGTAGGAGGAAGTGTTTTTGACAAGACATGTCCGAGAGAAATTTGGTGATCATTGATCGCAGTTTTGGAACATTATGCCACGTATATAGAATGTCGACTTTTGTATGCCTTCAGGCTTTGCTTTGTGTATTTCCCCGGCGTGAAATCAGCTAGCCTACGTAGCCTATAAATGTCAGGAAACCCGTCAGTGCATAACCTCTATTATAGGCTATATGGAGATGCAAGACAGATCCAAGGGGAAAATTACGGAAACGGAAGGGCGGAACGGAGTTTTTATTTTATTTTATTTTATTTTTGCGGCAATCAAGACACACAAACAAACTTTATTCAAAATATTAAACTAAACAACAAAAATGCATGTTCAGTCAAGCATATTGGGCCCAAGGTTACTGGGCAGAACCACGGGGCAGCCGTACCCCCCCGCTCGCTCCGCTACTGGACCAGAGTGTTGGGGGTGGGATGGAGAAGTCTGGGCGGATGGTTTTGGCTTGAAGGACAGGAGACTGCATTAGTCCAGGCAGGACAACAGTGCCTGACTGGGGGATGAGAGCATACAGATTCTGAGCGCTCTTCCAGGAGGAGGTGTCAGCGTCGAACGGCAGGTGTATGAACATCACGTGCGGCAGCGATGTGAAACTAATTACGTGACTTGTGAAATGCATTTTCTTTCACGCTGTGAAATATGTTACCCATGGTTGGGTAAAACAGCTAATGGTAATTCTAAATTTGGTGAAAGAAAAACATATTTGTATAAACATGTTACATTTCCATCGCAGCATCGTTGATTGGCTGTTCACGGTGCAGACAAACATCTTATTATTGGTTAAATAAATTCTAAAATAAAGTAAATAAAATCACAAAACCTTTGGCCCGATCTAGTAATTACAGTTGCAAAT
Source organism: Megalops cyprinoides (assembly GCF_013368585.1). Taxonomy (NCBI): domain Eukaryota; kingdom Metazoa; phylum Chordata; class Actinopteri; order Elopiformes; family Megalopidae; genus Megalops; species Megalops cyprinoides. The sequence continues at coordinate 27,536,006 of NC_050600.1, forward strand.
GAATCAATTTTGTGTGCACAATTAAAAACATTGCCCATGTAAAGTTTCATACTTCTTTTGCGGATGACCCTCGAAGAATAACTACGTAGCCTATATGACGACAGCCGCAAACAATGAGATTTAAATTCAGGCGGTTCCTCTGGAAAAAGAAGCCATTTTTCAGTGCAGTGATTTAACTTTGAAAATGACAGATTTAAATGCGCAGTCAACAAGAACTTCTAATTTTGTTAGAAGAAGCAAACTAACACGTTGCAAATCCACAAGCAGCGAAATACCGGCGTAGCAAAAAGAAACGCGAAACGGGAAAGTAGCCTATATGCTTTAAGGTAAATGGCGTGTGAAAAAATAGCGGTAGATTACATAAAAAGAAGACAGCAATATCTGAGGCAAGTACCCCGCTATAAGTACAACCCCAGGCGTCGGATGTCCTCTGGTGTAGTCGGTATCTGAAGAGGTGTCCAGGGACGAAATGCGTATGCCCTTTCACCTTAGAATACAGAGCAATACAGGCAGACGTAACGCTATAAACGTCATCTATAAATTCTATACCACGGTCACTGATTCAAAATCAAGCAAGCAATAGCAATGTACAAAACCACAGGAATAGGGACTCTCTCCGTTCAGGTTCATACGAGCCATCCCTGTTCCACTCATCTTTGCAATGAGAGCCTGAGAAATTACCCAGCGTATTTTGCTACAACAGTGGATACGACCCCTTTGGGTGGGGGGGGGGGGGGGGGGGGGGGCATTCAATGGGAGTGTGTGTTTGCGCTTCCTGTACACACATTCCAGGGAACAGTCAATAGCTCAGAGAGCATCTGTGAAGCCAACAATGGTGTCAAGTCCATGTTTGATCTTGTGCATGGCTTCCCGAGTCCTGAGGAACATCCATACGTCCAGCTGACACCCATAAGATGGCACCCTTAAGATTCCCACAGTACACACTGTGGCAAGCTTAAAATAACCCTAGGCTAGACAGTGCCATGTGGCACACAGTTTTGGCAATGCAGGGATAGGGTGTCTCATCTGAATGAATGGCTCCAAGTCAGCATCTGATTTTCTGATTCCTGCATTATTTTTGCATCAGACACCTGAAATAGAAAAATGCATGATGAAATACCCTTTCTGTCAAAAGTCGTACTCTTTGATGATGCCTATGTCTCCTATATAGTGTTGAAACTAGAAAGTATTGTCCACCCCCCATACTGTGTAAAAATATTGACCCCCCCAGACTTTTTGTTGCAACAACCTGAAATATTACATACATCTGAATGGATTTTTTTCCTAGAATAAACAAAACATATCCATCACTTGCAACACTTACTGTGAAAGAATTTTTTATGAAAAATAGAGAGAATGGAATAATTAAGTTTGGAAAAGCATTCACCCCCTGAGGTATTTAACATTTAGTATTTTGTTGCTCCTCCTTTTGCAGACATAACAGCCTTGAGTCTTTTGCGGTCTGTTGTAACGAGTTTTTCACATCTTGACAGTTTAATCTTTACTCGCTTTTCCTTTCAAAATTGCTCCAGCTGTTGCAAATTGCTTGGGGACAGGTGGTGTTCTGCAATTTTCAATTCCTGCCACAAATGTTCTACTAGATTTACTCTGGACTTTCTTGTTTTTAAGACATTCAAGGGCCATTTTGGTTTTGAGTTTGCATTTCAATTTTTTTCTATGCAATGTCTAATGGTGGGACAGACAGGTGTACTGAACCTTACAAAGATAGGTTCAATCTGACATGTTCAATCTGACCTGTTAACTACCTTAATTTCACACAAGTGGGTTCCAATATTTTGTGAATTCTAAAGGAAACTCGTTGAGCCAGAGCTTTTTTAGGAATGTTATTGCTGAAGAAGTCAATACTTAAAGATTTTAACCAATGAACCTCATATCACATCTCACACCAATGAAGATTGTTTGGTGTTTTATTTTTAATTGATATTTTCTCAGCACGATTTTTGGTACATTGTAGAGAACATGTGTAGGTTATAAGAAAAAAAAAACTGGACATCTATCAAGGTTTAAAATGAACAAAATGTGGGAAAATCCAAGGAGGGTCAATACTTTCCATGTACATGAATTCAGCTACGTCATTACTAACAACATTCAGATTGAATGGACACACTTCTTTTCTTTTGCGATGGAGGTTGCCCTGAATAAGAATGTCTGATAAATGAACATAATGTAATGACAGTATTTCCTGTGTGTTTACTCAGGAGAACTGCCTCCTTGGGTGTTGGAACAGCATCACAAAGAGCAGCAATCCTCCTTCTCATCATGGGTATGTAAAGTGACATTTTTTGCAGCTAATCCATGAATATTTCAGGCTAATGGGTACCAATTGTACAATCCATCTCTGTATCGCTCAGTACCAAACACAAACACTGGTGGACACTGTTATTCCAATCCATCTCTGAATTGCTCACCAATGGTACTATTGTTTTAAAGAGTGTTAATGGGGAATTGGAAGTACAGCCAATAGCAGAGCAGAGAGGAGTTACCTTTCAAATTTCTGTGAATGCTCTTTTCACATCAAGATTTCTAATTGTATGACGAATGCTCCAGAGAAATTTACAAAGACAAAAATACATTAGTGTATATGAACACCTGCATTAGCTTAGTATAATTATTTATCCAATGATCCAATCCAGTGAGCTTCAATGTCCTTCAGCTGCCCAACTATAGCTGAGGATGAAGTAAAAGCTGATACAGTTCTCCACATGTGGTCTACCATGACATTAATATGGCCTTCTTTGATTTGTAATCAACAGTTTTGGCTGTGTATCCCAATAGCCTTTGCCTTCTGACCACTTAAGCACCATGCTTACACCTAGTGAGACTTGTGTCAGCTATTACACTCAGCAAACAACAGCAGAAACTACAAGTCTTCTTCGTGTTGCTGTCTAATTTTGAAACCTGCTATAAAATAATCCTTCCACTTTTATTGCCAAAATCTATAATTCTGCATTTACAAGGAAATTCAAAACATATAATATTATCAGCCTAACTCTGAAATAGTGTATCATTTATAATATGATTTCTGTCCAGGAATAATTCTAATCTATTCCTTAAAATAGACCACATAATCTAACACAAGATGCCAGTCAAACTGACCAGCCTGTCAGTTTCACCACCTTTCTTATACATTGGCATTACAGTTACTGTATATATCTTATGCACTCTATTGGTTCCAATCTTTTGCAGTGATGACCTAGGGGGAGGAACAGTTTTAAACATAGATATGCAAAATCAATAAACTCACATTGAAGGAATTACATGATTTTTCAGCTGCACATTTTGAACGTTTCTTCAGATTTTTAAATTAAAAAAAGTATAATCTGAGATGTCATTTTAACGATTATGTTTAAGAGAAAGCACACAGCTAATTGCAGTGATAAAAAGTTTATATTTAAACTTTTCTATTTTTAAACTGATGTCATACGGCTGTCAGTAGGACCACTGTGGCAGCTGAGACACATTTAATCCCCCAATTTGAAAGGCCCATAATACTCTGGGGCAAAGCAGGGCACTGCACATTCGGTCAGAATATGTGACAAAACCAGACAAACACAGACACCGACAAGGAGCCGACTTTGACATGTACACAGGTGAAGGCAGAAATCAACCAGTTGTCAACCTGTCAATCAACAGGAATAAAATGACCTATGAGTTTTTTTGGCTGCATCTATATCTGAGAAGAGACAGCGTTTCATTTGGTAACAGCCAAGTCTGAAAAATAAATATGTTTCAAAATATTGCAGAATGTCATGAAAGTATTGGCAGAGGAAGTGGTTTAAACATTTAAACTTGTTTTCTCGTATTTTTACTGTACTGTATTTTTACCTAAATTATTTTAATGTTGAAATCTAATTCTATCTCATTCAAATGTAGACTATATTACTAAAATATAAGTATATAACTTAAATATATAAGTTAAAGAGAGATGTCAACAACACAAGATGAATTTTAAATCATTTATCAACTCATTCAAACAGATAAAAACATACTGATAACTGGGTCAAAACAATGAAGATGTGAAGGGAACAGATGCATTGTTTGCCATATTGATATGAAGGAGAGACTGAAATGAAAAATAACATGCATAAAATTCTCTAATGGAATGAAGCCAAAACAAAACAAAAGAAAAAAAACTGTCTGAAATGTTCAATAAAGATAATTGGTGTTTCTAATGCACTTCTCTGAGTACCATCTGGGAAATAACATCAGTTATAAATTAAGTGAACTTATCGTGTGGCAAATTTATTTAAAAATTAAAACAAAATAAATGTTCATGAATATTTCTCATTTTGCTGAACTCAGCTTGTGTCAGCTACCACCACAAAGGAGCTACAGCACAAACAACAACAAATTCTCCAGCAACAACAGAATCATCAACAATCTATTCCCCAACAAAAAAATCAGAACCTTTAACAACAAATTCCCTCACAACGACAGTGGAAGATACAACAACAACCTCTCCTATAACTACAGCAAAGGCAACAGCAACAAACTCTCCAGCAGCTAATGCAGGAACTACAACAATGATTTCTCCAACCACCACAGCAGAAACTACAACATTACCACAAACAACGGTAGAACTAAACACCACAGGTCATCATCTGACAACTAAAGCAGAAACGACAACAATTTCGACAACAACCACAGCAGAAACTACAACACCCATTTCTGCAAGAACTACAGCAGAAACTACAATGAGTTCTCCAACAACTACATCAGAAGATACTAAAACTTACTCTTTAACAACTACAGCAGAAGCAACAGCAACCAACTTTCCAGCAACTAAACAAGAAACTACAATGATTTCTCCAACAACTACAACAGAAACTACAACAACACTTTCAAAAACAACCACAGCAGAAACTACAAAGATTTCTCCAATAACCACAGCAGAAACTACAACAAAAATTTCTCCAACAACTACATCTGCAGCTACATCAGCTCAAACAACAGTCGAATCCACAACCACAACTAATGCTCCAACAACCACAGAAGAAACGACAACAACGAGGTCTCTAACAGCTACAACAGAAGCTACAACAACAACCTCTCCAACAACTACATCAGAAGCAACAGCAACAAACTCACCAGCAACTAAACCAGAAACTACAACTATTTCTCCAACCACCACAGCAGAAATTACAACAATTTCATTAGACACTACAGCAGGAGCTACAGCAATTTCTCCCACAACTACAACACAATCTACAACAACCTCTCCAACAACTACATCAGAAGCAACAGCAACAAACTCTCCAGCAGCTACACCAGAAACTACAACCATTTCTCCAACCACCACAGCAGAAATTACAACAATTTCACTACAAACTCCAGCAGGAGTTACAACAATTTCTCCAACAGCTACAACAGAAACTACAGGAACCATTTCTTCAAAAGCCACAGCAGAAATTACAACAATTTCACTACAAACTCCAGCAGGAGTTACAACAATTTCTCCAACAGCTACAACAGAAACTACAACAACCATTTCTCCAATAACCACAGCAGAAACTATGACAAAAATTTCTCCAACAACTACATCTGCAGCTAAATCAGCTCAAACAACAGTAGAATCCATAACCACAACTAATGCTCCAACAACCACAGAAGAAACGACAACAACGAGGTCTCCAACAACTACAACAGAAGCTACAACAACAACCTCTCCAACAACTACATCAGAAGCAACAGCAACAAACTCTCCAGCAACTAAACCAGACACTACAACCATTTCTTCAACCACCACAGCAGAAATTACAACAATTTCACTACAAACTCCAGCAGGATTTACAACAATTTCTCCAACAGCTACAACAGAAACTACAAGAACCATTTCTCCAAAAGCCAAAGCAGAAACTACAACAATGATTTCTCCAACAACTACAGTTGAAACTACAACATCAGCTCAAACAAGAGTAGAAATCCCCACCACAACTAATGCTGCAACAACAACAGCCGAAACAAAGATTTCTCCAATAACCACAGCAGAAGCTACAAAAACAATTCCTCCAACATATACATCTTCAGGTGCATTAGCTCAAACGACAGTAGAATACGCAAACACAACTAATGCTCCAACAACCACAGAAGAAACGATAACAACAAGGTCTCCTACAGCTACAACGGAAGCTACAACAACCTCTCCAACAACTACATCTGAAGCAAAAGCAACAAACTCTCCAGCAGCTAAACCAGACACTACAACCATTTCTCCAACCACCACAGCAGAAATTACAACAATTTCACTACAAACTCCAGCAGGAGTTACAACAATTTCTCCAACAGCTACAACAGAAACTACAAGAACCATTTCTCCAAAAGCCACAGCAGAAACTACAACAATGATTTCTCCAGCAACTACAGCTGAAGCTACAACATCAGCTCAAACAAGAGTAGAATTCCCCACCACAACTAATGCTGCAACAACCACAACCGAAACAAAGATTTCTCCAATAACCAGAGCAGAAGCTACAAAAACAATTCCTCCAACATATACATCTTCATCTGCATTAGCTCAAACGACAGTAGAATACGCAAACACAACTAATGCTCCAACAACCACAGAAGAAACGATGACGAGGTCTCCTACAGCTACAACGGAAGCTACAACAACCTCTCCAACAACTACATCAGAAGCAACAGCAACAAACTCTCCAGCAGCTAAACCAGACACTACAACCATTTCTCCAACCACCACAGCAGAAATTACAACAACTTCACTACAAACTCCAGCAGGAGTTACAACAATTTCTCCAACAGCCACAACAGAAACTACAAGAACCATTTCTTCAAAAGCCACAGCAGAAACTACAACAATGATTTCTCCAACAACTACAGCTACAGCTACAACATCAGCTCAAACAACGGTAGAATTCACCACCACAACTAATGCTGCAACAACCACACCAGAAACAAAGATTTCTCCAATAACCATAGCAGAAACTACAGCAGAGATTTCTCCAGTAACCACAGCAGAAACTACAACAAAAATTCCTCCAACATATACATCTGCAGCTGCATTACTTCAAACGACAGTAGAATACGCAAACACAACTAATGCTCCAACAACCACAGAAGAAACGATAACAACGAGGTCTCCAACAGCTACAACGGAAGCTACAACAACAACCTCCCCAACAACTCCATCAGAAGCAACAGCAACAAACTCTCCAGCAGCTAAACCAGACACTACAACCATTTCTCCAACCACCACAGCAGAAATTACAACAATTTCACTACAAACTACAGCAGGAGATGCAATTTCTCCAACAACTACAACAGAAACTACAACAACCATTTCTCCAAAAGCCACAGCAGAAACTACAATGATTTCTCCAACAACTACAGCTACAGCTACAACATCAGCTCAAACAACGGGAGAATTCACCACCACAACTAATGCTGCAACAACCACACCAGAAACAAAGATTTCTCCAATAACCATAACAGAAACTACAACAGAGATTTCTCCAAAAACCACAGCAGAAACTACAACAAAAATTTCTCCAACAACTACATCTGCAGCTACATCAGCTCAAACAACAGTCGAATCCACAACCACAACTAATGCTCCAGCAACCACAGAAGAAACGATAACAACGAGGTCTCTAACAACTACAACAGAAGCTACAACATCAACCTCTCCAACAACTACATCAGAAGCAACAGCAACAAATTCTCCAGCGGCTAAACCAGAAACTACAACCATTTCCCCAACCACCACAGCAGAAATTACAACAATTTCACTACAAACTACAGCAGGAGTTACAAGAATTTCTCCAACAGCTACAACAGAAACTACAACAACCATTTCTCCAACAACCACAGAAGAAGCTAAAACAACAACCTCTCCAACAACTACATCAGAAGCAACAGCAACAAAATCACCAGCAGCTAAACCAGACACTACAACCATTTCTCCAACCACCACAGCAGAAATTACAACAATTTCACTAGAAACTACAGCAGGAATAACAGAAATTTCTCCTGCAGCTACAATGGAAACTATAACAACCATTTCTCCAAAAGCCACAGCACAAACTACGACAGTGATTCCTCCAACAACTACAGCTGAAGCTACATCAGGTCAAACAAGAGTAGAATTCACCACCACAACTAATGCTGCAACAACCACAGCCGAAACAAAGATTTCTCCAATAACCACAGCAGAAACTACAAAAACAATTCCTCCAACATATACATCTGCAGCTGCATTAGCTCAAACGACAGTAGAATACGCAAACACAACTAATGCTCCAACAACCACAGAAGAAACGATAACAACCATTTCTCCAACAGCCACAGGAGAAGCCACAACAACAACATCTCCAACAACTACATCAGAAGCAACAACAACAAACTCTCCAGCAGCTAAACCAGACACTACAACCAATTCTCCAACCACCACAGCAGAAATTACAACAATTTCACTACAAACTACAGCAGGAGTTGCAACAATTTCTCCAACAGCTACAACAGAAACTACAACAACCATTTCTCCAAAAGCCACAGCAGAAACTACAACAATGATTTCTCCAACAACTACAGCTGAAGCTACAACATCAGCTCAAACAAGAGTAGAATTCCCCACCACAAATAATGCTGCAACAACCACAACCGAAACAAAGATTTCTCCAATAACCACAGCAGAAGCTACAAAAACAATTCCTCCAACATATACATCTTCAGCTGCATTAGCTCAAACGACAGTAGAATACGCAAACACAACTAATACTCCAACAACCACAGAAGAAACGATAACAACGAGGTCTCCTACAGCTACAACGGAAGCAACAACAACCTTTCCAACAACTACATCAGAAGCAACAGCAACAAACTCTCCAGAAGCTAAACAAGACACTACAACCATTTCTCCAACCACCACAGCAGAAATTACAACAATTTCACTACAAACTACAGCAGGAGTTACAACAATTTCTCCAACAGCTACAACAGAAACTACAACAACCATTTCTCCAACAACCAATGGAGAAGCCACAACAACAACCTCTCCAACAACTACATCAGAAGCAACAACAACAAACTCTCCAGCAGCTAAACCAGACACTACAACCAATTCTCCAACCACCACAGCAGAAATTACAACAATTTCACTACAAACTCCAGAAGGAGTTCCAACAATTTCTCCAACAGCTACAATAGAAACTACAAGAACCATTTCTTCAAAAGCCACAGCAGAAACTACAATGATTTCTCCAACAACTACAGCTACAGCTACAACATCAGCTCAAACAGCGGTAGAATTCACCACCACAACTAATGCTGCAACAACCACACCAGAAACAAAGATTTCTCCAATAACCATAACAGAAACTACAACAGAGATTTCTCCAATAACCACAGCAGAAACAACAACAAAAATTTCTCCAACTACATCTGCAGCTACATCAGCTCAAACAACAGTCGAATCCACAACCACAACTAATGCTCCAACAACCACAGAAGAAACGACAACGACGAGGTCTCTAAAAACTATAACAGAAGCTACAACAACAACCTCTCCAACAACTACATCAGAAGCAACAGCAACAAACTCTCCAGCAGCTAAACCAGACACTACAACCATTTCTCCAACCACCACAGCAGAAATTACAATTTCACTAGAAACTCCAGAAGGAGTTCCAACAATTTCTCCAACAGCTACGATAGAAACTACAAGAACCATTTCTCCAAAAGCCACAGCAGAAACTACAATGATTTCTCCAACAACTACAGCTACAGCTACAACATCAGCTCAAACAACGGTAGAATTCACCACCACAACTAATGCTGCAACAACCACACCAGAAACAAAGATTTCTCCAATAACCGTAGCAGAAACTACAGCAGAGATTTCTCCAATAACCACAGTAGAAACTACAACAAAAATTTCTACAACTACTACATCTGCAGCTACAACATCAGCTCAAACAACGGTAGAATTCACCACCACAACTAATGCTCCAACCACCACAGAAGAAACAACAACCAGGTCTGCAATAACTACAACAGAAGCTACAACAACAACAAACTCTCCAGCAACAAAACCTGATACTACAACCATTTCTCCAACCACCACAGCAGAAATTACAACAATTTCACTAGAAACTACAGCAGGAGTAACAGCAATTTCTCCAGCAGCTACAACAGAAACTACAACAACCATTTCTCCAAAAGCCACAGCACAAACTACGACAATGATTCCTCCAACAACTACAGCTGAAGCTACAACATCAGCTCAAACAAGAGTAGAGTTCAACACCACAACTAATGCTGCAACAACCACCGCCGAAACAAAGATTTCTCCAATAACCACAGCAGAAACTACAAAAACAATTCCTCCAACATATACATCTGCAGCTGCATTACTTCAAACGACAGTAGAATACGCAAACACAACTAATGCTCCAACAACCACAGAAGAAACGATAACAACGAGGTCTCTAACAGCTACAACGGAAGCTACAACAACAACCTCCCCAACAACTCCATCAGAAGCAACAGCAACAAACTCTCCAGCAGCTAAACCAGACACTACAACCATTTCTCCAACCACCACAGCAGAAATTACAACAATTTCACTACAAACTCAAGCAGGAGACACAACAATTTCTCCAACAGCTACAACAGAAACTACAACAACCATTTCTCCAAAAGCCACAGCAGAAACTACATTGATTTCTCCAACAACTACAGCTACAGCTACAACATCAGCTCAAACAACGGGAGAATTCACCACCACAACTAATGCTGCAACAACCACACCAGAAACAAAGATTTCTCCAATAACCATAACAGAAACTACAACAGAGATTTCTTCAAAAACCACAGCAGAAACTACAACAAAAATTTCTCCAACAACTACATCTGCAGCTACATCAGCTCAAACAACAGTCGAATCCACAACCACAACTAATGCTCCAGCAACCACAGAAGAAACGACAACAAAGAAGTCTCTAACAGCTACAACAGAAGCTACAACATCAACCTCTCCAACAACTACATCAGAAGCAACAGCAACAAATTCTCCAGCAGCTAAACCAGAAACTACAACCATTTCCCCAACCACCACAGCAGAAATTACAACAATTTCACTACAAACTACAGCAGGAGTTACAAGAATTTCTCCAACAGCTACAACAGAAACTACAACAACCATTTCTCCAACAACCACAGGAGAAGCTAAAACAACAACCTCTCCAACAACTACATCAGAAGCAACCGCAACAAAATCACCAGCAACTAAACCAGACACTACAACCATTTCTCCAACCACCACAGCAGAAATTACAACAATTTCACTAGAAACTACAGCAGGAATAACAGAAATTTCTCCACCAGCTACAATGGAAACTATAACAACCATTTCTCCAAAAGCCACAGCACAAACTACGACAGTGTTTCCTCCAACAACTACAGCTGAAGCTACATCAGCTCAAACAAGAGTAGAATTCACCACCACAACTAATGCTGCAACAACCACAGCCGAAACAAAGATTTCTCCAATAACCACAGCAGAAACTACAAAAACAATTCCTCCAACATATACATCTGCAGCTGCATTAGCTCAAACGACAGTAGAATACGCAAACACAACTATTGCTCCAACAACCACAGAAGAAACGATAACAACCATTTCTCCAACAGCCACAGGAGAAGCCACACCAACAACATCTCCAACAACTACATCAGAAGCAACAACAACAAACTCTCCAGCAGCTAAACCAGACACTACAACCAATTCCCCAACCACCACAGCAGAAATTACAACAATTTCACTACAAACTACAGCAGGAGTTGCAACAATTTCTCCAACAGCTACAACAGAAACTACAACAACCATTTCTCCAAAAGCCACAGCAGAAACTACAACAATGATTTCTCCAACAACTACAGCTGAAGCTACAACATCAGCTCAAACAAGAGTAGAATTCCCCACCACAAATAATGCTGCAACAACCACAACCGAAACAAAGATTTCTCCAATAACCACAGCAGAATCTACAAAAACAATTCCTCCAACATATACATCTTCAGCTGCATTAGCTCAAACGACAGTAGAATACGCAAACACAACTAATACTCCAACAACCACAGAAGAAACGATAACAACGAGGTCTCCTACAGCTACAACGGAAGCAACAACAACCTTTCCAACAACTACATCAGAAGCAACAGCAACAAACTCTCAAGAAGCTACACAAGACACTACAACCATTTCTCCAACCACCACAGCAGAAATTACAACAATTTCACTACAAACTACAGCAGGAGTTACAACAATTTCTCCAACAGCTACAACAGAAACTACAACAACCATTTCTCCAACAACCAATGGAGAAGCCACAACAACAACCTCTCCAACAACTACATCAGAAGCAACAACAACAAACTCTCCAGCAGCTAAACCAGACACTACAACCAATTCTCCAACCACCACAGCAGAAATTACAACAATTTCACTACAAACTCCAGAAGGAGTTCCAACAATTTCTCCAACAGCTACAATAGAAACTACAAGAACCATTTCTTCAAAAGCCACAGCAGAAACTACAATGATTTCTCCAACAACTACAGCTACAGCTACAACATCAGCTCAAACAGCGGTAGAATTCACCACCACAACTAATGCTGCAACAACCACACCAGAAACAAAGATTTCTCCAATAACCATAACAGAAACTACAACAGAGATTTCTCCAATAACCACAGCAGAAACAACAACAAAAATTTCTCCAACTACATCTGCAGCTACATCAGCTCAAACAACAGTCGAATCCACAACCACAACTAATGCTCCAACAACCACAGAAGAAACGACAACGACGAGGTCTCTAAAAACTACAACAGAAGCTACAACAACAACCTCTCCAACAACTACATCAGAAGCAACAGCAACAAACTCTCCAGCAGCTAAACCAGACACTACAACCATTTCTCCAACCACCACAGCAGAAATTAGAATTTCACTACAAACTCCAGAAAGAGTTCCAACAATTTCTCCAACAGCTACGATAGAAACGACAAGAACCATTTCTCCAAAAGCCACAGCAGAAACTACAATGATTTCTCCAACAACTACAGCTACAGCTACAACATCAGCTCAAACAACGGTAGAATTCACCACCACAACTAATGCTGCAACAACCACACCAGAAACAAAGATTTCTCCAATAACCGTAGCAGAAACTACAGCAGAGATTTCTCCAATAACCACAGCAGAAACTACAACAAAAATTTCTCCAACAACTACATCTGCAGCTACATCAGCTCAAAAAACAGTCAAATCCACAACCACAACTAATGCTCCAACAACCACAGAAGAAACGACAACAACGAAGTCTCTAACAGCTACAACAGAAGCTACAACAACAACCTCTCCAACAACTACATCAGAAGCAACAGCAACAAACTCACCAGCAACTAAACCAGAAATTACAACTATTTCTCCAACCACCACAGCAGAAATTACAACAATTTCACTACAAACTACAGCAGGAGTTACAACAATTTCTCCAACAGCTACAACAGAAACTACAACAACCATTTCTCCAACAGCCACAGGAGAAGCCACAACAACAACCTCTCCAACAACTACATCAGAAGCAACAGCAACAAACTCTCCAGCAGCTAAACCAGACACTACAACCATTTCCCCAACCACCACAGCAGAAATTACAACAATTTCACAACAAACTACAGCAGGAGTTACAGCAATGTCTCCCACAACTACAACAGAAACTACAAGAACCATTTCTCCAAAAGCCACAGCAGAAACTACAACAATGATTCCTCCAACAACTCTACCAAAAGCAACAGCAACAAACTCTCCAGCAGCTAAATCAGACACTACAACCATTTCTCCAACCACCACAGCAGAAATTACAACAATTTCACTACAAACTCCAGCAGGAGATACAATTTCTCCAACAGCTACAACAGAAACTACAAGAACCATTTCTTCAAAGGCCACAGCAGAAACTACAACAATGATTTCTCCAACAACTACAGCTACAGCTACAACATCAGCTCAAACAACGGTAGAATTCACCACCACAACTAATACTGCAATAACCACACCAGAAACAAAGATTTCTCCAATAACCGTAACAGAAACTACAGCAGAGATTTCTCCAATAACCACAGTAGAAACTACAACAAAAATGTCTCCAACTACTACATCTGCAGCTACAACATCAGCTCAAACAACGGTAGAATTCACCACCACAACTAATGCTCCAACCACCACAGAAGAAACGACAACAACGAGGACTCTAAAAACTACAACAGAAGCTACAACAACAACCTCTCCAACAACTACATCAGAAGCAACAGCAACAAACTCTCCAGCAGCTAAACCAGACACTACAACCATTTCTCCAACCACCACAGCAGAAATTACAACAATTTCACTACAAACTCCAGCAGGAGATGCAATTTCTCCAACAGCTACAACAGAAACTACAACAACCATTTCTCCAACAACCACAGGAGAAGCTAAAACAACAACCTCTCCAACAACTACATCAGAAGCAACAGCAACAAACTCTCCAGCAGCTAAAACAGACACTACAACCATTTCTCCAACCACCACAGCAGAAATTACAACAATTTCACTAGAAACTACAGCAGGAGTTACAACAATTTCTGCAGCAGCTACAGCAGAATCTACAAGAACCATTTCTCCAAAAGCCACAGCACAAACTACGACAATGATTCCTCCAACAATTACAGCTGAAGCTACAACATCAGCTCAAACAAGAATAGAATTCACCACCACAACTAATGCTGCAACAACCATAGCCGAAACAAAGATTTCTCCAATAACCACAGCAGAAACTACAAAAACAATTCCTCTAACATATACATCTGCAGCTGCATTAGCTCAAACGACAGTAGAATACGCAACCACAACTAATGCTCCAACAACCACAGAAGAAACGATAACAACGAGGTCTCCTACAGCTTCAACGGAAGCTACAACAACAACCTCTCAAACAAATCCATCAGAAGCAACAACAACAGACTCTCCAGCAGCTAAACCAGACACTACAACCATTTCTCCAACCACCACAGCAGAAATTACAACAAGTTCACTACAAACTCCAGCAGGACATACAACAATTTCTCCAACAGCTACAACAGAAACTACAACAACCATTTCTCCAAAAGCCACAGCAGAAACTACAATGATTTCTCCAACAACTACAGCTACAGCTACAACATCAGCTCAAACAACGGTAGAATTCACCACCACAACTAATGCTGCAACAACCACACCAGAAACAAAGATTTCTCCAATAACCATAACAGAAACTACAACAGAGATTTCTCCAATAACCACAGCAGAAACTACAACAAAAATTTCTCTAACTACATCTGCAGCTACTTCAGCTCAAACAACAGTCGAATCCACCACCACAACTAATGCTCCAACAACCACAGAAGAAACGACAACGACGAGGACTCTAAAAACTACAACAGAAGCTACAACAACAACCTCTCCAACAACTACATCAGAAGCAACAGCAACAAACTCACCAGCAACTAAACCAGACACTACAACCAATTCTCCAACCACCACAGCAGAAATTGCAACAAATTCACTACAAACTCCAGAAGGAGTTCCAACAATTTCTCCAACAGCTACAATAGAAACTACAAGAACCATTTCTTCAAAGGCCACAGCAGAAACTACAACAATGATTTCTCCAACAACTACAGCTACAGCTACAACATCAGCTCAAACAACGGTAGAATTCACCACCACAACTAATGCTGCAACAACCACACCAGAAACAAAGATTTCTCCAATAACCGTAGCAGAAACTACAGCAGAGATTTCTCCAATAACCACAGTAGAAACTACAACAAAAAATTCTCTAACTACATCTGCAGCTACTTCAGCTCAAACAACAGTCGAATCCACCACCACAACTAATGCTCCAACAACCACAGAAGAAACGACAACGACGAGGACTCTAAAAACTACAACAGAAGCTACAACAACAACCTCTCCAACAACTACATCAGAAGCAACAGCAACAAACTCACCAGCAACTAAACCAGACACTACAACCAATTCTCCAACCACCACAGCAGAAATTGCAACAAATTCACTACAAACTCCAGAAGGAGTTCCAACAATTTCTCCAACAGCTACAATAGAAACTACAAGAACCATTTCTTCAAAGGCCACAGCAGAAACTACAACAATGATTTCTCCAACAACTACAGCTACAGCTACAACATCAGCTCAAACAACGGTAGAATTCACCACCACAACTAATACTGCAACAACCACACCAGAAACAAAGATTTCTCCAATAACCGTAGCAGAAACTACAGCAGAGATTTCTCCAATAACCACAGTAGAAACTACAACAAAAATTTCTCCAACTACTACATCTGCAGCTACAACATCAGCTCAAACAACGGTAGAATTCACCACCACAACTAATGCTCCAACCACCACAGAAGAAACGACAACAACGAGGACTCTAAAAACTACAACAGAAGCTACAACAACAACCTCTCCAACAACTACATCAGAAGCAACAGCAACAAACTCTCCAGAAGCTAAACAAGACACTACAACCATTTCTCCAACCACCACAGCAGAAATTACAACAATTTCACTACAAACTACAGCAGGAGTTACAACAATTTCTCCAACAGCTACAACAGAAACTACAACAACCATTTCTCCAACAACCAATGGAGAAGCCACAACAACAACCTCTCCAACAACTACATCAGAAGCAACAACAACAAACTCTCCAGCAGCTAAACCAGACACTAGAACCAATTCTCCAACCACCACAGCAGAAATTACAACAATTTCACTACAAACTCCAGCAGGAGATACAATTTCTCCAACAGCTACAACAGACACTACAAGAACCATTTCTCCAAAAGCCACAGCAGAAACTACAACAATGATTTCTCCAACAACTACAGCTACAGCTACAACATCAGCTCAAACAACGGTAGAATTCACCACCACAACTAATGCTGCAACAACCACACCAGAAACAAAGATTTCTCCAATAACCATAACAGAAACTACAACAGAGATTTCTCCAATAACCACAGCAGAAACAACAACAAAAATTTCTCCAACTACATCTGCAGCTACATCAGCTCAAACAACAGTCGAATCCACAACCACAACTAATGCTCCAACCACCACAGAAGAAACAACAACCAGGTCTGCAATAACTACAACAGAAGCTACAACAACAACAAACTCTCCAGCAACAAAACCTGATACTACAACCATTTCTCCAACCACCACAGCAGAAATTACAACAATTTCACTAGAAACTACAGCAGGAGTAACAGCAATTTCTCCAGCAGCTACAACAGAAACTACAACAACCATTTCTCCAAAAGCCACAGCACAAACTACGACAGTGATTCCTCCAACAACTACAGCTGAAGCTACAACATCAGCTCAAACAAGAGTAGAGTTCAACACCACAACTAATGCTGCAACAACCACAGCCGAAACAAAGATTTCTCCAATAACCACAGCAGAAACTACAAAAACAATTCCTCCAACATATACATCTGCAGCTGCATTACTTCAAACGACAGTAGAATACGCAAACACAACTAATGCTCCAACAACCACAGAAGAAACGATAACAACGAGGTCTCCAACAGCTACAACGGAAGCTACAACAACAACCTCCCCAACAACTCCATCAGAAGCAACAGCAACAAACTCTCCAGCAGCTAAACCAGACACTACAACCATTTCTCCAACCACCACAGCAGAAATTACAACAATTTCACTACAAACTACAGCAGGAGATGCAATTTCTCCAACAACTACAACAGAAACTACAACAACCATTTCTCCAAAAGCCACAGCAGAAACTACAATGATTTCTCCAACAACTACAGCTACAGCTACAACATCAGCTCAAACAACGGGAGAATTCACCACCACAACTAATGCTGCAACAACCACACCAGAAACAAAGATTTCTCCAATAACCATAACAGAAACTACAACAGAGATTTCTCCAAAAACCACAGCAGAAACTACAACAAAAATTTCTCCAACAACTACATCTGCAGCTACATCAGCTCAAACAACAGTCGAATCCACAACCACAACTAATGCTCCAGCAACCACAGAAGAAACGATAACAACGAGGTCTCTAACAACTACAACAGAAGCTACAACATCAACCTCTCCAACAACTACATCAGAAGCAACAGCAACAAATTCTCCAGCGGCTAAACCAGAAACTACAACCATTTCCCCAACCACCACAGCAGAAATTACAACAATTTCACTACAAACTACAGCAGGAGTTACAACAATTTCTCCAACAGCTACAACAGAAACTACAACAACCATTTCTCCAACAACCACAGGAGAAGCTAAAACAACAACCTCTCCAACAACTACATCAGAAGCAACAGCAACAAAATCACCAGCAGCTAAACCAGACACTACAACCATTTCTCCAACCACCACAGCAGAAATTACAACAATTTCACTAGAAACTACAGCAGGAATAACAGAAATTTCTCCAGCAGCTACAATGGAAACTATAACAACCATTTCTCCAAAAGCCACAGCACAAACTACGACAGTGATTCCTCCAACAACTACAGCTGAAGCTACATCAGGTCAAACAAGAGTAGAATTCACCACCACAACTAATGCTGCAACAACCACAGCCGAAACAAAGATTTCTCCAATAACCACAGCAGAAACTACAAAAACAATTCCTCCAACATATACATCTGCAGCTGCATTAGCTCAAACGACAGTAGAATACGCAAACACAACTAATGCTCCAACAACCACAGAAGAAACGATAACAACCATTTCTCCAACAGCCACAGGAGAAGCCACAACAACAACATCTCCAACAACTACATCAGAAGCAACAACAACAAACTCTCCAGCAGCTAAACCAGACACTACAACCAATTCTCCAACCACCACAGCAGAAATTACAACAATTTCACTACAAACTACAGCAGGAGTTGCAACAATTTCTCCAACAGCTACAACAGAAACTACAACAACCATTTCTCCAAAAGCCACAGCAGAAACTACAACAATGATTTCTCCAACAACTACAGCTGAAGCTACAACATCAGCTCAAACAAGAGTAGAATTCCCCACCACAAATAATGCTGCAACAACCACAACCGAAACAAAGATTTCTCCAATAACCACAGCAGAAGCTACAAAAACAATTCCTCCAACATATACATCTGCAGCTGCATTAGCTCAAACGACAGTAGAATACGCAAACACAACTATTGCTCCAACAACAACAGAAGAAACGATAACAACCATTTCTCCAACAGCCACAGGAGAAGCCACAACAACAACATCTCCAACAACTACATCAGAAGCAACAGCAACAAACTCTCCAGCAGCTAAACCAGACACTACAACCATTTCTCCAACCACCACAGCAGAAATTAGAATTTCACTACAAACTCCAGAAAGAGTTCCAACAATTTCTCCAACAGCTACGATAGAAACGACAAGAACCATTTCTCCAAAAGCCACAGCAGAAACTACAATGATTTCTCCAACAACTACAGCTACAGCTACAACATCAGCTCAAACAACGGTAGAATTCACCACCACAACTAATGCTGCAACAACCACACCAGAAACAAAGATTTCTCCAATAACCGTAGCAGAAACTACAGCAGAGATTTCTCCAATAACCACAGCAGAAACTACAACAAAAATTTCTCCAACAACTACATCTGCAGCTACATCAGCTCAAAAAACAGTCAAATCCACAACCACAACTAATGCTCCAACAACCACAGAAGAAACGACAACAACGAAGTCTCTAACAGCTACAACAGAAGCTACAACAACAACCTCTCCAACAACTACATCAGAAGCAACAGCAACAAACTCACCAGCAACTAAACCAGAAATTACAACTATTTCTCCAACCACCACAGCAGAAATTACAACAATTTCACAACAAACTACAGCAGGAGTTACAGCAATGTCTCCCACAACTACAACAGAAACTACAAGAACCATTTCTCCAAAAGCCACAGCAGAAACTACAACAATGATTCCTCCAACAACTCTACCAAAAGCAACAGCAACAAACTCTCCAGCAGCTAAATCAGACACTACAACCATTTCTCCAACCACCACAGCAGAAATTACAACAATTTCACTACAAACTCCAGCAGGAGATACAATTTCTCCAACAGCTACAACAGAAACTACAAGAACCATTTCTTCAAAGGCCACAGCAGAAACTACAACAATGATTTCTCCAACAACTACAGCTACAGCTACAACATCAGCTCAAACAACGGTAGAATTCACCACCACAACTAATACTGCAACAACCACACCAGAAACAAAGATTTCTCCAATAACCGTAACAGAAACTACAGCAGAGATTTCTCCAATAACCACAGTAGAAACTACAACAAAAATTTCTCCAACTACTACATCTGCAGCTACAACATCAGCTCAAACAACGGTAGAATTCACCACCACAACTAATGCTCCAACCACCACAGAAGAAACGACAACAACGAGGACTCTAAAAACTACAACAGAAGCTACAACAACAACCTCTCCAACAACTACATCAGAAGCAACAGCAACAAACTCTCCAGCAGCTAAACCAGACACTACAATCATTTCTCCAACCACCACAGCAGAAATTACAACAATTTCACTACAAACTCCAGCAGGAGATGCAATTTCTCCAACAGCTACAACAGAAACTACAACAACCATTTCTCCAACAACCACAGGAGAAGCTAAAACAACAACCTCTCCAACAACTACATCAGAAGCAACAGCAACAAACTCTCCAGCAGCTAAAACAGACACTACAACCATTTCTCCAACCACCACAGCAGAAATTACAACAATTTCACTAGAAACTACAGCAGGAGTTACAACAATTTCTGCAGCAGCTACAGCAGAATCTACAAGAACCATTTCTCCAAAAGCCACAGCACAAACTACGACAATGATTCCTCCAACAATTACAGCTGAAGCTACAACATCAGCTCAAACAAGAATAGAATTCACCACCACAACTAATGCTGCAACAACCATAGCCGAAACAAAGATTTCTCCAATAACCACAGCAGAAACTACAAAAACAATTCCTCTAACATATACATCTGCAGCTGCATTAGCTCAAACGACAGTAGAATACGCAACCACAACTAATGCTCCAACAACCACAGAAGAAACGATAACAACGAGGTCTCCTACAGCTTCAACGGAAGCTACAACAACAACCTCTCAAACAAATCCATCAGAAGCAACAAGAACAGACTCTCCAGCAGCTAAACCAGACACTACAACCATTTCTCCAACCACCACAGCAGAAATTACAACAAGTTCACTACAAACTCCAGCAGGACATACAACAATTTCTCCAACAGCTACAACAGAAACTACAACAACCATTTCTCCAAAAGCCACAGCAGAAACTACAATGATTTCTCCAACAACTACAGCTACAGCTACAACATCAGCTCAAACAACGGTAGAATTCACCACCACAACTAATGCTGCAACAACCACACCAGAAACAAAGATTTCTCCAAAAACCATAACAGAAACTACAACAGAGATTTCTCCAATAACCACAGCAGAAACTACAACAAAAATTTCTCTAACTACATCTGCAGCTACTTCAGCTCAAACAACAGTCGAATCCACCACCACAACTAATGCTCCAACAACCACAGAAGAAACGACAACGACGAGGACTCTAAAAACTACAACAGAAGCTACAACAACAACCTCTCCAACAACTACATCAGAAGCAACAGCAACAAACTCACCAGCAACTAAACCAGACACTACAACCAATTCTCCAACCACCACAGCAGAAATTGCAACAAATTCACTACAAACTCCAGAAGGAGTTCCAACAATTTCTCCAACAGCTACAATAGAAACTACAAGAACCATTTCTTCAAAGGCCACAGCAGAAACTACAACAATGATTTCTCCAACAACTACAGCTACAGCTACAACATCAGCTCAAACAACGGTAGAATTCACCACCACAACTAATACTGCAACAACCACACCAGAAACAAAGATTTCTCCAATAACCGTAGCAGAAACTACAGCAGAGATTTCTCCAATAACCACAGTAGAAACTACAACAAAAATTTCTCCAACTACTACATCTGCAGCTACAACATCAGCTCAAACAACGGTAGAATTCACCACCACAACTAATGCTCCAACCACCACAGAAGAAACGACAACAACGAGGACTCTAAAAACTACAACAGAAGCTACAACAACAACCTCTCCAACAACTACATCAGAAGCAACAGCAACAAACTCTCCAGAAGCTAAACAAGACACTACAACCATTTCTCCAACCACCACAGCAGAAATTACAACAATTTCACTACAAACTACAGCAGGAGTTACAACAATTACTCCAACAGCTACAACAGAAACTACAACAACCATTTCTCCAACAACCAATGGAGAAGCCACAACAACAACCTCTCCAACAACTACATCAGAAGCAACAACAACAAACTCTCCAGCAGCTAAACCAGACACTACAACCAATTCTCCAACCACCACAGCAGAAATTACAACAATTTCACTACAAACTCCAGCAGGAGATACAATTTCTCCAAAAGCTACAACAGACACTACAAGAACCATTTCTCCAAAAGCCACAGCAGAAACTACAACAATGATTTCTCCAACAACTACAGCTACAGCTACAACATCAGCTCAAACAACGGTAGAATTCACCACCACAACTAATGCTGCAACAACCACACCAGAAACAAAGATTTCTCCAATAACCATAACAGAAACTACAACAGAGATTTCTCCAATAACCACAGCAGAAACAACAACAAAAATTTCTCCAACTACATCTGCAGCTACATCAGCTCAAACAACAGTCGAATCCACAACCACAACTAATGCTCCAACAACCACAGAAGAAACGACAACGACGAGGTCTCTAAAAACTACAACAGAAGCTACAACAACAACCTCTCCAACAACTACATCAGAAGCAACAGCAACAAAATCACCAGCAACTAAACCATACACTACAACCAATTCTCCAACCACAACAGCAGAAATTACAACAAATTCACTACAAACTCCAGAAGGAGTTCCAACAATTTCTCCAACAGCTACAATAGAAACTACAAGAACCATGTCTTCAAAAGCCACAGCAGAAACTACAACAATGATTTCTCCAACAACTACAGCTACAGCTACAACATCAGCTCAAACAACGGTAGAATTCACCACCACAACTAATGCTGCAACAACCACACCAGAAACAAAGATTTCTCCAATAACCGTAGCAGAAACTACAGCAGAGATTTCTCCAATAACCACAGTAGAAACTACAACAAAAATTTCTACAACTACTACATCTGCAGCTACAACATCAGCTCAAACAACGGTAGAATTCACCACCACAACTAATGCTCCAACCACCACAGAAGAAACAACAACCAGGTCTGCAATAACTACAACAGAAGCTACAACAACAACAAACTCTCCAGCAACAAAACCTGATACTACAACCATTTCTCCAACCACCACAGCAGAAATTACAACAATTTCACTAGAAACTACAGCAGGAGTAACAGCAATTTCTCCAGCAGCTACAACAGAAACTACAAAAACCATTTCTCCAAAAGCCACAGCACAAACTACGACAATGATTCCTCCAACAACTACAGCTGAAGCTACAACATCAGCTCAAACAAGAGTAGAGTTCAACACCACAACTAATGCTGCAACAACCACCGCCGAAACAAAGATTTCTCCAATAACCACAGCAGAAACTACAAAAACAATTCCTCCAACATATACATCTGCAGCTGCATTACTTCAAACGACAGTAGAATACGCAAACACAACTAATGCTCCAACAACCACAGAAGAAACGATAACAACGAGGTCTCCAACAGCTACAACGGAAGCTACAACAACAACCTCCCCAACAACTCCATCAGAAGCAACAGCAACAAACTCTCCAGCAGCTAAACCAGACACTACAACCATTTCTCCAACCACCACAACAGAAATTACAACAATTTCACTACAAACTCCAGCAGGAGATGCAATTTCTCCAACAACTACAACAGAAACTACAACAACCATTTCTCCAAAAGCCACAGCAGAAACTACAATGATTTCTCCAACAACTACAGCTACAGCTACAACATCAGCTCAAACAACGGGAGAATTCACCACCACAACTAATGCTGCAACAACCACACCAGAAACAAAGATTTCTCCAATAACCATAACAGAAACTACAACAGAGATTTCTCCAAAAACCACAGCAGAAACTACAACAAAAATTTCTCCAACAACTACATCTGCAGCTACATCAGCTCAAACAACAGTCGAATCCACAACCACAACTAATGCTCCAGCAACCACAGAAGAAACGATAACAACGAGGTCTCTAACAACTACAACAGAAGCTACAACATCAACCTCTCCAACAACTACATCAGAAGCAACAGCAACAAATTCTCCAGCGGCTAAACCAGAAACTACAACCATTTCCCCAACCACCACAGCAGAAATTACAACAATTTCACTACAAACTACAGCAGGAGTTACAACAATTTCTCCAACAGCTACAACAGAAACTACAACAACCATTTCTCCAACAACCACAGGAGAAGCTAAAACAACAACCTCTCCAACAACTACATCAGAAGCAACAGCAACAAAATCACCAGCAGCTAAACCAGACACTACAACCATTTCTCCAACCACCACAGCAGAAATTACAACAATTTCACTAGAAACTACAGCAGGAATAACAGAAATTTCTCCAGCAGCTACAATGGAAACTATAACAACCATTTCTCCAAAAGCCACAGCACAAACTACGACAGTGATTCCTCCAACAACTACAGCTGAAGCTACATCAGGTCAAACAAGAGTAGAATTCACCACCACAACTAATGCTGCAACAACCACAGCCGAAACAAAGATTTCTCCAATAACCACAGCAGAAACTACAAAAACAATTCCTCCAACATATACATCTGCAGCTGCATTAGCTCAAACGACAGTAGAATACGCAAACACAACTAATACTCCAACAACCACAGAAGAAACGATAACAACCATTTCTCCAACAGCCACAGGAGAAGCCACAACAACATCATCTCCAACAACTACATCAGAAGCAACAACAACAAACTCTCCAGCAGCTAAACCAGACACTACAACCAATTCTCCAACCACCACAGCAGAAATTACAACAATTTCACTACAAACTACAGCAGGAGTTGCAACAATTTCTCCAACAGCTACAACAGAAACTACAACAACCATTTCTCCAAAAGCCACAGCAGAAACTACAACAATGATTTCTCCAACAACTACAGCTGAAGCTACAACATCAGCTCAAACAAGAGTAGAATTCCCCACCACAAATAATGCTGCAACAACCACAACCGAAACAAAGATTTCTCCAATAACCACAGCAGAAGCTACAAAAACAATTCCTCCAACATATACATCTTCAGCTGCATTAGCTCAAACGACAGTAGAATACGCAAACACAACTAATACTCCAACAACCACAGAAGAAACGATAACAACGAGGTCTCCTACAGCTACAACGGAAGCAACAACAACCTTTCCAACAACTACATCAGAAGCAACAGCAACAAACTCTCCAGAAGCTAAACAAGACACTACAACCATTTCTCCAACCACCACAGCAGAAATTACAACAATTTCACTACAAACTACAGCAGGAGTTACAACAATTTCTCCAACAGCTACGATAGAAACTACAAGAACCATTTCTCCAAAAGCCACAGCAGAAACTACAATGATTTCTCCAACAACTACAGCTACAGCTACAACATCAGCTCAAACAACGGTAGAATTCACCACCACAACTAATGCTGCAACAACCACACCAGAAACAAAGATTTCTCCAATAACCGTAGCAGAAACTACAGCAGAGATTTCTCCAATAACCACAGTAGAAACTACAACAAAAATTTCTACAACTACTACATCTGCAGCTACAACATCAGCTCAAACAACGGTAGAATTCACCACCACAACTAATGCTCCAACCACCAC
Organism: Megalops cyprinoides; assembly: GCF_013368585.1. Taxonomy (NCBI): domain Eukaryota; kingdom Metazoa; phylum Chordata; class Actinopteri; order Elopiformes; family Megalopidae; genus Megalops; species Megalops cyprinoides. The sequence goes on from NC_050600.1 coordinate 27,562,149, forward strand.
AGAAGAAACAACAACCAGGTCTGCAATAACTACAACAGAAGCTACAACAACAACAAACTCTCCAGCAACAAAACCTGATACTACAACCATTTCTCCAACCACCACAGCAGAAATTACAACAATTTCACTAGAAACTACAGCAGGAGTAACAGCAATTTCTCCAGCAGCTACAACAGAAACTACAACAACCATTTCTCCAAAAGCCACAGCACAAACTACGACAATGATTCCTCCAACAACTACAGCTGAAGCTACAACATCAGCTCAAACAAGAGTAGAGTTCAACACCACAACTAATGCTGCAACAACCACCACCGAAACAAAGATTTCTCCAATAACCACAGCAGAAACTACAAAAACAATTCCTCCAACATATACATCTGCAGCTGCATTACTTCAAACGACAGTAGAATACGCAAACACAACTAATGCTCCAACAACCACAGAAGAAACGATAACAACGAGGTCTCCAACAGCTACAACGGAAGCTACAACAACAACCTCCCCAACATCTCCATCAGAAGCAACAGCAACAAACTCTCCAGCAGCTAAACCAGACACTACAACCATTTCTCCAACCACCACAGCAGAAATTACAACAATTTCACTACAAACTCCAGCAGGAGACACAACAATTTCTCCAACAGCTACAACAGAAACTACAACAACCATTTCTCCAAAAGCCACAGCAGAAACTACATTGATTTCTCCAACAACTACAGCTACAGCTACAACATCAGCTCAAACAACGGGAGAATTCACCACCACAACTAATGCTGCAACAACCACACCAGAAACAAAGATTTCTCCAAAAACCACAGCAGAAACTACAACAAAAATTTCTCCAACAACTACATCTGCAGCTACATCAGCTCAAACAACAGTCGAATCCACAACCACAACTAATGCTCCAGCAACCACAGAAGAAACAACAACAACGAAATCTCTAACAGCTACAACAGAAGCTACAACATCAACCTCTCCAACAACTACATCAGAAGCAACAGCAACAAATTCTCCAGCAGCTAAACCAGAAACTACAACCATTTCCCCAACCACCACAGCAGAAATTACAACAATTTCACTACAAACTACAGCAGGAGTTACAAGAATTTCTCCAACAGCTACAACAGAAACTACAACAACCATTTCTCCAACAACCACAGGAGAAGCTAAAACAACAACCTCTCCAACAACTACATCAGAAGCAACAGCAACAAAATCACCAGCAACTAAACCAGACACTACAACCATTTCTCCAACCACCACAGCAGAAATTACAACAATTTCACTAGAAACTACAGCAGGAATAACAGAAATTTCTCCACCAGCTACAATGGAAACTATAACAACCATTTCTCCAAAAGCCACAGCACAAACTACGACAGTGATTCCTCCAACAACTACAGCTGAAGCTACATCAGCTCAAACAAGAGTAGAATTCACCACCACAAATAATGCTGCAACAACCACAGCCGAAACAAAGATTTCTCCAATAACCACAGCAGAAACTACAAAAACAATTCCTCCAACATATACATCTGCAGCTGCATTAGCTCAAACGACAGTAGAATACGCAAACACAACTATTGCTCCAACAACAACAGAAGAAACGATAACAACCATTTCTCCATCAGCCACAGGAGAAGCCACAACAACAACATCTCCAACAACTACATCAGAAGCAACAACAACAAACTCTCCAGCAGCTAAACCAGACACTACAACCAATTCCCCAACCACCACAGCAGAAATTACAACAATTTCACTACAAACTACAGCAGGAGTTGCAACAATTTCTCCAACAGCTACAACAGAAACTACAACAACCATTTCTCCAAAAGCCACAGCAGAAACTACAACAATGATTTCTCCAACAACTACAGCTGAAGCTACAACATCAGCTCAAACAAGAGTAGAATTCCCCACCACAAATAATGCTGCAACAACCACAACCGAAACAAAGATTTCTCCAATAACCACAGCAGAAACAACAACAAAAATTTCTCCAACTACATCTGCAGCTACATCAGCTCAAACAACAGTCGAATCCACAACCACAACTAATGCTCCAACAACCACAGAAGAAACGACAACGACGAGGTCTCTAAAAACTACAACAGAAGCTACAACAACAACCTCTCCAACAACTACATCAGAAGCAACAGCAACAAACTCTCCAGCAGCTAAACCAGACACTACAACCATTTCTCCAACCACCACAGCAGAAATTAGAATTTCACTACAAACTCCAGAAAGAGTTCCAACAATTTCTCCAACAGCTACGATAGAAACTACAAGAACCATTTCTCCAAAAGCCACAGCAGAAACTACAATGATTTCTCCAACAACTACAGTTACAGCTACAGCATCAGCTCAAACAACGGTAGAATTCACCACCACAACTAATGCTGCAACAACCACACCAGAAACAAAGATTTCTCCAATAAACGTAGCAGAAACTACAGCAGAGATTTCTCCAATAACCACAGCAGAAACTACAACAAAAATTTCTCCAACAACTACATCTGCAGCTACATCAGCTCAAAAAACAGTCAAATCCACAACCACAACTAATGCTCCAACAACCACAGAAGAAACGACAACAACGAAGTCTCTAACAGCTACAACAGAAGCCACAACAACAACCTCTCCAACAACTACATCAGAAGCAACAGCAACAAACTCTCCAGCAGCTAAACCAGACACTACAACCATTTCCCCAACCACCACAGCAGAAATTACAACAATTTCACTAGAAACTACAGCAGGAGTAACAGCAATTTCTCCAGCAGCTACAACAGAAACTACAACAACCATTTCTCCAAAAGCCACAGCACAAACTACGACAATGATTCCTCCAACAACTACAGCTGAAGCTACAACATCAGCTCAAACAAGAGTAGAGTTCAACACCACAACTAATGCTGCAACAACCACAGCCGAAACAAAGATTTCTCCAATAACCACAGCAGAAACTACAAAAACAATTCCTCCAACATATACATCTGCAGCTGCATTACTTCAAACGACAGTAGAATACGCAAACACAACTAATGCTCCAACAACCACAGAAGAAACGATAACAACGAGGTCTCCAACAGCTACAACGGAAGCTACAACAACAACCTCCCCAACAACTCCATCAGAAGCAACAGCAACAAACTCTCCAGCAGCTAAACCAGACACTACAACCATTTCTCCAACCACCACAGCAGAAATTACAACAATTTCACTACAAACTACAGCAGGAGATGCAATTTCTCCAACAACTACAACAGAAACTACAACAACCATTTCTCCAAAAGCCACAGCAGAAACTACAATGATTTCTCCAACAACTACAGCTACAGCTACAACATCAGCTCAAACAACGGGAGAATTCACCACCACAACTAATGCTGCAACAACCACACCAGAAACAAAGATTTCTCCAATAACCATAACAGAAACTACAACAGAGATTTCTCCAAAAACCACAGCAGAAACTACAACAAAAATTTCTCCAACAACTACATCTGCAGCTACATCAGCTCAAACAACAGTCGAATCCACAACCACAACTAATGCTCCAGCAACCACAGAAGAAACGATAACAACGAGGTCTCTAACAACTACAACAGAAGCTACAACATCAACCTCTCCAACAACTACATCAGAAGCAACAGCAACAAATTCTCCAGCGGCTAAACCAGAAACTACAACCATTTCCCCAACCACCACAGCAGAAATTACAACAATTTCACTACAAACTACAGCAGGAGTTACAACAATTTCTCCAACAGCTACAACAGAAACTACAACAACCATTTCTCCAACAACCACAGGAGAAGCTAAAACAACAACCTCTCCAACAACTACATCAGAAGCAACAGCAACAAAATCACCAGCAGCTAAACCAGACACTACAACCATTTCTCCAACCACCACAGCAGAAATTACAACAATTTCACTAGAAACTACAGCAGGAATAACAGAAATTTCTCCAGCAGCTACAATGGAAACTATAGCAACCATTTCTCCAAAAGCCACAGCACAAACTACGACAGTGATTCCTCCAACAACTACAGCTGAAGCTACATCAGGTCAAACAAGAGTAGAATTCACCACCACAACTAATGCTGCAACAACCACAGCCGAAACAAAGATTTCTCCAATAACCACAGCAGAAACTACAAAAACAATTCCTCCAACATATACATCTGCAGCTGCATTAGCTCAAACGACAGTAGAATACGCAAACACAACTAATGCTCCAACAACCACAGAAGAAACGATAACAACCATTTCTCCAACAGCCACAGGAGAAGCCACAACAACAACATCTCCAACAACTACATCAGAAGCAACAACAACAAACTCTCCAGCAGCTAAACCAGACACTACAACCAATTCTCCAACCACCACAGCAGAAATTACAACAATTTCACTACAAACTACAGCAGGAGTTGCAACAATTTCTCCAACAGCTACAACAGAAACTACAACAACCATTTCTCCAAAAGCCACAGCAGAAACTACAACAATGATTTCTCCAACAACTACAGCTGAAGCTACAACATCAGCTCAAACAAGAGTAGAATTCCCCACCACAAATAATGCTGCAACAACCACAACCGAAACAAAGATTTCTCCAATAACCACAGCAGAAGCTACAAAAACAATTCCTCCAACATATACATCTGCAGCTGCATTAGCTCAAACGACAGTAGAATACGCAAACACAACTATTGCTCCAACAACAACAGAAGAAACGATAACAACCATTTCTCCAACAGCCACAGGAGAAGCCACAACAACAACATCTCCAACAACTACATCAGAAGCAACAGCAACAAACTCTCCAGAAGCTAAACAAGACACTACAACCATTTCTCCAACCACCACAGCAGAAATTACAACAATTTCACTACAAACTACAGCAGGAGTTACAACAATTTCTCCAACAGCTACAACAGAAACTACAACAACCATTTCTCCAACAACCAATGGAGAAGCCACAACAACAACCTCTCCAACAACTACATCAGAAGCAACAACAACAAACTCTCCAGCAGCTAAACCAGACATTAGAACCAATTCTCCAACCACCACAGCAGAAATTACAACAATTTCACTACAAACTCCAGAAGGAGTTCCAACAATTTCTCCAACAGCTACAATAGAAACTACAAGAACCATTTCTTCAAAAGCCACAGCAGAAACTACAATGATTTCTCCAACAACTACAGCTACAGCTACAACATCAGCTCAAACAGCGGTAGAATTCACCACCACAACTAATGCTGCAACAACCACACCAGAAACAAAGATTTCTCCAATAACCATAACAGAAACTACAACAGAGATTTCTCCAATAACCACAGCAGAAACAACAACAAAAATTTCTCCAACTACTTCTGCAGCTACATCAGCTCAAACAACAGTCGAATCCACAACCACAACTAATGCTCCAACAACCACAGAAGAAACGACAACGACGAGGTCTCTAAAAACTACAACAGAAGCTACAACAACAACCTCTCCAACAACTACATCAGAAGCAACAGCAACAAACTCTCCAGCAGCTAAACCAGACACTACAACCATTTCTCCAACCACCACAGCAGAAATTACAATTTCACTAGAAACTCCAGAAGGAATTCCAACAATTTCTCCAACAGCTACGATAGAAACTACAAGAACCATTTCTCCAAAAGCCACAGCAGAAACTACAATGATTTCTCCAACAACTACAGCTACAGCTACAACATCAGCTCAAACAACGGTAGAATTCACCACCACAACTAATGCTGCAACAACCACACCAGAAACAAAGATTTCTCCAATAACCGTAGCAGAAACTACAGCAGAGATTTCTCCAATAACCACAGTAGAAACTACAACAAAAATTTCTACAACTACTACATCTGCAGCTACAACATCAGCTCAAACAACGGTAGAATTCACCACCACAACTAATGCTCCAACCACCACAGAAGAAACAACAACCAGGTCTGCAATAACTACAACAGAAGCTACAACAACAACAAACTCTCCAGCAACAAAACCTGATACTACAACCATTTCTCCAACCACCACAGCAGAAATTACAACAATTTCACTAGAAACTACAGCAGGAGTAACAGCAATTTCTCCAGCAGCTACAACAGAAACTACAACAACCATTTCTCCAAAAGCCACAGCACAAACTACGACAATGATTCCTCCAACAACTACAGCTGAAGCTACAACATCAGCTCAAACAAGAGTAGAGTTCAACACCACAACTAATGCTGCAACAACCACCACCGAAACAAAGATTTCTCCAATAACCACAGCAGAAACTACAAAAACAATTCCTCCAACATATACATCTGCAGCTGCATTACTTCAAACGACAGTAGAATACGCAAACACAACTAATGCTCCAACAACCACAGAAGAAACGATAACAACGAGGTCTCCAACAGCTACAACGGAAGCTACAACAACAACCTCCCCAACATCTCCATCAGAAGCAACAGCAACAAACTCTCCAGCAGCTAAACCAGACACTACAACCATTTCTCCAACCACCACAGCAGAAATTACAACAATTTCACTACAAACTCCAGCAGGAGACACAACAATTTCTCCAACAGCTACAACAGAAACTACAACAACCATTTCTACAAAAGCCACAGCAGAAACTACATTGATTTCTCCAACAACTACAGCTACAGCTACAACATCAGCTCAAACAACGGGAGAATTCACCACCACAACTAATGCTGCAACAACCACACCAGAAACAAAGATTTCTCCAAAAACCACAGCAGAAACTACAACAAAAATTTCTCCAACAACTACATCTGCAGCTACATCAGCTCAAACAACAGTCGAATCCACAACCACAACTAATGCTCCAGCAACCACAGAAGAAACAACAACAACGAAATCTCTAACAGCTACAACAGAAGCTACAACATCAACCTCTCCAACAACTACATCAGAAGCAACAGCAACAAATTCTCCAGCAGCTAAACCAGAAACTACAACCATTTCCCCAACCACCACAGCAGAAATTACAACAATTTCACTACAAACTACAGCAGGAGTTACAAGAATTTCTCCAACAGCTACAACAGAAACTACAACAACCATTTCTCCAACAACCACAGGAGAAGCTAAAACAACAACCTCTCCAACAACTACATCAGAAGCAACAGCAACAAAATCACCAGCAACTAAACCAGACACTACAACCATTTCTCCAACCACCACAGCAGAAATTACAACAATTTCACTAGAAACTACAGCAGGAATAACAGAAATTTCTCCACCAGCTACAATGGAAACTATAACAACCATTTCTCCAAAAGCCACAGCACAAACTACGACAGTGATTCCTCCAACAACTACAGCTGAAGCTACATCAGCTCAAACAAGAGTAGAATTCACCACCACAAATAATGCTGCAACAACCACAGCCGAAACAAAGATTTCTCCAATAACCACAGCAGAAACTACAAAAACAATTCCTCCAACATATACATCTGCAGCTGCATTAGCTCAAACGACAGTAGAATACGCAAACACAACTATTGCTCCAACAACAACAGAAGAAACGATAACAACCATTTCTCCAACAGCCACAGGAGAAGCCACAACAACAACATCTCCAACAACTACATCAGAAGCAACAACAACAAACTCTCCAGCAGCTAAACCAGACACTACAACCAATTCCCCAACCACCACAGCAGAAATTACAACAATTTCACTACAAACTACAGCAGGAGTTGCAACAATTTCTCCAACAGCTACAACAGAAACTACAACAACCATTTCTCCAAAAGCCACAGCAGAAACTACAACAATGATTTCTCCAACAACTACAGCTGAAGCTACAACATCAGCTCAAACAAGAGTAGAATTCCCCACCACAAATAATGCTGCAACAACCACAACCGAAACAAAGATTTCTCCAATAACCACAGCAGAAGCTACAAAAACAATTCCTCCAACATATACATCTTCAGCTGCATTAGCTCAAACGACAGTAGAATACGCAAACACAACTAATACTCCAACAACCACAGAAGAAACGATAACAACGAGGTCTCCTACAGCTACAACGGAAGCAACAACAACCTTTCCAACAACTACATCAGAAGCAACAGCAACAAACTCTCCAGAAGCTAAACAAGACACTACAACCATTTCTCCAACCACCACAGCAGAAATTACAACAATTTCACTACAAACTACAGCAGGAGTTACAACAATTTCTCCAACAGCTACAACAGAAACTACAACAACCATTTCTCCAACAACCAATGGAGAAGCCACAACAACAACCTCTCCAACAACTACATCAGAAGCAACAACAACAAACTCTCCAGCAGCTAAACCAGACACTACAACCAATTCTCCAACCACCACAGCAGAAATTACAATTTCACTACAAACTCCAGAAGGAGTTCCAACAATTTCTCCAACAGCTACAATAGAAACTACAAGAACCATTTCTTCAAAAGCCACAGCAGAAACTACAATGATTTCTCCAACAACTACAGCTACAGCTACAACATCAGCTCAAACAGCGGTAGAATTCACCACCACAACTAATGCTGCAACAACCACACCAGAAACAAAGATTTCTCCAATAACCATAACAGAAACTACAACAGAGATTTCTCCAATAACCACAGCAGAAACAACAACAAAAATTTCTCCAACTACATCTGCAGCTACATCAGCTCAAACAACAGTCGAATCCACAACCACAACTAATGCTCCAACAACCACAGAAGAAACGACAACGACGAGGTCTCTAAAAACTACAACAGAAGCTACAACAACAACCTCTCCAACAACTACATCAGAAGCAACAGCAACAAACTCTCCAGCAGCTAAACCAGACACTACAACCATTTCTCCAACCACCACAGCAGAAATTAGAATTTCACTACAAACTCCAGAAAGAGTTCCAACAATTTCTCCAACAGCTACGATAGAAACTACAAGAACCATTTCTCCAAAAGCCACAGCAGAAACTACAATGATTTCTCCAACAACTACAGTTACAGCTACAGCATCAGCTCAAACAACGGTAGAATTCACCACCACAACTAATGCTGCAACAACCACACCAGAAACAAAGATTTCTCCAATAAACGTAGCAGAAACTACAGCAGAGATTTCTCCAATAACCACAGCAGAAACTACAACAAAAATTTCTCCAACAAATACATCTGCAGCTACATCAGCTCAAAAAACAGTCAAATCCACAACCACAACTAATGCTCCAACAACCACAGAAGAAACGACAACAACGAAGTCTCTAACAGCTACAACAGAAGCCACAACAACAACCTCTCCAACAACTACATCAGAAGCAACAGCAACAAACTCTCCAGCAGCTAAACCAGACACTACAACCATTTCCCCAACCACCACAGCAGAAATTACAACAATTTCACAACAAACTACAGCAGGAGTTACAGCAATGTCTCCCACAACTACAACAGAAACTACAAGAACCATTTCTCCAAAAGCCACAGCAGAAACTACAACAATGATTCCTCCAACAACTCTACCAAAAGCAACAGCAACAAACTCTCCAGCAGCTAAATCAGACACTACAACCATTTCTCCAACCACCACAGCAGAAATTACAACAATTTCACTACAAACTCCAGCAGGAGATACAATTTCTCCAACAGCTACAACAGAAACTACAACAACCATTTCTCCAAAAGCCACAGCAGAAACTACAATGATTTCTCCAACAACTACAGCTACAGCTACAACATCAGCTCAAACAACGGTAGAATTCACCACCACAACTAATGCTGCAACAACCACACCAGAAACAAAGATTTCTCCAATAACCATAACAGAAACTACAACAGAGATTTCTCCAATAACCACAGCAGAAACTACAACAAAAATTTCTCTAACTACATCTGCAGCTACTTCAGCTCAAACAACAGTCGAATCCACCACCACAACTAATGCTCCAACAACCACAGAAGAAACGACAACGACGAGGTCTCTAAAAACTACAACAGAAGCTACAACAACAACCTCTCCAACAACTACATCAGAAGCAACAGCAACAAACTCACCAGCAACTAAACCAGACACTACAACCAATTCTCCAACCAACACAGCAGAAATTACAACAAATTCACTACAAACTCCAGAAGGAGTTCCAACAATTTCTCCAACACCTACAATAGAAACTACAACAACCATATCTCCAAAAGCCACAGCAGAAACTACAATGATTTCTCCAACAACTACAGCTACAGCTACAACATCAGCTCAAACAACAGTAGAATTCACCACCACAACTAATGCTGCAACAACCAGAGCAGAAACAAAGATTTCTCCAATAACCATAGCAGAAACTACAGCAGAGATTTCTCCAATAACCACAGCAGAAACTACAACAAAAATTTCTCCAACAACTACATCTGCAGCTACATCAGCTCAAACAACAGTAGAATCAACAACCACAACTAATGCTCCAACAACCACAAAAGAAACGACAACAACGAGGTCTCTAAAAACCACAACAGAAGATACAACAACAACCTCTCCAACAACTACATCAGAAGCAACAGCAACAAACTCACCAGCAACTAAACCAGAAATTACAACTATTTCTCCAACCACCACAGCAGAAATTACAACAATTTCACTACAAACTACAGCAGGAGTTACAACAATTTCTCCAACAGCTACAACAGAAACTACAAGAACCATTTCTCCAACAGCCACAGGAGAAGCCACAACAACAACCTCTCCAACAACTACATCAGAAGCAACAGCAACAAACTCTCCAGCAGCTAAACCAGACACTACAACCATTTCCCCAACCACCACAGCAGAAATTACAACAACTTCACAACAAACTACAGCAGGAGTTACAGCAATGTCTCCCACAACTACAACAGAAACTACAAGAACCATTTCTCCAAAAGCCACAGCAGAAACTACAACAATGATTCCTCCAACAACTCTACCAAAAGCAACAGCAACAAACTCTCCAGCAGCTAAATCAGACACTACAACCATTTCTCCAACCACCACAGCAGAAATTACAACAATTTCACTACAAACTCCAGCAGGAGATACAATTTCTCCAACAGCTACAACAGAAACTACAACAACCATTTCTCCAAAAGCCACAGCAGAAACTACAATGATTTCTCCAACAACTACAGCTACAGCTACAACATCAGCTCAAACAACGGTAGAATTCACCACCACAACTAATGCTGCAACAACCACACCAGAAACAAAGATTTCTCCAATAACCATAACAGAAACTACAACAGAGATTTCTCCAATAACCACAGCAGAAACTACAACAAAAATTTCTCTAACTACATCTGCAGCTACTTCAGCTCAAACAACAGTCGAATCCACAACCACAACTAATGCTCCAACAACCACAGAAGAAACGACAACGACGAGGTCTCTAAAAACTACAACAGAAGCTACAACAACAACCTCTCCAACAACTACATCAGAAGCAACAGCAACAAACTCACCAGCAACTAAACCAGACACTACAACCAATTCTCCAACCAACACAGCAGAAATTACAACAAATTCACTACAAACTCCAGAAGGAGTTCCAACAATTTCTCCAACTGCTACAATAGAAACTACAACAACCATATCTCCAAAAGCCACAGCAGAAACTACAATGATTTCTTCAACAACTACAGCTACAGCTACAACATCAGCTCAAACAACGGTAGAATTCACCAACACAACTAATGCTGCAACAACCACACAAGAAACAAAGATTTCTCCAATAACCATAGCAGAAACTACAGCAGAGATTTCTCCAATAACCAAAGCAGAAACTACAACAAAAATTTCTCCAACAACTACATCTGCAGCTACATCAGCTCAAACAACAGTAGAATCAACAACCACAACTAATGCTCCAACAACCACAAAAGAAACGACAACAACGAGGTCTCTAAAAACTACAACAGAAGATACAACAACAACCTCTCTCACAACTACATCAGAAGCAACAGCAACAAACTCACCAGCAACTAAACCAGAAATTACAACTATTTCTCCAACCACCACAGCAGAAATTACAACAATTTCACTACAAACTACAGCAGGAGTTACAACAATTTCACCAACAGCTACAACAGAAACTACAACAACCATTTCTCCAACAGCCACAGGAGAAGCCACAACCACAACCTCTCCAACAACTACATCAGAAGCAACAGCAACAAACTCTCCAGCAGCTAAACCAGACACTACAACCAATTCCCAAACCACCACAGCAGAAATTACAACAATTTCACAACAAACTCCAGCAGGAGTTACAGCAATGTCTCCCACAACTACAACAGAAACTACAAGAACCATTTCTCCAAAAGCCACAGCAGAAACTACAACAATGATTCCTCCAACAACTACAGCTGAAACTACAACATCAGCTCAAACAAGAGTAGAATTCACCACCACAACGAAAGTTGCAACAACCACAAGCGAAACAAAGACTTCTCCAATAACCACAGCAAAAACTACACAAACAACTCCTCTAACATATACATCTGCAGCTGCATTAGCTCAAACGACAGTAGAATACACAACCACAACTAATGCTCCAACAACCACAGAAGAAACGACAACCAGGTCTCCAATAACTACAACAGAAGCTACAATAACAACAACCTCTCCAGCAACTAAACCAGATACTACAACCATTTCTCAAACCACCACAGCAGAAATTACAACAATTTCACTAGAAACTACAGCAGGAGTTACAGCAATTTCTCCAACAGCTACAACAGAAACTACAACAACCATTCCTCCAAAAGCCACAGCAGAAACTACAATGATTTCTCCAACAACTACAGCTACAGCTACAACATCAGCTCAAACAACGGTAGAATTCACCACCACAACAAATGCTGCAACAACCACACCAGAAACAAAGATTTCTCCAATAACCATAGCAGAAACTACAGCAGAGATTTCTCCAATAACCACAGCAGAAACTACAACAAAAATTTCTCCAACAACTACATCTGCAGCTACATCAGCTCAAACAACAGTAGAATCAACAACCAGAACTAATGCTCCAACAACCACAAAAGAAACGACAACAACGAGGTCTCTAAAAACTACAACAGAAGATACAACAACAACCTCTCCAACAACTACATCAGAAGCAACAGCAACAAACTCACCAGCAACTAAACCAGAAATTACAACTATTTCTCCAACCACCACAGCAGAAATTACAACAATTTCACTACAAACTACAGCAGGAGTTACAACAATTTCACCAACAGCTACAACAGAAACTACAACAACCATTTCTCCAACAGCCACAGGAGAAGCCACAACAACAACCTCTCCAACAACTACATCAGAAGCAACAGCAACAAACTCTCCAGCAGCTAAACCAGACACTACAACCAATTCTCCAACCACCACAGCAGAAATTACAACAATTTCACAACAAACTCCAGCAGGAGTTACAGCAATGTCTCCCACAACTACAACAGAAACTACAAGAACCATTTCTCCAATAGCCACAGCAGGAACTACAACAATGATTCCTCCAACAACTACAGCTGAAACTACAACATCAGCTCAAACAAGAGTAGAATTCACCACCACAACGAAAGTTGCAACAACCACAAGCGAAACAAAGACTTCTCCAATAACCACAGCAAAAACTACAAAAACAACTCCTCCAACATATACATCTGCAGCTGCATTAGCTCAAACGACAGTAGAATACACAACCACAACTAATGCTCCAACAACCACAGAAGAAAGGACAACCAGGTCTCCAATAACTACAACAGAAGCTACAACAACAACAAACTCGCCAGCAACTAAACCAGATACTACAACCATTTCTCAAACCACCACAGCAGAAATTACAACAATTTCACTACAAACTACAGCAGGAGTTACAGCAATTTCTCCAACAGCTACAACAGAAACTACAACAACCATTTCTCCAAAAGCCACAGCAGAAACTACAATGATGTCTCCAACAACTACAGCTACAGCTACAACATCAGCTCAAACAACGGTAGAATTCACCACCACAACTAATGCTGCAACAACCACACCAGAAACAAAGATTTCTCCAATAACCATAACAGAAACTACAACAGAGATTTCTCCAATAACCACAGCAGAAACTACAACAGAGATTTCTCCAATAACCACAGCAGAAACTACAACAAAAATTTCTCCAACAACTACATCTGCAGCTACATCAGCTCAAACAACAGTCAAATCCACAACCACAACTAATGCTCCAACAACCACAGAAGAAACGACAACAACGAAGTCTCTAACAGCTACAACAGAAGCTACAACAACAACCTCTCCAACAACTACATCAGAAGCAACAGCAACAAACTCACCAGCAACTAAACCAGAAACTACAACTATTTCTCCAACCACCACAGCAGAAACTACAACAATTTCACTACAAACTACAGCAGGAGTTACAACAATTTCTCCAACAGCTACAACAGAAACTACAACAACCATTTCTCCAACAGCCACAGGAGAAGCCACAACAACAACCTCTCCAACAACTACATCAGAAGCAACAGCAACAAACTCTCCAGCAGCTAAACCAGACACTACAACCATTTCCCCAACCACCACAGCAGAAATTACAACAATTTCACAACAAACTACAGCAGGAGTTACAGCAATGTCTCCCACAACTACAACAGAAACTACAAGAACCATTTCTCCAAAAGCCACAGCAGAAACTACAACAATGATTCCTCCAACAACTCTACCAAAAGCAACAGCAACAAACTCTCCAGCAGCTAAATCAGACACTACAACCATTTCTCCAACCACCACAGCAGAAATTACAACAATTTCACTACAAACTCCAGCAGGAGATACAATTTCTCCAACAGCTACAACAGAAACTACAACAACCATTTCTCCAAAAGCCACAGCAGAAACTACAATGATTTCTCCAACAACTACAGCTACAGCTACAACATCAGCTCAAACAACGGTAGAATTCACCACCACAACTAATGCTGCAACAACCACACCAGAAACAAAGATTTCTCCAATAACCATAACAGAAACTACAACAGAGATTTCTCCAATAACCACAGCAGAAACTACAACAAAAATTTCTCTAACTACATCTGCAGCTACTTCAGCTCAAACAACAGTCGAATCCACAACCACAACTAATGCTCCAACAACCACAGAAGAAACGACAACGACGAGGTCTCTAAAAACTACAACAGAAGCTACAACAACAACCTCTCCAACAACTACATCAGAAGCAACAGCAACAAACTCACCAGCAACTAAACCAGACACTACAACCAATTCTCCAACCAACACAGCAGAAATTACAACAAATTCACTACAAACTCCAGAAGGAGTTCCAACAATTTCTCCAACAGCTACAATAGAAACTACAACAACCATATCTCCAAAAGCCACAGCAGAAACTACAATGATTTCTCCAACAACTACAGCTACAGCTACAACATCAGCTCAAACAACGGTAGAATTCACCACCACAACTAATGCTGCAACAACCAGAGCAGAAACAAAGATTTCTCCAATAACCATAGCAGAAACTACAGCAGAGATTTCTCCAATAACCACAGCAGAAACTACAACAAAAATTTCTCCAACAACTACATCTGCAGCTACATCAGCTCAAACAACAGTAGAATCAACAACCACAACTAATGCTCCATCAACCACAAAAGAAACGACAACAACGAGGTCTCTAAAAACTACAACAGAAGATACAACAACAACCTCTCCAACAACTACATCAGAAGCAACAGCAACAAACTCACCAGCAACTAAACCAGAAATTACAACTATTTCTCCAACCACCACAGCAGAAATTACAACAATTTCACTACAAACTACAGCAGGAGTTACAACAATTTCACCAACAGCTACAACAGAAACTACAACAACCATTTCTCCAACAGCCACAGGAGAAGCCACAACCACAACCTCTCCAACAACTACATCAGAAGCAACAGCAACAAACTCTCCAGCAGCTAAACCAGACACTACAACCAATTCCCCAACCACCACAGCAGAAATTACAACAATTTCACAACAAACTCCAGCAGGAGTTACAGCAATGTCTCCCACAACTACAACAGAAACTACAAGAACCATTTCTCCAAAAGCCACAGCAGGAACTACAACAATGATTCCTCCAACAACTACAGCTGAAACTACAACATCAGCTCAAACAAGAGTAGAATTCACCACCACAACGAAAGTTGCAACAACCACAAGCGAAACAAAGACTTCTCCAATAACCACAGCAAAAACTACACAAACAACTCCTCTAACATATACATCTGCAGCTGCATTAGCGCAAACGACAGTAGAATACACAACCACAACTAATGCTCCAACAACCACAGAAGAAACGACAACCAGGTCTCCAATAACTACAACAGAAGCTACAATAACAACAAACTCTCCAGCAACTAAACCAGATACTACAACCATTTCTCAAACCACCACAGCAGAAATTACAACAATTTCACTAGAAACTACAGCAGGAGTTACAGCAATTTCTCCAACAGCTACAACAGAAACTACAACAACCATTCCTCCAAAAGCCACAGCAGAAACTACAATGATTTCTCCAACAACTACAGCTACAGCTACAACATCAGCTAAAACAACGGGAGAATTCACCACCACAACTAATGCTGCAACAACCACACCAGAAACAAAGATTTCTCCAATAACCATAGCAGAAACTACAACAGAGATTTCTCCAATAACCACAGCAGAAACTACAACAAAAATTTCTCCAACAACTACATCTGCAGCTACATCAGCTCAAACAACAGTCAAATCCACAACCACAACTAATGCTCCAACAACCACAGAAGAAACGACAACAACGAAGTCTCTAACAGCTACAACAGAAGCTACAACAACAACCTCTCCAACAACTACATCAGAAGCAACAGCAACAAACTCACCAGCAACTAAACCAGAAACTACAACTATTTCTCCAACCACCACAGCAGAAATTACAACAATTTCACTACAAACTACAGCAGGAGTTACAACAATTTCTCCAACAGCTACAACAGAAACTACAACAACCATTTCTCCAACAGCCACAGGAGAAGCCACAACAACAACCTCTCCAACAACTACATCAGAAGCAACAGCAACAAACTCTCCAGCAGCTAAACCAGACACTACAACCATTTCCCCAACCACCACAGCAGAAATTACAACAATTTCACAACAAACTACAGCAGGAGTTACAGCAATGTCTCCCACAACTACAACAGAAACTACAAGAACCATTTCTCCAAAAGCCACAGCAGAAACTACAACAATGATTCCTCCAACAACTCTACCAAAAGCAACAGCAACAAACTCTCCAGCAGCTAAATCAGACACTACAACCATTTCTCCAACCACCACAGCAGAAATTACAACAATTTCACTACAAACTCCAGCAGGAGATACAATTTCTCCAACAGCTACAACAGAAACTACAACAACCATTTCCCCAAAAGCCACAGCAGAAACTACAATGATTTCTCCAACAACTACAGCTACAGCTACAACATCAGCTCAAACAACGGTAGAATTCACCACCACAACTAATGCTGCAACAACCACACCAGAAACAAAGATTTCTCCAATAACCATAACAGAAACTACAACAGAGATTTCTCCAATAACCACAGCAGAAACTACAACAAAAATTTCTCCAACTACATCTGCAGCTACTTCATCTCAAACAACAGTCGAATCCACAACCACAACTAATGCTCCAACAACCACAGAAGAAACGACAACGACGAGGTCTCTAAAAACTACAACAGAAGCTACAACAACAACCTCTCCAACAACTACATCAGAAGCAACAGCAACAAACTCACCAGCAACTAAACCAGACACTACAACCAATTCTCCAACCAACACAGCAGAAATTACAACAAATTCACTACAAACTCCAGAAGGAGTTCCAACAATTTCTCCAACAGCTACAATAGAAACTACAACAACCATATCTCCAAAAGCCACAGCAGAAACTACAATGATTTCTCCAACAACTACAGCTACAGCTACAACATCAGCTCAAACAACGGTAGAATTCACCACCACAACTAATGCTGCAACAACCACGAGCAGAAACAAAGATTTCTCCAATAACCATAGCAGAAACTACAGCAGAGATTTCTCCAATAACCAAAGCAGAAACTACAACAAAAATTTCTCCAACAACTACATCTGCAGCTACATCAGCTCAAACAACAGTAGAATCAACAACCACAACTAATGCTCCAACAACCACAAAAGAAACGACAACAACGAGGTCTCTAAAAACTACAACAGAAGATACAACAACAACCTCTCCAACAACTACATCAGAAGCAACAGCAACAAACTCACCAGCAACTAAACCAGAAATTACAACTATTTCTCCAACCACCACAGCAGAAATTACAACAATTTCACTACAAACTACAGCAGGAGTTACAACAATTTCACCAACAGCTACAACAGAAACTACAACAACCATTTCTCCAACAGCCACAGGAGAAGCCACAACCACAACCTCTCCAACAACTACATCAGAAGCAACAGCAACAAACTCTCCAGCAGCTAA